>NW_027186304.1:15202096-15286799 GCF_028583685.1 Petaurus breviceps papuanus
TTTTCTAGATTTTTTAGTTATATGCCCTATTCATTGATCTCCTCTTTCTCTATTTTATTCATTGAAGCATTTAGAGAGATACAATTTCCTTTAAGAACTGCTTTGACTGCATATCATATCTTTTGGTATATTGTCTCATTGTCATTCTCCTTGAAGAAATTGTTTGTTTCTCTAAATTTTTGCATGGCCCACTCATGGTTTAGACTTAGATTATCTAGTTTCCAATTAATTTTTGGTCCACCTTTCCATGGTCTTTTTTGACATACAATTTTCATTGAAATATGATCAGGAATTTATGCATTTAATATTTCTTTCTGGATTTGAATTTGAGGTTTATATTCATTAGTATATGGTCAGTTTTTGTGTTGGTTCCATGTAGGGCTGAGAAAAAAAAATATTCCTTTCTATCCATATTAAATTTTCTCATATATAAATTTTCTAAAATACTGTTCACCTCTTTAACTTTCTTTTTTATTTTGTGGTTAGATTCATCTAGTTCTGAGAAGTGGAAGTTTAGGTCCCCCCAGTGGTATGCTTTTGCTTTGTATTTCTTCCTGTAACTCCCTTAACTTCTCTAAGAATTTGACTGCTATACCATTTGGTGCACATATATTTAGTATTGATATTGCTTCATATTCTATGGTACCTTTTAGTAAGTTGTAGTATCCTTCCTTGTCTCAATTAGATCTATGTTTTCTTTTGCTTTGTCTGAGATCATGATAACTGTTTCTGCTTTTTGTTTTTTTTTACTTTAAATGAAACATAATATAATCTGCTCAAACCTTTACCTTTTCTCTATCTGTGGTTCTCTGATTTAAATATGTTTCTTATAAACAACATATTATAAGATTCTAGTTTCTAATCTACTCTTCTATCTGCTTCCATTTCATGGGAAAGTTCATCCCATTCACATTCACAGTTATTATTACTAATTCCATATTTCCCTCCATCCTATTTTCCCCCTGTTAATAGTTTTGACTTTTCTTCCCTCTCTCCCTCCTCACCAGTGCTTTGTTTTAGGCCACCATCTGTTCTCCCTTCTATCAGTCCCCCTTTCCTTTCCCTTTTCTCCTCTATTTCTTCCTGCCTTCATACCCCCCTTTTTGTCACCCTCCCTTCCCTTTTATTTCCCTCTTTCCCTCCTACTTCCTCATAGCACAAGATAAATTTCTCTACCCAAATTAGTGTTTATGCTGATCTTTCTTTGAGCCAAATTGAATGAGAGTAAGGTTCAAATAATATTCACCTCCTTTTTATCCCTCTACTGTAAAAGGTCTTTTGTAACTTTTCTTCTGGTGTAATTTACTCAATTCTTCCTCCCCCTTTCATCTTCTTCCAGTATTTGTTCACCACTTAACTCTTTTTGTATCATCACATCAATGTCAAATTATACCCATACCCTCTGCACATGTATACTCCTTCTAATTGCCATAATTGAGATACAGTTCTCAAGACTTACAAGCATTATCTGCCGATGTAGGGATGTAAACAGTTTGATTTTATGAGTAACATTGTTTTCCCCTGTTTGCTTTTTTCTGCTTCTTTGAAGTCTTATATTTAAAGATCGAATTTTCTGGTCAGCTCTGGTATTTTCATCAGGAAAGTTTGAAAGTCTTCTATTTCATCGAATATACATCTTTTCCCTTGAAAAAAATATGCTTCATTTTGCTGGATAGTTTATTTTTGGTTGTAATCCTAGCTCCTTTGCCTTCTGAAATATCATATTCCATGTTGTCTATTACTTTCTCTCTTTTTTTTTCAAATTCTTTATTGACTTCTGGTTTTCATCACTCATTTCTGCCAGATTTTGAGTTACAATTTTTTTCCCCTAACCACTGCACCAAGATAGCAGTCTCACGGGATATCCCTTCCTCCAATATGCTTTATCCCATATCTTCTCCCATATTCCCTTCAACTTTTCCAGTAGGGCATGGTGGATCCCTATGCCCCAGTGCCTTTATATCTTATTTCCAAATTACATATAAAATATTATTAATTATATATACATATATATATATATATATGTATATATATATATATATATATATAGCATTTCATTTTAAAACTTTGAATTCCAGATTCATTCCCTTCCTCCCCTCTCACCCACCTGTACTGGGAAGATAAGCAATTCAGTTTAGGTTGTATATGTGTAGCTATACAAATCATTACCATAGTAGATATATTGCAAAAGATTGACTATATTTCCCTACCTCCTATCCCACCTCCCACTTATTCTATTCTCTACTTTGATCTGTCCCTTTTCAAAAGTGGGTGATACCAACTTCCCTCCCCCCCAGACTGCCCGCCCTTCCATCATCCTCCCTCCCATCCCCTTCCCCCCAACTCTCCTGTAGGGTGAGATACACTATTTAGTGTGTATGTCATTCCCTCCCTGAGCCAAATTCAATTAGAATAAGGTTTTGCCTTTTTGTCTTCATGTTCTTCCCCT
The DNA here is from genome assembly GCF_028583685.1 of Petaurus breviceps papuanus. NCBI lineage: Eukaryota > Metazoa > Chordata > Mammalia > Diprotodontia > Petauridae > Petaurus > Petaurus breviceps. Next base: position 15,204,546 of record NW_027186304.1, read on the forward strand.
CCATTGTAACTATTTTCCCTTGCCTCTTCTATATGAGATAGTTTACCCCATTCTGTCTCTCCCCATCTCCTCTCATTATGTTCCTCTATAAACTATTAATTTCACCTTTTAAGTATCATCCCTTCCTATTAAATTGATCTTGTGCCCTCCATCTATGTGTAACTGGAAAAATATATACACACATTCACATATGTATTCATATGCCCATATACCCTCCTGTATAGACATATGTGTGTGTGTTTGTGTGTGTGTATTTCTATTTCCTTCAACTATTTTCATACTGAGAAGATTTTCATCAGTTATAATTATCATTTTTCCATGTAGGAATATAAATAGTTCAACTTTCATAAGTTCCTTATGATTTCTTTCCCTGTTTACGTTCCAATGCTTCTCTTGTTTCTTTTATCTGAATGTCAAATTTTCTATTCAACTGTTTTTTTTTTTTTCATCAAGAAAGCTTGAAAGTCGGGGCGGCCAGGTAGCACAGCGAGTAAGAGCACTGGCTCCAGTGTCAGGATGACCTGGAGATTTAATCCCGGGCTCAGACACTTAGCACCCACCCAGAAACACCTGGATGTGTAACCTTGAGGAAGTTACTTAACCCCGATTGCTTAAAAAAAAAAAAAAAAGAAAGCTTGGAAGTCCTCAATTCCATTGAGTGACCATATTTTCCCCTGAAACATGATACTCAGTTTTGCTGGGTAAGTAATTCTTGGTTTAAATCCCAGGCCCTTTGACATCCAGAATATCATATTCTAAGCCCTTCGATCCCTCAGTGTAGAAGCTGCCAGATCCTGTGTTATCCTGCTTGTGTTTCCACACTATTCAAATGGTTTCTTCCTGGCTGCTTGTAATAATCTCACCTTGATCTGGAAATTCTGGATCCTGGCTATAAAATTCCTCAGACTTTTCTTTTTGGGATGCTTTTCAGGAGGTGAATGGTGGATTCTTTCAACTTCTATTTTGCCCTCTGCTTCTAAAACATCAAGGAAGTTTTCCTTGAGAATTTCTTGAAGAATTTCTTTCTTTGATCATGGCTTTCAGGTAGTTCAAGAATTTTTAAATTATCTCTCCTGGATCTACTTTCCAGGTGAGTGATTTTTCCTATGAAATATTTCACATATCCATCTATTATTTCATTTGTTTGTATCTGTTTAACTGCATCTTGATTTCTCATAAAGTCACTAGCTTCCATTTGCTCCAATCTAATTCTGAAGGAGTTATTCTCTTCAATGAGCTTTTGAGATTCTTTTTTTTTCATATGGAAAATTTGGCTTTTTAAGGCATTCTTCTCCTCATTGCCTTTCTGAGCCTCTTTTGCCATTTGAGCTAGTCTATTTTTAAGGTGTTTCATTTCATAATTTTCTTGCATGGTGTGATAGTAATGGAATATAAAGATCCCCCTGTATTGGCTTGGTTTTCAAACTGATTGTGTTAAAATCCAGAGCTTGTTAATCCCACCTGTGGGATGGACTTGTTGATGTGAAAAGAAAGTCCTGAACTGGGAGGAGCTGGTGATGTAGATTTGGAGAGACATGAGAGAGAGGCAGAAGAACTTTTTGGAAACAGCACCCTCATGGAGGCAGAGAGAGACTGAGAGGATTGCTGAGGGCCACTTTGAATTGCCCTTTACTTTTGAGACCTGCCCCCAGAGCTGCCAAGGTTTGAGGAGACATGGCTGTTTTGCTGGTACTTTGTCTGTCTGTTTTGATGTTGTTTTGCTAGATTTGTCCACTGGTGAAAGACAGTACTGTTGTTGAAGAAGTCCTGGATATTCTACTATGTTATTAAAATGCTTGTTTTATCTCTTAAGTTCGGAATAAAATAAAATCTAAAAAAAAAGAATAGTTAGAGGCAGGCCCAGAAGGTGCGGGCTGGCAAAGGCAGGCCCAGAAGGGGCCTGATCACCTCGGAGGGCAAGTCTTCCCACCAACCACAAGGGCCAATGCCAGGCCTATCACCAAATGGCTGGGACTGCAAATAGCAAGGTAAGAAACAAATACAGGGGCCTCTGTCCTGGACAGCAAACACTCCTGGGGCTACCACTTCATAGCCCATAAATTTAAAAAAAAAAAGCCCCTTTCAGGACCTCCAAAGACCAGGATGACAGAGTGAATCTCACTTGCTCCAACCCCCCCCCCCTTTCCCTGAAAACATAGTAACTCTTGCCCCAGGGCAAAATCCTCTACACTAAAGACTTGGGATTCTAGAGGAAGGGCGTGGCTAGGACCCTGCATCAAAATGGGTAGAAAGCAGACTACAACGACAAAGACTCTGGAGTCCTGCTATCCTCAGAGGGAGGAACCAAACTCAGAGGGAGACAATGTGGACTCCTCACCCAAAGCTGAAACTTCAACAGGGAATGGGTCCCAAGCACATAAGGCTCTCCTAGATGAGATCAAAAGGAACTTTAAAAACCAAATGAGAGAGATAGAAGACAAAATAAATAATTCTCTCAAAACCAAAATAGCAGAATTAGAAAAAAAATCTCTCTAAAAAGAAAAGTGTATGATATGGAAAAGGAGCTCCAAAAATTAACCAAGGAAAATGATTTGCTAAAAACTAGGATCAACCAAATGGAAACAAATAACTCTATGAGGAACCAAGAATTAGTCAAGCAAAACAACAAGAATGAAAAATTAGTAAAAGAGGTAAAATACCTCAAAGAAAAAATAACTGACCTGGAAAACAAATCCAGGAGAGATAATCTGAGAATCATAGGCCTACCAGAAAATAATGATGAAAAAATGAGCCCGGACAACATTCTCCAAGAGCTCGTTCAGGAAAACTGCCCTGAGATACTAGAACCTGAGGGTAAAATAGAAATCAAGAGAATGCACCGGACACATGCTGAAAGAGATCCCAAAATGAATAGTCCTCGAAATGTTGTGGCCAAACTCCAGAACTACTAGATAAAAAAGCCAGAACTCAATGGAAAAATGAACCTCCAATTAGGAGATGCAACAGTGACTTAGAAAGGTAAACAAGGAAAACACACACACACACCCTGCCATTTGATAAGAGTAAACTGGTTATAGACAAGTAGAGGGTATGAGTGTAAAATACAAAAATTGATGATTAAAAAAAATCTTATTAAGAGCTACAAAGGGACTGCAATGGAAGAAAGGGAATGAATAAAGTGGAATGGGTAAATTATGCCACACATAGAGGCATAAAAACTGTATAGCAGAGGAAAAGAAGGGAGGGAGATGGAAATCATATGAGCTTTTCCATCATTGGTTCTAGTATAAGGAGGGAATAACAACCAGTTAAGCATAGGACTCTATGGAGGAGAAAGGTAAAAAGTATCATTTTAGAAGGAAAGGGGAGGGAGAGGAGCTTCGCATGAGATTAGTTCCTGTCACTCTTGGTGAGAAGAATAAATAACATACTTCATTAAGTATAAAAATATCCTACAGGCAGTAAGAGGGGAAAGGGTTACGAAAGGGGGGTGGGAGTGGTTTATGCAGAGGGAAGAAGTAAGGTGAAATGGGAGGTAAAGGGAGGTGGGCTAATAAGGGAACACTGAGGGAGGTGGTGGTCAAAAGGAAAATTATTAAGGGGAGGAAGGGAGAAGGTGGGGAATATGAACATTAACAGGGGTGGGAATAGGATGGAGGGAAAGAAACAGATAACAATCATAATTGTAAATGTGAATGGAATGAACTCTCCCATAAAATGGAGATGGATAGCGAAATGGATTGGAGATCATAATCCTACAATATGCTGTTTACAAGAAACACATCTGAAACAGAGGGATACACACAAGGTAAAGGTAAAAGGCTGAAGTAAAATATATCATGCCTCAGCTAACGTAAAAAAAAAAAAACAAGGGTAGCCATCCTTATCTCAGATAAAGCAAAAGCAAAATTGACCTAATTAAAAGAGATAAGGAAGGAAACTATATCTTGTTAAAAGGCACCATTGAGAATGAAGCAATATCATTACTTAACATATATGCACCAAGTGGTGCAGCATCCAAATCCCTAGAGGAGAAGGTATAGAATTAGAGGAAGAAATAGATGGCAAAACTATACTAGTGGGAGACCTTAATCTCCCCCTCTCTGAACATGATAAATCCAAACTCAAAATAAACAAGAAAGAAGTTAAGGAGGTGAGCAGGATTTTAGAGAGGATAGGTATGATAGATCTCTGGAGAAAACTGAATGGAGATAGAAAGGAATATACTTTCTTTTCAGCAGTTCATGGCACGTACTCAAAAATTGACCATGTTCTAGGGCATAAAAACCTCACAATTCTATTCAGTAAGGCCGAAATATTAAATAAATCCTTCTCAGATCATGATGCAATAAAAATTATATCTAATAAAGGGCCAGGGAAAGACAGACTAAAAACTTATTGGAAATTAAACAATTTAATCCTAATGAATGAGTGGGTCAAGCAAGAAATTATAAAAACAATCACTAATTTCATTCAAGAGAACGATAATAATGAGACAATATACCAAAATTTGTGGAAAATATTAAAGGCAGTTCTTAGGGGAAGTTTTATTTCCCTGAGTGCATACATGATTAAATTAGAGAAAATGGAGCTCAAAGAATAGGGTGTGCAATTGAAAAACCTAGAAAAAGAACAAATTCAAAATCCCCAATTAAATAATAAATTAGAAATATTGAAAACCAAAGGAGAGATTAATAAAATTGAAATTAATAATCTATTGAATTAATAAATAAACCATGAGCTGGTTTTATGAAGAAACCAACAAAATTGTTTACCCTTACTTAATATGAAGAAAACCAAATTATGAGTATCAAAAATGAAAAGTGTGAATCTACCTCCAATGAAGAGGAAATAAAAACAATAATTACTAATAATTATTCACAATTGTATGCACATAAATTTGACACTCTTAGGGAAATGTATGAATATTTACAAACATACAAGTTGTCCAGATTAACTGAAGAGGAAGTAAATTACTTAAATAATCCCATCTCAGAAAAAGAAGTTGAACAATCCATCAGTCAACTTCCTAGGAAAAAATCTCCAGGGCCAGACGGATTCACTAGTGAATTTTATGAAACATTTAAAGAACAATTGATTCCAATTCTCTAAAAACTATTTTGGAAAATTAGTGAAGAAGGAGTCTTACCAAATTCTTTTTATGACACAAATATTGTACTGATACCTAAATCAGGAAGAGACAAAACAGAGAAAGAAAATTGTAGACCAATCTGCCGCATGAATATAAATGCAAAAATTCTAAATAAAATAAAATACTAGCAAAAAGACTACAGCAAGTTATCTCAAGAAAAATACACTTTGATCAGGTAGAATTTATTCCAGGAATGCAAGGATGGTTTAATGTTAGGAAAACCATCAGTATAATTTAACATATCAACAATAAAACTAGCAGAAACCACATGATCATCTCAATAGATGAAGAAAAGGCTTTTGACAAAATACAACATCCATTCCTATTAAAAACATTAGAAAGTATAGGAATAAATGGAGCCTTCCTTAATATAATAGGTAGCATCTATTTAAAGCCATCAGCAAATATTATATGTAATAGGGAGGAGCTAGAACCATTTCCCATAAGATCGGGCATGAAACAAGTGTGTCCACTATCACCCCTCTTATTCAATCTGGTACTAGATATGTTAGCAGTAGAATTAGAGAAGAAAAAGAAATCAAAAGAATCAAATTAGGCAAAGAAGAGACCAAGCTATCACTCTTTGCAGATGATATCATGATATACTTAGAGAATCCTAGAGAATCAAGTAAAAAACTACTTGAGACAATAAATAAATTCGGCAAAGTTGAGGGATATAAAATAAACCCAGATAAATCCTCGGCATTCCTATATATTTCCAGTGAAATTCAACAGCAAGAGATAGAAAGAGAAATTCCATTTAAAGTTACTGTAGACATAAAATATTTGGAATCTACCTGCCAAAACAAACCCAGGAGCTATATGACCACAACTACAAAACACTTTTCACACAAATAAAGTCAGATCTAACTAATTGAAAAAATACCAATTGCTCGTGGCTGGGTGGAACTAATATAATAAAAATGACAATTTTACCTAAATTAAATCATATATTTAATTCCATCCTGATTAAATTACCAAAAAGCTACTATATAGAGCTAGAAAAAATAGTAACAAAATTCATTTAGAAGAATAAATGGGCCAGAATATCAAGGGAATTAAAGAAAAGAAATGCTAGGGAAGGTGATCTAGCTATATCATATTTCAATCTGTATTATAAAGCAGTAGTCATCAAAACTACTTGGTACTGGCTGAGGAATAGAGGAGTGGATTAATGTAATAGATTAGGCACACAAGATTCAGAAGTCAACGACTATAGTAATCTATTGTTTGATAAAACCCCAGACCCTGGTTTTGGGGATAAGAACTCACTATTTGACAAAAACTGCTGGGAAAACTGGAATCTTATAGTATGGCAGAAACTGGGTATAGACCATTATCTAACACCATATACCAAAATCAAATCTAAATGGGTGCATGATCTAGGTATAAAGGGTGATACTGTAAGCAGTCTCCTAAAACAAGAAATAATTTACCTATCAGACTTGTATAGAGGGAAAGACTTTATGACTAAACAAGAATTAGAGAACATTATAAAATATAAAATGGATAATTTTGACTACATGAAATTGAAAAGCTTCTATACAAACAAAGCCTATGTAACCAAGATTAAGAGGGAGGTGGGAAATTGGGAAAGAATCTTTACAACCTATGTCTCTGACAAAGGACTCATTTCTAAAATATATAAAGAATTAAATAAAATTTATAAGAATATAAGTCGTTATCCCATTGATAAATGGTTAAAGGATATGAACAGGCAGTTTTCAGAGAAAGAAATTAAAGGTAAATGTATATATAATGTATATAAGCACATGAAGAAATGCTCTAATTCACTATTGATTAGAAAATTGCAAATCAAAACAACTCTGAGGTACCACATCTCACCAATCAGATTGGCTAAGATGACAAAACAGGAAAATGACAAATGCTGGAAAGGATGTGGGCAAATTGGAACACTAATGCATTGCTGGTGGAGTTGTGAACTGATCCAGCCTTTCTGGAGAGCAATCTGGAATTATGCCCAAAGGGCTATAAATACTTTCATACCCTTTGATCCAGCAATACCACTCCTGGGGTTATATCCCAAAGAGATCACATAAATGGGAGAAAGACGCATATGTACAAAAATGTTTATAGCAGCTCTTTTTGTGGTGGCAAAGTATTGGAAATTAAGGGGGTGCCCATCAAGGAAGGAAGGGCTGAACAAGTTGTGGTAATGCATGTTATGGAATACTATTGTGCTATAAGAATTGAGAAGCAGACAGTCTTCATATTTACCTGGAGAGGCTTATACAAACTGTTGCTGAGTGAGAAGAGTAGAACCAGGAGAACTTTGTACACAATTACAGAAACAACGTTTGTGTGATGACCAACTTTGATAGACTGGACTCCTCTCAGCAATGCAGTGATATAAGTCAGTCCCAAAAGACTCATGATGGAGAGAAATATGTGCATCCAGAGAAAGAACTGAATTTATATCCAAGTGGAAGCAAAATAACTGATCTTTTTCTTTCTCTTATTTGGTTTTATGTCATCTTTACCATTTTTCATTCCAGCAGATACAATCCATCTTTATAACCTGACTAATGTATTTACAGATCCTTTACTTGACTATATGCTGCCATGGGCAGGAGGGGAGGGAGGGGGACAAAATGTGAAACTCAAGGAATTGTGGAGTTAAATCCTGTAAACTAAAAGGAAACAAACAAATTAATTTAAAAAAAAATAATAAAAGTTGAAAAAAATAAATAAAATTAAAAAACAATAGTTTCATCGCATTTAATGGCTATAATGAATGATCTGGTCCAGCCCCTTATTTTACAGATAAGGACACTGAGACAAAGAGAAATTTTGGAACTTACCTAAAGTAATAAAGCTAGTTTTTAATAGAGCTAGGGCTAGAAATCAGGGTTTTTGACTGTGAATTCAGGACCTTTTCCATATGGTTTGTTTAATTATCTCTAGGATGAAGCTATTTATAGGTTGAATTAAGTAAACTGGTTCTTAAAGGGATTAAGCCTATTTTTAACATTTTGGCATTAAAAATAAGCATAAGAATGGAGAATAATTATATTTTTTCATAAAAAGACATATATCTACTTTTATATAGATGTGTATATATATATATATATATATATATATATATGCAGCTATAGCTATCCATCTCTATCTCCCTATTTATCTAAATTAGGAATTTTGTGGAGAATGAAAACCTTCAAAGAAAAGCAACTGGGCTGGTGAACTTCCTCACGTTCATGACATTCAGGATAGATAGGGAGTAAAACTACCTGCAATTGAGGAGCTGTTATATGAAAGTAGGGAGATAGTAAAAGATGCACTATCTGCTGTTAATGAGTTCAAGTCACTAGACCTGACCAAATATTTCACAAAATCCTGAAAGTACAAGTTGTTATAAATTACCCAATCACTCTCAAAGATCTTTGAAATCTTGTAAAGAATAAGAGTGAGATTTCATGACTGGAGAATATCAAAGTCCATTTTCTCCAGAAATGGGCAATAAATAAAATCTGTACACTACTTGATTTTGATTACTTACAAATTTCCATACCATTTAAATTTATGGTTGTTAAACATCTAGAAAAGAAAGTTGCTATCACAAAGAGACACTATGGCTTCCTGAAGAATTGGTCTTGTCAAACTAACTTCATTTCGTTTGTTTTGTGTTTACATGGATATGGGTCACAGATCAGGGAAGATTCCATATTTATAACATACCTAGATTTTGGGAAAGAATGTAACAAAGCATGTTTATCTTAACTAAAATATGAAAAGATGTGGACAATATGAAAGGTCAATTAGGTTACTGGTCACCTTTTGGTCAAATAGCCCAATCCAAATTTTAATTTTTTATTCAGTATTAACTTAAAAAGGAGACAGAATGTCACTGTGTTGTAGGCTTGGTCAGGTTCTATTTAAGGCATTTATAAATGACTTAGTTTAATGCCACAAAACTACTAGGTATAGTGTACACATTATATGATGGAGTCAGGATACAATGAGACCTTAATGGGATAAAAATTTGAGTTGCATCTAATAAAATATTACTTAGTAGGCATAAATTAGAACCACAGAGGTAGATTCAAAAATTTATTTCATGATTACATGGTGGAAGAGATACAGCTAGAAACTGTAGCTATTTTTTAAAAATGGAGTTTGGTCCGAGAGAGACAGAGAGACAGAGAGAGACAGAGAGACAGAGACAGACAGAGACAGAGAGACAGAGAGGGACAGAGACAGAGAGAAAGACAGAGAGAGACAGAGACACAGAGACACGGAGAAGGAGAGAGAGAGAGAGAGAGAGAGAGAGAGAGAGAGAGAGAGAGAATCTTAAGCTCTACTTAAAATGATATCCATAACATGGGAGGTGATAAATCTTTTGCTTTCTGTTCTAGTAAGACATTATCTAAAATAGTGTATGTCACACGTTAGGAAAGACATTAATAATTTTGAGAGAATATAGTTGAGGGCAACTAGGGGAATGAAGGAATTCTGGATGTTTAAGCACATATTAGAAACCCTATGAATAATATAACTGTGTTTAAACCTTTAAGGTTTGTCTTATGAAATAAAAGTTGCATTTATGCTCTTGACTTTTGAGGGCAGAATTAGTAGGAATGGGTAGAAGTTGTAGATTTCTATTCATTTTAAGGGTAAAAGTACTTTCAATTAAGGGTACCACCAATATGGCATAGTGAGGTTTTGCATGGGGAGATAGTGGATTTCCCCCCATGGGAGTGCTGCAAGCAAAGATTGCATGACTTAAAAAAAATATCCAAGGGCTCCTTGTTCACATATTGATTTTATTAAATCTATCTGAAGTCTTTATGATTCCATGTTCTTTGAATATGATGATACACAGCAAAGATTTCAAGATATTTTTTTGAAAATGTATCTGTGACCACTGTCTAGGAATTGCCTTTTCCTCAAATGGAAATAATAATACTTGATATTTGTGTAGAAATGTCATAGATATACATCCTTTGATCATCACAAAAACTTTATGATGGAGTATGACAGAGATTCAGGATGAGGAAACTGAACTCCCAAAGGTTACCTGATCGTTTTTAGGTCAAATATTGAGAAAGACAATTGTATCTAATAAATGTAACACCCCCATTTACACTTTTTTAGTAGTCATCATCATGGTTAAATATATCTGGATTAGCCAAAAATATATATTTTTTTATTTTTTCATAAATTTTCTAAATAAATAATAGAACTTTCATGACCTAATCACTTCCATATATTTTTGGAAGAAAATAATAATATTTGATATTTGTACAATTCTTTAAGGTTTGTGAAACATTTTACATACTTTATCTTGTGTTATCGTAACAACAAATTTGTGAGGAAATTGTCATTATCTTTATTGTACATATAGATGAGGAAATTGGAAGTCGAAGACTGTCAGTCAATCAATTTAAAATCATTTGCCATGTGCCTAACATGTACAAGGTAATGTGCTTGACTTTAGGCAATAAAAAGAAAACTATCCCTGTCCTAAAGAACTTCACAATCTATCATGGGAAAGAATGCATACAGTACACACATAAGCGTGTAAACATAACATATACATACATGTCTGCACACATAAACACATGTGCGCATGTATGTGCATAAATGTATATAATGTGTATAAACATGCATGTATGTATATATAATTTTTTTGATGGGGAACACTACCAGCTATACGCATCAGGAAACATATTATGTAGGAAATAGTGCTTGAGCTGAATTTTCAAGGAAACAAGTGATTTGCCCATGGTCATACAGATAATAAATATGTGATGTGGGATTCAAACCTAAGTCGTTAAGTGCATAGCCCAGTTCTTGGTACATTTAACTAGGTTCTTAAAAAATGCCTGTGGACATGATGACTTTCTGGGTAGAAGTCCAGTAATACACTGGGTAGTCTTAAAAAGTATTTTAAGGTTTGTAGAGATTTACATATATTATTTTATTTGATACTCACAAAGACACTGTGAAATAGGTGCTATTTTATCACCATTTTACAGATGAGAGAGGTGAGGCTGAGAAACATAACATGACTTACCCAGGGTCACACAACTTGTAAGTCTCTGAGTCTGATTTTGAAATATTCTTGACTCTATATATTCTTGATATATTATTTGATATACATTCTTGACTCTAATTCCAACACTCTTCAATGTGCCAATTAGCTAAATGTTGATGCAAACACCAATAAAAACTATCTAATTCATGTCTAATTTGCACTTGCCAGGTGCTGTAGAATATGCAAAAGAATTATAAAATATAATTCCTGCCTTTAAGAACCGTGAAGCTGAGCATGACCTTACAGAATAGATAGACTTTATACTGATAGATTAATGAAAAAACAGAGGGCATTCACAATAGAAATTACAGTCTTCTGAATAAATTCAGAGATGGGAGTGGCCATGATATATTAAGAAGGAAGGAAGGAGAATGACAAAACCCACTGATAGACATAAAAGCACTAATGTCTTCCAAAAGAAAAAAAAAAAGAAAGAAAGAAAGAAACAGCAACCCTAGGGAAGTTCATGCTGAGCCCTTGAGTCCTTCACAGAATGAGCATTCAGCATGGTATTTAACATGATGTCTGCTGAGGTAACTGCTTTATACCTCCTGATCTGTTTTTCCTTAAGCCTATGTTGATTCCCAAATGTTTGAGAAACACAGAGAAACTTTGTCGGATTAAAATGGCATCTACCAACTGTGCTGGGCAGATTAGTTGACTCGTTACTTTCTTACTCAAGTCTAAGAGCACTTTATAGATAGTCGACCTGAACCAAGAAGTTAACACTGAGAGCATTGGCAAACTTCAAATCCAGCAATGGTGCATTATGAATAGTCACTGAGAAACCATCTTTTCTTCTGCTCTCAAGATATGATCTACCCAACTTCTTTTTCCAATGATCTATTTGCCTGGTAACATCTTTTATGCCATTTCTCTTATTCAGTTCTTTTTAGTGTTTATAACTTTCTCACCCTCACCATGTAAATCTCCATTTCCCTTTGGTTGATGCTCAGATTTAATTGTCTTCTCAATGACATCCTACCCATTTCATACAAGTATGAATCAGAAAATCATAGCCATTGTAAAGGTGTTTCTCTTTCAGAAGAGTCTTTATTTGATGCCAAATAAAATGATGAAATTTTTACATTTTAGGCATAAGACTTTACATCCAAATTCCTCTCCCTTGAGTAGCCTACCTTTGAATAACCTCCCCTCCTAGGTTTTTAAAGTAAAATAGAGATATTATGTTCAAAATTTCATTTTAAAATAAGTTTTTACAGTAATCATTATCATATGGCTTAAAGTTGCTTTGGAGACAGTTTCTCCATAGGGGCTTATTTATAACTACACACTTAAATAATAAGATTTAAAGAAAATAATTAAGCAAAAACAAAATACTATGTAGGCTTAGATTTACCTACATTTTGACCTGTGGCCATCCACTACCAGAAAAGAGTTTTGAAAGTTTTGTTTGAAAAATATTTTGATGGACCTGTGATTGCATCAAAGGTGAGTATTGATTTCAATGATGTAAATGACAATTTAAGCATGCCCTCTCATACTAAGAGATTCTTGCATCTTTCATCTTATAAATCATTCATGAGGTCTTCACATAAAGTGTCATGGTATGCTGTCTAGGTTTCTTGACAGCTGTGTGGAACACCAATAAGGAATGTCTTTCCTGTTCTTCTCATCACATGATCAACCCAGATTCTTTTTCCAATCATCACTTTGTCCAGTGACATTTTTTTTGCCACTTCTCTTATTCAGTTTTTTTTTCAGTAGTATTTATAATCTTCTCACACTTACCAAGTTATTCATCATTTCCATTTGGGTGATCCTCAACTTTAATCCTTCAGAGGTATTGGCATTATATGACATAGCCATGGAGCAGCACTAAAAATATTAATAGCAAAAATCAATAAACCTTTGTTTTGGAAATAAATTCGGAGTCATTAAAACATTACAGTTTCCAAAAACTATCCACTCTTCTAACCTCCCCCTTTACAATCAGGTCTGGAAACAGCTCTCTGGTTGAGATGACGGGAAAAATGTGAAAATTATTGTAGCAGCAAGCACCCCAAGCATCCTCAAGGTTTGCTGCCAACAGAGGTTCTTGGATTTGCTTTGATAAAGGAAAGCAACTCAAAATGGGTTAACAAGCTTACTTTAATCACTCAAACATATATCGTTTACCTCATTCAGGGGAAAAAGGTCAACACCCTGAACTTCAAAGTATACAGGCAGAATTATCAAGACAGAAACAGATCAAGTAGACAGCTTTCCAAACTGTCCAGTCATTACATCCATACCAAATCAATATCTGGGTTTCAACATCTGGGTGTTTCAAAGCCAGGGGGCTCTGGACAATGGCCTCCCATAATCCATATCAAATCACAGAACACTTCTAAAAGTGAGCCCCAAAACGAAGCTTCACATCAGGGCTTATATAGCCTTCTCCTGGCTCAGAGAATGTAACAACCTTATTTACTCACTGGCCAATCAAGAAGTATCTACTGAAAAACAAGCCTCCCACCCCAGGCTCCAGGTGCACTTTAGCCTAGGGGCAGGGAAGATCTTTAAAATTTACATTCCCAGTACAATTATTTATTAATAAATTACATCTGTAATCATGTATGAAAATATAAAAAGTGTCATTAATGACTAATTTGCATAGAGAAAGAAAATACACTAAACCCTCATTTGGGAGGAAGAACCAAACAATGAAAATTATAATAATTTAGAAAGAGTTGGAGCTGAAATTTGCCACTTAAAGATTTAACTAACCTTTACAATATCCATTCCCTACAAGGTCATTGAAGGCTAGAATTAGCTTTTTATGTTTATATTACCCCAAATTCCAAAAACTATATCTTCCACATTATAGATGCTAAATATATTTTTATTCAATTAATCTATACTTTATCCACAAAATGATAACTACTGGTAACTAGTAGACAATCAGCAGGATAAAAGTCATTACTAAATATTCATTAATAGATTAACTTGGGAACATTTGGGGAGCTTAACTTTAGTACTAAAACCAAGGGAAGTGATAGAGCCACTGTACTTTGCCCTGTTTATGTCATATCTGGATGGCAAATAGAATGTTAAAGAGACTCAAGAGTAAGACATTATATTTACTCCAGGACATTCCTTGTGGGGAGAGATTTCCAAAAGTTCAATGGTCCAAAAATGGGAATTAGTTGGTTTTCCCTCATTAGAAGCTGGATGACCAATTGTCAAATAGTATATTTTTCTTCATGGAAAAAATGAACTGGATGGCTACTGAAGACCCTAAGAGTTTAAGTTACATGATTTTATGATTCTGCCATTTTCACAGGATAACAAGGCATGAATAAGTAGCAATGTACATTACTGAAGGAAAAGACAACATAACCAATTGATTAATTAAAAATATCTTACATTTAATAAACATATTAAAATATTTATTGAGAGCTTGCAATGTGCCAGGCATTGTGGTAAGTGCTGAGAATTCAAATAGAGGCAGAAGAAAGACATTCTCTACCTTCAAGGAGTTAACCTTCTAATGGTGGAAAATAGCACAAAAAAAGAAGTTTGGTAGAAGGTTAGGGGAAGAATGTATCAACTACGGGACATGTTACATCAAGTCCTGGGGAAATGAGTTATCAGTTCTACCTGGAGAGAAATTAAGATATCTTTGTTGTGGGACTCCTCTATAAAATGGTCTTTCTGGGATGAACCAAACAATCAGAAGGTGAAGCCTTGGAGATGGTGCGTATTTCCAAAGTGAGTAGTTCAAGGATACAATGAGCTTCCAGCTGAAAAATTTCTATGATGTGATAGGGAAAGTCCTGTGGAGATGTATCTACAGTGAAGCTGAGCAGGATGAAGACATGTAAGATGAAGACTAAAGATGAAGACATCTTTAGTCAGATTCTTCTAGATACTTCAGGTTGACCTCTGATTATTGATAACATTTTTTTTTGGCTGTTCATGCACACAACACCAAATTTACTAATTCATATAGGCCATATTGCTACATTTTGAACATAAGAATAGTATGAGACATTTTGTAAGAGTTTACAGAAATGAAGGTAAACTATATCTGATGGATGAATCATCTGGAAAAGGCAGCAAATAACATATAAATCAGCCTTCTTAATACTATATATTAATTATTCTTGAGCTACTTTGTGTCATATTACATAGTTTAAAGGTTTAGAAAACTTTGGATTAGGAATATAGATCAATTGGAATATTAATCAACACCCTTAAAAATGAAAAAATAACATTAATTAATTTATAAAATTCTATAATTTTTCTAGAGGAAAAAATTTACAATCAATTTCTGTCAATTTAGATGAACTTCCTCTTTAAGCCCCCAACACACACACACACACACACACACACACACACCTGCTTTGAAGGGGAGTACTATACTAATGTTATGGAAGTCACTTAGAATCTTTCTTTCATGAGACTTTCTGTAGTGATGGTTGTGTGTTTTTTCCTTCATTCTTGAATAGGTTCATGACATAAAGGGGATGATGACGTGACTGGCAAATGACTTTGATATGACTGATAGAGGACTGTGCAATCACTAGTCTCACTTTCTCTTCCAGAGCCATCTAGTCCAGTGGCCAGATATCATTCAGAAGGAGTGGAGATGACCCAGAATGCAGTGGGAGATCTTAGTCTTTTTAAGCTAAGGTCTTTTCAAGTTCTCACTTTGAGTGAGGCAATGTCCATTCAGGGAATAGGCTTCTTTAGGAAGTAAGTCTATGAATGGATGGATTAATTTAAAAAAATCAAATTGGGTAGGGAAGATTATCAGGGTTGTTGTACAAAAGAGAAATAATTACTGTTTAGATTCTTTGAGCCAGGATGTCCAAAAAACAACTATTAAGTAGATCTTGGGCAGGGCTGAGTCCTCTGGCTGTCCAATCAATGAAATCCAGAATGAATTGGGTTTAAGGGTTGGTCTTTGAGAAAGAAATCTAGCCAGTAAACCCAAGTTAACTAGATAGGTTTTAACAATCAAAATTTACCTTCCTTTGGTCAGAACACCCTCAGGTAAGAGGAGAAAGGAGGAGAAGGAGGAGAATAAAGGAAGTGGGTTGGAGTTGTGAGGAAGACCTAGAACCAATCAGCTGTGTCCCCAGTAGGGCATCTCATTTTGTGGGAAGAGAAGTGAATTAGGGCCATAGTTCCCAGTCCCAATTTCAATTCCAAAGTCTTCTCCCTTGTATTAAAGTCTGAATCACATTGATTTTTCTAGGTTTCCCTGCCTCAACATTCTGCCTGCAAACCTAACTCTAAATTCTCCATGGGATAAAGATTACTTTCTAAATCTAGAGATTGACAAGGACAAATAACACAGACAGAAATAATCACCCTAAAGCCCAATTCTCAGAACTGGGGTAGAAAGGAGAGTAGGGGAAAAAGGTCATTAGCCTCTCATAAGGTTATTTCATTGTTACTGCATCTAAGTAAACTGTGATCTTCACCCACTGGACACAGCAGGAAGGAGACACAGGAAAAAATGTGAGCTAAAATGAGAATGATATTATCTTACCAATTTTGGAGCATGTTCCCATTAAACAGTGAATCACTAAAGGCTAACCTCATTCACATGAAAGAAGATGAAGGAAACTTTGATTTTTTTTGAGGGGGGGGGAAGGCAAGGCAATTGGGGTTAAGCGACTTGCCCAAGATCACACAGCTAGTAAGGGTTAAGTGTATGAGGATAGATTTGAACTCAGATCTTCCTAAATCTAGGGATAGTGCTCTATTCACTGCATCAGCTAGCTGCCCCAAGAAGCCTTGATTTTAGGGAGATCTGAAGAAACCTAGGAAAGATCCCTTAGGGTACTTCCATTTCATATGATCTAGGCATGGTCCAAAGTTCTTTACACCTTCCTTAACACTAAATGGGCTTACTAATTCCCTTTTCCAAACCAGATGATACTGATGTTAATAATAATAGCACTTAAATAAAACAGAGAGAATCCATTCTGCCATGAATATAGGAAAAAATGGAATAAACAGCTCAAAGATATTTTGCTAATGTTAATTTTCTTGTTCCTTATTGCAAAGTATATTTTGAATTTCTTTTTTCTAACAAGGAATGGCTTTGTAAAAAGTACACCTCAAGGGAAAATTCTTGTCTCTGTGGTCATCCAGAAAGCTTCATGTTCTTGCTAGACCACAGAATAAGGTCACTTAGAAATGATGTCTATGAAATTTCCTAATCCCTCATTTCTATAGAATTTGACAAATTGAAACTAAATCCATATCTTTTGGGGGAATTCTGCAGACTCACAAATAGTAGAGAAAGATAAAAATATGGCTGGCAGACCATGATAAAATGTAGAGGCTCCCTTTGGAAAATGTGCCCATGGCTGAGACTGTCTATTGTTGTTTTCAGCTGTGTATCTTTGTGTCTTTTGTAGTATGACATTTTTGTCCCAGGTGGTAATACCTGATCTTTTATTTTTGTCAAGCCAGGAGTCTAAGTGCTGTTTTCTCTACTCAGCTATCAGTTCTGGCATGTCATCGTTTGAATTATGCTTTTTCCCCCCTTTTTTTTCTTTTTTTCCCCTTGAGCTGAGCTATGATGAGCATTACTTTGTTAGGTCTGAGACAATAGTGTTCTACCATGTGATTGCCTCCAATTCAGTTATGTAACATCAAGGATGGTACCTCTGAATGGCTAATAAAACTTGTGTAGGCTTTGGTGTTGCCATTGTTCTAGGACTCATGGCTACAAAATAGGCTTTAGGCCATACTTTACTTTGTAAACCTTCAGCCTAGTAGGACATCTAATTTGTGTTACATTCTGTCCACTGCTCTATCAAATGGTCCAGTGACTTTGTTCCAGAGAAATAACTGATGAGGCTTTAAATGAAGAAAGCTAACATAGACAGGTTTCCCAAACCCAACAGTGGCACAAATCAAATGACTTAGATTCAGCACATGGAGATGAATAAGTTTGCAAATTGCTTTCACGTGAGTGATCTGTTTTAAACCTTACCACAACCTCCAGAGGGAGAATTCATCTTATCCAGCATAATCAGAGCCTTCTAAGATTTCTGCTTCTGGGAAATCTTCGGTTTGAGCCTGAGGTTAATTTCTGTCATGCAACATGAATGGAGAGAACTGTTACACTCCCTATCAGCATCTTCATAATGCCATGAGGATGCAAAATTCAAAAAAAGGGTTTGGGGGTGGGGTGGGCTCAACCTATTGCATCATATTCCTGACCCTTATTCTTTGACTAAAGTGCCTGTATTAATTAAAAGTAGGAAGTTACAAAAACAATTTGCCTTGGTCATGGGACTGTTAAGGGGTGACTCATTTAACCGTGACTTTCGAGTAAAAACAATATTATATATATATATATATGTATATTTATATATGTATGTATGTATGTATATGTATGTATGTTTATATGTGTATGTATGTATATATGTGTGTGTGTACACATACACACACACACAGAGCTTTTCCTAAACTTGATTGCCAGACAAGCCAAACTATCCTTTCTCTCATAACTCCAAGTATAAACCCCAAAGAGATTAACCTAAACCCAGGCAAATTAGAAAGACTTCAAAATCTCTGCCTGGATACATCCCCATAAAAGAACATTTGGGTTTTTTAAATATCTGCATTGCACTATCACCAGAAAATGATGACTTAGACATTCTGTTTTTAATGTTTTTTAATAATTTAACCATAAATATTTAATAACACTCAAGTTTCAACATTTAATTTAAAAAATTAAACTTTGCAACTTTCTTGTTTGTATCTTCTATTAAGCATTAATATTTGATTTGTATAAAAAGGTTTTAATATTCAGCAAAGAAAGTCAAAAATTGTGTTAACAAGGAAGTGACATCCTATTTGGTAAAATGCACATGTTTTAATGCAGTCTAAAAACTTTATTAGTTTTATTAGTTTAAGAGAATTTAAAAGTTTGAGTATTTTTTTTCCCCAAAGGAAAATAAGAAGATGAAAGAAAATTAGTTGCCATAAGTTTCTTATGGCCTGAATGCTTCCAGGCCTATACAAATGTATTTCCATTGTAAGTCAGTTGAAGATTTGACACTGAAAAGAATTGTAGATAAGATTCAATATTCATCTTCCTCTTAGCCAAAGGCAGTATTGGTTGAGATGTCAGTAAAATGTCTGATATCAGTATAATTAGAATTAATTTTCAACAATGAAACAGTTAGGTCATGCACTAATGCAATTCAGTATTGATTTTTAACTATTGGCCAAATTATGTCAATTGTAATAATTATTTTAACTGCTTTTAGAAGAAAGTATACAGCACAGAAATTGTTAGTTTTTGTTTGTTTTTTACTTTTCATCAACAAAGAATAAGATGAAACTAACTCTTATAAATTTAGTTTGGTTTGTGGCATTTATACTATGAATAGTTTACAATATCTATTATAAAATAACATGTAGTTCATAATTGAAACTATATCCAGGATTCAAAATCTGTCTTGAAAGTTAAAAGGGCAGTTATCAAACAAACAAAAATCTACCTTTTTCTTAATCAAAAGAGACAAATTCATGTGTATTAGGACATGCCTTTATTTAGCTTTCCAAGTAATAAGCAAAAATCCTTCATGTTCTGATGTTCCTACCTTCAACTCACACTTTCAGTTTGATTCACTAAGGGATGAGTAACTAAGATTCATGGCACTTGTTCATAATACTTTATGTGTACAAATTTCTAAAACTATAGTATATGAACTCCCACCAATGTGTTAATCTTTATCCCTCAACCTGTTGACATAATTAGTTCCTGAAGGCATCACTGGATTACAGTGGAGTGTATTACCAATGCCTGGCAGAATATCCTAAATTTGGTATATGAGTTTTTTGTTGTTGTTATTGCAATTTAGACATTTTAGATGATAATGGCAATAACATCTGTAGAAATGAGAACATCAGTTCAAGGAAAGCAATGGTATCAGTGGGTCTTTAAGATCATACAAAACCAAAGTCCCAAAATGAAAAGCCTCATATTTATAACAACCACCATAATTTCACAACTGTGGAGAGAAATAACTTTGAATTTTAGTAGTGACTTACTGCTATCCCAGGGTAGGATCACCATATTGTCATTATAATGGTTTATTTTGTCTTTTATAGCCTCCAACCTACTACTGTAGAGGTTACTTTGAATCCTGGTGAAATATTTTATGTGATAATGTGATATGTTTCATATATAAAAACCAATTGACTGGATTTTATTACAACTTTTCTTCAACTCATACACCATTTCATTGGAATTATGGATTTCACTTTTCAGTTTTCCCTACATCCACTTCTTACAACACAACCAGCCTTGTCAGAGAACTAGTCTGGGAGAATTTATAACTATCCAAACTGGCATCAGTTTGTATACAAACAAATAGATAAATCGAATTCAAAGTTTTTTTTTTATTTTTAGAATGAATATGTTTCTACTAGGTTTGTATCTCAAAGAAATCAAAGAAAAGAGAAAAGGACATATTTGAACAAAAATATACATAGCAGCTATTTTTGTGGTGGCAAAGAATTAGAAATTGAAGAGATACCCATCAACTGAAGAATAAATAGAGCAAGTTGTAGTATATGATAATAATGGAACACTATTATGCTATAAGAAATGATGAGCAGGGGGGCAGCCAGGTAGCACAGTGAGTAAGAGAACCGGCTCCAGTGTCGGGATGACCTGGGAATCAAATCTGGGCTCAGATACTCAGCACCACACCCAGAAATAACCAACAATGTAACCTTGAGCAAGTTACTTGATCCTGATTGCTTTAAAAAAAAGAAACGATGGGCAGGAATTTTTCAGAAAAACCTGGAATACTGAAATGAACTGATGCCACATGAAGTAAGTAGAACCAGAAGAATAGTGTACACAAGAACAGCAATATTTTAACAGCATTGAACTGTGAAAGATTTAGCTACTCTGACCAAGACAATGATCTAAGAAAATCCAAAGGACTCATGATGAAAAATGCAATACACATTCAGAAAGAGATCTGATGAGTTCTGAGTGCAGATTGAAATATATCTTTTATTTATTTAATTTATTCATCTTGGTGTACTTTGGCATTTGTTTTCTTTTGCAGCATCATTGATGTGAAAATGTGTTTTGCAAGATTTCATATATATATAATCAATATAATCCTTTCCATAAAAATGTTTATGTCATTGCTAAATATTTAAGTAAATAAAATATATTTTTAAAAAGAATGAATGTGTTTATTGGGAATGAGCTAGTTGTTTTGGCATTTATGAATGGAGATTCTTTATTTTTAATATCATTTTATGGGTTCCCCAGAAGCTTAGAGTCAGTACCATTCAGCTGAGGAAGAAGATTTTCTGAATAAGGATATGATCTGGCTAAGTACCTGAAATCAAAAAGGTTGCCCCTCAAATAAATTAGCAAAGTGGGCCAGTTTCTACTGCACAAGGTAATCAGATCTCTGCAATGTCACTCAATATAATGTATGTAATATATTAAAACTCTTTTGTGAGGAAGGTACTGTCGGTATTATTTTTCTATGTTACAGAGGAGAAAACTGAGTCCCAGAGAGGTTGAATGGCAAGCCCATGCTTATGAAAATTAGTCATGACCAGATGTAGCACTTGAATGAAATTCTTTATGACTTGAAGTCAATTATTTCATTCTTTATGGAACCAGAAATTCCTAATCAATTAGGAATGCTATAAACTCAAGTCAACAAAATAAGAGTCCATCTGTAAACTATAAGTACTACAGTTGTTATAAGATACTATTGTGCTAAACTCAAAATCCTATATCCATGAAAGTTACCTAGAAGGAGAGATAATGCCAGAACACAGATGGCTCTGAGCATAGATGCAGTTCATTAAGGCAACTAGGAATAGAGAGAATATGGTTATGAACATCCACAATAAAAGTAAGTCTGTTAAATAATGATTTCTGATGTTCATTATTCTCTAGGTCTTCCCCCTTGTATTGATTTTCTCAATCTGATTAGAATTAAAAATGTACCCTGATTCCTTTTAACTCACTGAAAGATTCATTTCACTTTGTTCAATTACCCAGTTTCACTCAGACCATTCCAATGATTAAGGTACTAGACTCTATTTTTCTCATCTCTGAATGCAACTAGGACTTTGGTGGTTGACCAGCTTGTCCTTATGTCCTAGCCATAGGACAACAGAGGAAGTCAATCCAAAAATGGAATAATGAGACTGGAATTCAGGTAAGATGTAGCAAGCAAAGATTAATGAGATGAGTAATAAACTAGGGGTTAAGAATGAACAAGTCACTGATTTGACTCAAACTAAGGAATTCATCATGGACAAGGGCTCACAACAATTTCAATGAGATCGCCAAGTGATAACATGGTAATAAATATGAATCAAAGTTGGGATAGTGGACAAGATAGTGAAAAGGAAAAAAGAAAAGATTGTTTCATTTGTATCTTTAGAGCCCCAGTACCATGTTCACTTGCATGTTCAATGAAGTTAATTGAATTAAGAGAAGTGAGACAGACAGGGATGAATAGTCGGAAATTAAAATCAGAAAGGAAAAGTTTTCTATTGAAGAATAGTAATGTGACTCCCTTAAGACTGATGGTCAGACTTCATTTATTACCAGTCCTGTGTGTGGCTAAGGTTTGGCCCAAAAAGGTCAAGCACATTAATGAGATTAATGAACTGGGAGGACAATATGTGCCAGAAGATATTAATGTTTGTGTTGTAGTTCCAAAAATGAGTGTGGGGAAGGATTCTAAAGGAAAAAAAAATATACCAAATATTGAAATTCTCAAGAAAGGAGGAAAAGTGACATGGAAGAAACCATGTCACCATAATAATAACCTGGGCAAAACAAAACAAAATATATGGTATGATCCTGAAAGAAAAGTATATTACAGATTAGTGGAAGCAGAGATAAAGTCCAGAAATAGTAGTGGCCAAGAAAGAGCTAGAGATCCTCCCTCCTCCTCGTGGGATTCAATTCCAAGTGTTCCTAACACCAAATCTCTAGCACACAACTAACTAAGCCATACTATTCATCTGTCTCTTTTGGGGAAAAATCTGACTCTTAGAATGGGGAAACATAAGAAGTACTAGAATGATAGCTCATTTTTTAATATTAATCCAGGCTCAATGATGCTCTTATTCTGACCTAATAGTATACTTATTATATATGTGTGTGTCTGTATATGTGTGTGTATATATATGTATATGTATGCATATATGTGCGTGTATATATGTATATATGTATATGTATGTATATTTGCTTTTGGGAGGGCAATTGGGATCAAGTAACTTGCCCAAGGTCACAAGGCTAGTTTTTTTTGTTAAGTGTCTGAGGCTGGATTTGAACTCAGGTCTTCCTGACTCCAAGGCAGGTGCTCTATTCACTGTGCCACCTAGCTGCCCCATAGTATACCTATAATAATTATGCTCTTGTTTTGTTACTTGTCGTCAAGACTTTGCCTGTACCTTATAACCAGTAAGTGGAGGCATATCTTCGTCTCCAACCACCACTTCCACTACTGCCACAACCACAAAATACAGCACCCATTCCTGGGGTAAGGTTTCCCTGATGCAAATTACTTGCTGATAGGGATATCCCATACCAGTATTCATTCATTCAGCAACAATGTATTAAGTTATTAAGTACCCATATTGTAAAAACCATGTTAAGTCCTAATGAAGATACAAAGGAGTAATTAAATAAAGCCTCTGATTTCATAAAGTTTATAATCTGGGTGCTTAAACCACTAATATATATATATATATATATATATATATATAAACATGATACATCATACCTCAGATTTCAAGTAAGATCCAGGAGACATATTGGACCTTTTAAAGAAGAAAAAGACTAAGAAAGCATAAAGAACATCAAAACAAATCTGTTTTGCTCTGGCAACCATGAAATAAAAGAAATACAATTTACTTATCAAATTTTTTTTAAATTTTATTTATTGTAGTTTTCAACAATAATGTAAAATGGATTTTGAATTCAAAATTTCCTCCATATCTTTCCCTTACTGTCACTTCAAGATGGCAATCATACTGATTGCACATTCCCCTGGACTTCCTTTTCCTTCTTTCCCCAGCTATCCTCCCATGAGACCCTTTTCCCTTACTTTCTTGTAGGGCAAGATGGCTTTCTATACCCCTTTGCCTATATATCTTCATTTTTGCATGTAGAAACAAATTTTTTAACATTTGATTTTAAAACGTTGAGTTCCAGATTCTCTCTCCTTCCCTCCTTATCCACCCCCATTGAGAAGACAAGAAAATTCAATATAGGTTATACATGTGTAGTTATGCAAAACACTTCCATACTAGTCATATTGTGAAAGTCTAACTATTTTTCCCTCCAGCCTATCCTGCTCCCCATTTATTCTATGTTCTCCTTTGACCTGGTCCCTTTTCAAAAGTGATTGCTTCTCACTACTGCCTCTCCCAATCTGCCCTCCCTTTTATCATCTCCCCATCTTCTACTCTTCTCCCCTACTTTCCTGTAAGGTGAGATACCCAACTGAGTTTGTATGTTATTCCTTCCTTAAGGCAAATCCAATGACAGTAAGGTGGACTCATTCCTTTTCACCTCCCTTCTCTTTCCCTGCAATGCAACATCTTTCTCTTGCCTCTTTTATGTGAGAAAATTTACCCTATTCTATCTCTCCCTCTCTCCTTCTCCTAATATATTCCTCTTTCATCTCTCAATTTTATTTTATTTTTGCATTTTGAAGGGGGCAATTGAGGTTAAGTGATTTGACCAAGGTCACACAGCTAGTTTTGTGTTAAGTGTCTGAGGCCAGATTTGAACTCAGGTCCTCCTGACTCCAGGGCCAATGCTATATTCACTGTGCCACACAGCTTCCCCATTAATTTTTATTGTTTTAGATATCATCCCTTCATGTTCAACTCACTCTGTGCCCTCTATGTATACATAAACATGTATATAAATGCATACACACATATATGTACACATATACATATATATGTGGGTTGTGTGTGTGTGTATATTCTCTTGAACTATTCTAATGCTAAAAAAATCTTAAAGTTTCAAATATTGTCTTTCCATGTAGGAATGTAAAAAGGTCAACTTTAGTAAGTTCATTATGATATCTTTTTTCTGTTAAAATTTCCATCCTTGATTCTTATATTTGGAAGTCAAATTATCTGTTTATCTCTGTTATTTTCATCAAGAATGCATGAAAGTCATCTATTCATTGAATCACCACATTTTTCTCTTAAGTATTATACTGAGTTTGCTGGGTAGGTGATTCTTGCTTTTAATGCTTTGACCACCAGAATATCACATTCTAAGCCCTTTTATCCCTTAATGTAGAAGCTCCTAGGTCTTCTGTTATTTTTTTTGTGTTGACACAACACTCAAATTGTTTCTTCCTGACTGTTTGTAATATTTTCTTTTTGACATGGGAACTTTAGTGTTTGGGTATAATATTCCCAGGAGTTTTCTTTGGGGGATCTTTTTTAAGAGGTGATCAATAAATTCTTTCAATTACTATTTCCCCCTTGGTTCTAGAATATCAGGTCAGTTAACCTTGATAATTTCTTGCAAGATGATGTCTAGGCTCTTTTTATGATCATGGCTTTCAAGTAGTCCAATACTTTTTATATTATCTCTCCTGGATCTATTTTCCAAGTTAGTAGTTTTCCAATGAGATGTTTTATAATGCCTTTTATTTTTTTTACTTTTTTTGGAGGAGCAAGGTAGGGCAGTTGGGGTTAAGTGACTTGCCCAAGGTCCCACAGCTAGTTTTGTGCTAATTTTGAGGCCAAATTTGAACTCAGGTCCTCCTGACTCCAGGGCTGTTGCTCTATTAACTGCACCACCTAGTCACCCTGATGTCTTCTATTTTTTCATTCTTTTATATATGTTTTATAATATCTTGCTTTCTCATAATGTATTTGATTTCCATTTTTTCCATTCTAATTCTGAAAGAATTATTTTCTTCCGTGAGCTTTTGGCTTTCTTTTCTATTTGGCCAATTCTACTTTTTAAGGCATTCACCTCCTCATTAGCTTTTTGAGCTCTTTTGCCATTTGTATTAGTCTATGTTTTTAAGTTGTTATTTTCTTCAGTATATTTGTGGTCTCTTTTTGCAGGCTATTGGCTCGTTTTTCAGAATTTTCTTGTATCATTCTCATTTCTCTTCTAAATTTTCCCTCTACTTCTCTTACAAGATGTTCAACGTCCTTCTTGAGCTCCTCTATGACTTGTGATTAACTCGTATTTTTCTTGGAGGCCTTTGATGCAGGAGTTTTGACTTTGTTGTATTCTTCTGGTTCTATGTTTTGATCTTCTTTGTTACCAAAAATGATTCTATAGTCTGGTTTCTCTTTCTCTATTTGCTAATTTTCCCAGCCAATTATTTGACTTTTAAGCTCTTTGCCACTGTAGAACTCTGCTTCCAGAATTGACAGAGCTGTGTCCCAAATTTCTGGGGTTTTGCACAGCTGTTATCAGATCTCCTCCTAGGCACCTGCCTCGGAACTTTGAGGAGGATTCCCTCTCCAGAGCCCCCACAAGCTCTGCCTCACCAATGCTCCTTTTTATCCCAAGACTGCCACCTATGACTGCAACACAGATCCAGCAGGTTAGAGCAAGAGAATCCTGCTTCAGAGCCAGGAAAGAGATCCCTGCAATTACCCTCTGATCATCCACTTGGTCCCCCCATCTTCTGTGGGTCTGAAGTTCCAGAAGAAGCCACCCTGCTACAGCAACCATGGCCTTCACCACCATGGAAGCAGAGACCTGATCACACTCTTCCCTTACCCAGGTCTAACAATTTCCCCACTCTTACTTTCTTTTTGGAGTTTTTGAGTTAAGAAGTCTGGGAACTGACACAGATGCCAGTGATTCAGTCCCCCTACACAATTATTCTTAGTGAGTATTTTTCCCTTTTCCTTCATTGGTGGCCTTGAAGAAAAAGCAGCAGCTTCTGGTAAAAATATAATATAGCTTTTAGAATACCTAAAACATTAGCTAAATGGTATTTCATATATGAATAGCAAAAAATACTTGATATACTGTCAAAAGATATTAACCAGATTAATAATTATATTTGAGCTATGCATGAAATGAATTTGCAGAAATATAAGAAAGGTAGACTCAATTCTCCTCAGAAAGAATAATGAAGGAGTTGTTAGTTTCTTCACATGCCCAAACCATCCTTTCATGGAGATGTTGGTTAATTGATTCTTCAATGTTCATGATGATCAAAACAACAACACCTTAAAAATAATTACAATTTCATTTTCAATATATTTTGCAGAATAAGAGAAAGTAAAAAAAAATCTATGAAGAATTTGATAGGATCCTCAAAATCAAAGCAACATACACCTTATTACTCAGTAATATTTATGCAGAAATGGGAAGAAATTTGAGGTTATATTGAAAACTATAATTAAATAATTATAATTTAAATAGAAAATCAACGAATAGGGGTGAATATCTGTATCAGATGCACAAAGGAAGAAGGGCTAAAAAAACACCATTAGACAATTAAGAGGTCATTGATGACTTGGGAGACAGTTTTAGTTGACTAAAAGGGTTAGGAGTGAGACTTTAGAGAGTTTTAAAGAGAAGAAAAGGAGAGAAAATAGAATTAAGTATTATAGACTTTCTCTAAATCTTTTTTTTCCATTTTATTGAAGTCAGGTTACTGGGCTGGTTGTTTATCTCTTGCTTAACTCCCTTATTATATAACATTTTTCTCATTTTCTAAAATATGAACATTAGGCCCTTTGACTCAGTTCATTGTTAGACAAATGTTTAAGCATACGTGTGCCAATCATGAATCTTTTTGTTGCCTCTGGGATCACCCACAACTTTGATTCTTGAGAGATAATTGTGTTGAAAGATTTACAACCATGAAGTACCAGCAGAAGAAGAGTGTTTAAATAAATAGGGTCTCTTTAAATTCAACAGAATATCGTCGACAAAAAGAGATGAAAATGTGTCTTCCCATATAGGATTCTTCTTCCATTTGGACTATGAAAAGGACATCCTACTTCACAGTAAGAAACATATTTAGAAAGGGCCCTTATTCCTACTTTACCTCCTGTTTGTCATTAATAATCAGTGTCAATGAGGTAAGTTATCTATATGCCTTTATTAATGTAGAATCTTTTTATAATAAAATTTATGCATGAAAAAATGCTTGATTGGAGAGAGATTTTGAGGCTGCATTTTTCCCTAACATCAATTTTTTTTTGTAAACCACAAGCAGTAACTACAAAGGAATGGCATATTTTCTACACCTTTGTATCAACTGGATGACTTTAAGGTAGGCTGTTACAGAAACTATTTTTCCAAGACTACTTTTTAAATATTTTTATCAAAGATATGAACAATCCACATGTTGATCATTCTCATGAGGTTTTTATCAAGATGAGAAACTAGTTACATGGCTCGGCAGTTACTAAGGTTTTCTTAATCTCTTTTTGTATTAATAATGAAATGAATGTTTTCATCCATTTGGCATTTTGCTATTATCATGTAAAACAATCCTTCAATATTTTCAAGATTGTTACCTTTAGCACATATCTATTTTTTAAGGTTTTTGGTCTTCTCATTGCACCCATTACTTTCTATTGCTTAAACCCTGGCAGATAATGGTTATAATTATGGTCAATAGCATTTTTTAGGTGTAGAAACCAGGTTGCACACTGAATAGAACAATGGGTCTGACTAGGAAGATCTGAGTTCAAATCAAACTTCAGGGTCTTCCTGAATGTGTGACCCTGGGAAAATTATATAACCTTTATTTGTCTTAGTTTCCTCATCCATAAAATGGGAATAACAATAACACCTTCCTCACAGGATTGTCGTAAAGAGCAAAAGAAATCATAATTTTAAAACATTTAGCAAAATTTTGGCATGTGGTAAAGGTTAACTATCATTATTTTTCAGTTTTGAAATGAACAACTCACTTTAAATGATTCTGCCCCTAGCTTGACATCCCATGCTCTCATTTCTATCTGTCTCAAACATGTATCTTTACAATTCATATAGTCTTTGTCCATTCTTCTTTGTCTTATGGTAGCAATGCTCTATTATTACTACTCTCGCCTTCATTATAGAGCTATTCATTTCATATACTTATAGTCTTTTAATGCTTATGAAAATTGGGTTCTTGCTAGAAGAATCTGCATTATTGACTATTCTTTCTTTTTAAATTATTCCTTCTCACAGATGCTCTAATAAAGGGCAGACCCTTGTCCAAGTCACATGTGTCTCTCTGGAAAGTGGTCTGTTAGTGAAGAATGGAGTGACATCGTATTGTACCCTCTATGGGTACAGCAGGAATTTCTCCCTATTTTCTTGATTTAGAGAGATTAACAAGTTAGGAAGGAGGTGGGGGGCATACCAGTCATTATATTTGTGACAGAATTGGGACTTTAGTATCCTTATGATGCTCATATTCATAATGACGGCCTTGACTTGTGAAAAGTGATTTTAAGGCTACGTTATTTAAGAAGTCAGAAGAATGCACAATAACATGTAGAAAGGTTTAGGTTTTACTTCTCTTCATATTTCCTTTAGTGCTTACTAAATGTATACAATTGACACTCTTTTTAATTAAGTTATTAAAATTATTTACATTTTTATCTTAATTTTTGTTAAAAAATGACATTATGTAAAAAGTTAATTTATCTGGAAACTCCATCCCCTGGAGGTATTAGATTATTGAGGTTTTATTCGTAGATTCACTGGTACCTTAGAGGTCATCTAGTTTGTTTCTTTCCAAATGTGGAAACTGAGTCCATGAGGTCATCTAGCTGTAAGCTGCAGGGTCAATATTCAAACATATACCTCTTAAATCCAAATTGAAATTGAGAATGCTTTCAGGTACACCACATTATAGACCCCAGGATAATACTGATTTTTTTAATTTTTGTTTCAGTTAAATAGAATTAGAAATTTTCTAAAAGTATACACGAAAGAGTTCCACATTTATAAAAGTTAAATGCAGAAAAGGCTGTCTGTCTGTTGTCTTCTCAAGATGGGTAGGGTGGCACACACCTGTAATTATTGCTACCTGAGTAACCGAAGCTAGAGGATCAATTTAAACTCAGGATTTCTGAGCTATAGTGGTCTGAGCATATTAAAGTGTTCACACTGAGTTTGTCCTTAATATAGTAAACCAACTGTTCATCTCAAACTGGATGTCTAGTAGACATCTTACACAATATGTTCAAAATTGATCTAATTATTTCCCCCTAACACTTTTTTTCTCTCCAAACTTCCTTGTTACTATTGTGGGAATCACCATCTTCCCAGTCCCCCAGGCATAGAACCATAGGTATCATCCTTGACACTTCATTGTCTCTCACTCTCCATATCCAATCTGTGGCCAAGGTTTATTGATTTCATATTTGAAAGATGTCTTGAATATGTCCCCCCTTTGCTCTCTGCTATTACCACCACCCTATTGCAAGTCCTCATGACCTCATCTTTGGGATATTCCAATATCTACTGGTAAGTCTGTCTACCTGAAGTATCTTTCCACTCCAGTCCATCCTCCATTCACCAACAAAATGATTTTCCTAAAGTGCAAATCTGACCATGTAAAGCTCCTACTCAACAAAATCTAGTGGCTACTATGACTTCCAGGATAAAATACAAAATATTCTATTTAGCATTTATGACTCTATTATAAAGCCCCCTCCTTCCTCTCCAGTCTATTTCTCCCTTACTTCCCTCCCTTATAGGTACCCTTTAATTTAATTTAATCTAATTTGATTTCACTTTATACTACTTTGTTTTCCATGAATAAGACACTCCATTTCTTGACTCCAAGAATTTTCTTTGACTGTTCTTCATGCTTGGAATGCTTTCTCTGCTCATCTTTACCTTATACCTTTTCAAGCCTCCCAGTTAAACTCTTATTTTCTCTAAAATGGGTGTCAAATATGCACCACCTCCCACCCCCACCCCAAATTGTTGCTACCACACTTTCCAATGAAGCCCAAACCTGGTTAAGATATAATTTGGAAACATTCCTCAAAATAAAAATACAATAATAGAACATTGATAATATTAATATGTAGTTTTCTAAAACAAGAAGTCAGCTGCAGAGATCGTCCTTAGGAATGGTTTAGTAGCCTCATTTTTATTTGAATATGACACAACCATTTTACAGGAAGCCTTTCCCAACTCCTTTTAATTTTAGTATTCCCCAGTTGCCTCTCAAAGGAAATACAAACTCCTTTCTTTAGCATCCAAGCCTTTCATAACCTCGCTCCCTCCTGTGGCCCAATATTCTTGCTTCTTACTGTCTGTCATGTGCTCTTCAATCCAGTGACAAAGTCCTTGCTGTTTCATGAACAAGACATTCCAGCTCTCTGCGACTATTGCTTCGGAGTTTTACCCATGCTTGAAGTCTCCTTTGTAATCTCTCCCTACTGGCTTACCAGGCTTCCTTTAAGTCCTTATTAAAATAACATCTTCCAAAGGAAGCTTTTCTCAATGGTTCTTAATTCTTATGCCTTCCCTTGGTTAATTAATTTCTATTAATCCTATATTTAACCCATATTTACATTTTTTACTAGTTGTTTTACCCCCATTAAATTATGAGCTCTTTGACACAGAGATTGACTTTGCCTCTTTTTGTATCTCTAGGACTTTAACATGGTGCCTTTCATACAGTAAGTGCTTAATAATGCTTATGACTGACTGACTGACTAATTACCTAAGGAAAGGTAAAATGGTCCAGGTTTAAATCAGTTAAAGTTCTCAAGCTAATCATAATGGGACCCAGAAAATGTGTAGAGTAGCCCCTGTACTTCCAATCTAAGCAAAAAGGATACCTTGTCTTTAAATATAACAAGAAAACCTCTTATCTTTTTTCCTGTTGACTAAGTTTTAAGCTCTACTTATAAAATCTGCTATCAATCTCAATATTCATATTAACCCTTTTAATCTTCAGGTCACCACTTAGGGCTAAGTGCTATTTAAGTAACTTGAAGGAGGTGTTTCTTCTCAAAGTTAGCAGTAATAGTTTATCTCTTTTGTCTGATCTGATACTTTATGTAAGGCAATAGCACTTGGAAGTATCAGCTCTTCTATTCTGCTTAGGGTTTCTTATTTTTCAAGAGGCTTCAGTCTATGTTAATTATATTCTCTGGACTGTCTCATTCTCATAGGCAGTAAAATAGCAATATAATGAATATAATGCATTTTTACAGAAGAGTCAGCAGGATATTAGCACAATAAACTGATCATCTCCATCTATAAACATATGCTGACTTAAGACACAAAAATGCAAACTTGAGTTGTTAAATCTATTACAAGGGGATTGCCATGAATTATGGCAGGGTGTTTGAATGTAGGTGAGGTTAAGTGTTTCTCTAGGAAGGTCCAATTTTGCATTTAACATTATGTAGTATGAGGCCAGCAACATTATCATTCATTAAGAGGCATGACAACAGCACCACAAATTCTACCATTGCCCAATATTTTGCCTCATAATTGACCTTAGAAATACAGAGAAACAAACAATAACTAATTATTTTGTTAAATAATAATTTATATGTCATAAACACATCTACATACACACAAAGTTGGTTTGAGAGATGTTGTAGATAGGTTGCTGAACTTGAAATCAAGTGACCAGAATATAAACACAAATCTACTACCTGAATGACTAAGCAAACATCTCTGGGCTTCGGTTTACTTATTTATAAAATGGAATTGTGTCAAATACTTTGCAAAGTCTTCTCCAGCTCTAAAATTCTAATAATCTTTCATTTCTTCAGTCTGGTGCAGATGGAGGAATGCTGAATTTGAAGCCAGAGATTCTGTTGTTTGTTTGTTTTTGTAAAAATTTTTTCCAGCTTTCTGCTTTCTTTTTAATCTTATTTGCATTGGGGTTGTTTGTGCAAAACCTTTTTAATTTATTGTAATCAAAACTATCCATTTTTAACTTCACAGTGTTTTCTATCTCTTGCTTGGTCATAAATTATTTCCTTTTCCATAGAATTCACAGAGAAACCTAATTTGTTTATGGTATCACCCTTTATGTCTAAATCACATGACCATTTTGAATTTATCTTGGTATATGGTGCAAGATATTGGTCTATGACTAGCTCCTGCCATACTACTTTCCAGTTTTCCCAGCAAATTTTTCATATAGTTCTTATCCAAGAAGCAGAAGTCTTTGGATTTATCACACAGTAGATTACTATAGTCTTTGATTACCTGTGTCTCATGTACCTAAATTATTACATTGACCCACAGCTCTGTTTCTTAGCCAGAAAAACTTTTGATGAATTTTTATTTATAATATAGTTTTAGATGTGATACAGCTAGGCCACCATCCCTTGTGTTTCTTTTTTTAATCTCTTTGATATTCTGGGCCTTTTATTTATTTATTTGTATTAACTTTTATGTTTATTTTTAGTTTACATCATTCATTTTCACAAGATTTTGAGTTACAAATTTTCTCCCTGTCTTTCCCCCACCCAAAAACCCAAAACAGTGATCCTACTATATACCCCCATCCCCAATCTGCTCTCGCCTATATCTTCCCCCATACCCCTCTGATTTTCTGGTAGGGAAAGATCAATCTCCATACAGTGTCTGTATATCTTATTTCCCTGTTGCATATAAATAATAATAATAATAATAATAATAATAACAATAATATTTTTAAACATTTTATT
This sequence comes from Petaurus breviceps papuanus, assembly GCF_028583685.1. NCBI lineage: Eukaryota > Metazoa > Chordata > Mammalia > Diprotodontia > Petauridae > Petaurus > Petaurus breviceps. The sequence goes on from NW_027186304.1 coordinate 15,238,364, forward strand.
TTAAATCTTTGAATTCCAGATTCTTTCACTTCCTTCCTCATCACCCACCCTTACTGGGAAGATAAGCAATTCAATGTAGGTTGAACATATGTAGTTATGTAAGACATTTCCATAGTGGATATATTGTGAAAGACTGCCTATATTTCCCTCCATTCTATACTGCCTCCCTTGAACTATCCTCCTACTGAGAAAAATTTCCTGAGTTACAATTATCATTTTTCCATGTAGACATGTAAATAGTTCAACTTTTTTTTAAAACAGATATCTACTAATTTTATTTTTTATTTTCTTTGAAAACAATTGTTTCAATTTTTTTGTTTACATCATTCATTTCCACAAGATTTTGATTTACAAATTTTCTCCCCATATTTCCCCTACCCACCACCCCAAAACAGAGATCCCACTGAATATCCCATCCCCCAAACTGCTCTCTCCTATATCTTCCCCCCTATCCCCTCTGACTATCCAGTATGGCATGGTGGATCTTTATGCTCCAAAGTCTATACATCTTATTACCCAGTAACATGTAAAATAATAATTAAAAAATATTTTTAAACCTTTGATTTTTAACCTTTGAATTCCAGATTCTTTCCCTACCTCCCTCGTGACCCACCCTTACTGGGAATATGAGCAATTTAATATAGATTGTACATGTGTAGCTATGCAAAATATTTCTATATTGGATATATTGTGAAAGACTGACTATATTTCCTTCCATCCCATCCCACCCCCCACTTGTTCTATCCTCTACTTCGATCCTGGTACTTTTCAAAAGTGGGTGCTTCCAATTTCTCTCCCCCCCTAGCCTACCCTCCCTTCTATCATATCTCTCATCCTCTTCCCCCCTATTCTATTGTAGGGTGAGATACCCTATTTAGTGTGTATGTCATTCTCTAAATAAGCCAAATTCATTGAGAATAAGGTTGACTCATTCCCTTTTGCCTTCTTGTTCTTCCCCTCCATTTTAACCATTTTCCCTTGCCTCTTCTATATGAGATAATTTACCCGATTCTATCTCTCCCCCTCTCCTCTTATTATATTCCTCTCTCACCTCTTAATTTCACTTTATGAGTATCATCCCTTCCCATTCAACTGGTCCTGTACCCTTTGTCTTTGTATACCTGTACACATATATACACATACATATGTATTCATATGTCCATATACCCTCCTATGTAGACATATATATGTATATATATATATGTGTGTGTGTGTGTACATTCCTATTCCCATCAACTATTCTTATACTGAGAAAAGTTTCATAAGTTACAATTATAATTTTTCCCCATGTATGAATGTAAGTAGTTCAACTTTGAGAAGTTTCTTATGATTTCTTTTCCCTGTTTGCCTTCTCATGCTTCTCTTGCTTCTTGTATTTGAATGTCAAATTTTCTATTCAACTCTGTTTTTTTCATCAAGAATGTTTCAAAGTCCTCTATTTCATTGAATGACCATATTTTCCCCTGAAACATTACACTCATTTTTGCTGGGTAGTTGATTCTTGGTTTTAATCCTAGCTCCTTTGATCTCCAGACTATCATATTCCAAGCCCTTCCATCCCTTAATGTAGAATCTGCTAGATCCTGTGTTATCCTGATGTAATGCCATAAACGAACAGCTTTCCAGAAGAAAGCTGTGAACAGCTTTCAAGGTTCTGATTACACAGTATAGTGAACACTCTCTTCAGGAACAAATCAAAGCTAAACACACACAAACTCAAAGTATAGCATTCACAACATTACAACTTATCAGAGAAAATCAAAATATCGTATTCACAACAGCTTATCATTAAAATGGCCATATAGTTTTCATCAAAGTGGACACAATATTTAGAACAAAAAACAATCATCTCAAAGTACAATAGTCGAAGTCTTTCACTCATGGGGCACAGTAACTCAATCAGTCACTTATTCAGCAATCAATTACTAAGTATCATTAATCACTAAGTACAATCATTGGACAATAAACTAGTCACTAATCACCAGTAAACTGCAATATCATCATTACTCAGCACATAGAGAGAAGTCTTTTTGTCTTGACTTGGGGCTGGTTCTCAGATTCCCTGGATTCCTTTCTGTGGTCCCAGATTCTACATGAATTCACATGAGTTCAATGGCAGACAGCTCCTAGTTCCTTATTCAGCTCTCCACGTAGGTCCTGCTTCATAATGAAGTTCACAGATTCCAGTCCATCTCAAATCCTTCACAACTTCGGCTCCTGGGAATTCAAGTTTCAACCAAGCCACAAACAGACAAAGTCCGTGCATCCTGGTCATGCTTCCTCAGTCTTCTGCAGCTTGTTAAAAACATCTGAATCACCTTATCAACTCTGGGGAGAGGTGGCTCCTGGGCTCCTGTCTCCTGTTCAGAAGAAGCTCCACCACCATAGATTCTCAGGAAATTCTGGCTTAGTTCTCAGTTCTCTGTTCTGTAGATGCTCTATCACCAGACTCTTCTCTAAACAAATTCTGACTGTTCCTCTCTGGGGCTTTTCTTATATATACAGCATTAGCTTTTTACTCTTTCAGCCAATCCATTCCTGTTACATCAGGAACAGGGGTTCATATCTTCTGTTTCTTTCACAGAGGCTTGCTCAATTACTAAGTGCTAAGTACCAGCTTACTTGCAAATATAAAGGGGTCAAATTACATTACCATTACACCTGATTGAGTTTCCACAATATTCAAATTGTTTCTGTTTGCCTGCTTGAAATATTTTCTCCTTGATCTGGGACCTCTGGAACCTGACTAAAATATTCCTAGGAATTTTCTTTTGGGGATCTTTTTCAAGATGTGATTGGTGAATCATTTCAATTTCTATTTTGCCCTCTGGTTCTAAAACATCAGAGTAATTTTCCTTGAGAATTTCTTGAAAGATGGTGTTTAAGCTGTGTTTTTTTTTTGTTTATTGATTTCAGGTAGTCCAATAATTTTTAAATTATCTCTTCTGGATCTATTTTCCAGGTCAGTGGTTTTTCCAATGAGATATTTCACATTGCCTTGTATTTTTTTTTCATTTATTTGGATCTTTTTAATAGTATCTTGATTTCTCATAAAGTCATTAGCTTCCATTTGCTCCAATCTAATTCTTAAGGAATGATTATCTTCAGTGAGCTTTTGAAATTCTTTTTCCATCTAGCAAATTTGGCTTTTTAAGGTATTCTTCTCCTCATTGGCTTTTTGGTCCTCTTTTGCCATTTGAGTTTGTCTATTTATTAAGGTGTCATTTTCCTCTCTCAGGTTGTTGATTTGCTTTTCATGATTTTCTTGCATCATTCTCATTTCTATTCCCAATTTTTCCTCCACTTCTCTTACTAGATTTTAAAATCATTCTTGAGCTTCTCCATTGCCTGTAACCAATTCATGTTTTTCTTGGAAACTTTTAGTGCAGGAGTTCTGACTTCATTGCCTTCCTCTTGTTCCATGCTTTGATCTTTTTTTCCACAGAAAAGGAATCCAAGGTTTGATTTCTGTGCTTGCTTTGCTTCCTTTGCTTGCTCATGTTGCCACTCAATTACTTGACTTTAGAACTCTTTGCCCCTGTTGAACTCTGCTTCCAGAGGGGAGAGCTTTGTCCAAAATCACTGGTGCTTTCACAGCTGCTGGAGCTATAAGGATGTTGTTGTTTCTACAGCCCCCACACACTCTGGCTCACTGGTCACACACCTCACGACCACTACCTAAGACTGTGATCCAGATCCAGACAGTTTAAAGCAAGAGCAATTACCCCGCTGAATGGTTGCTTGGTCCCCCTACAATCTGCAGGTTGGGAGCTCTAAATCAGACATGTGGAGGCAGCTGCATGGCTGCCATACCTCTACCATTTCTCACTCTGGGTGCAGAGGCTGGACACACTACACTTACCTCTCACTTTTTCTTTGGCATTTATGGGTTGGTAATTCTGTAATCACTACTGTTGCTGGTGGTCCACTCTCCTGAATTCCACTGCAGTGGCTGGTTGGGGCCACTCTGGCATTAAAACCACAGGCTCACATGGGGCTGGGATTTGGCTCCCAGCACACTCTGATGAACTCTTCCTCTCCACCTGCTGGGCTGCCTTCAGCTGGAGATTTGTTTCTCTCTGTCACTTTGTGGATTCTTTAGCTCTACAATTTATTTAGAATCATGTGTTACAGGTATTTGAGGTGATTATGGAGGGAGCTCATGAGTTTTCCTGTTTCTATGCCACCATCTTGGCTCTACTCCCTGGTCCTTTTGTTTTGCAGAAAAGTTCTCATTATTTTTTCTAGTTATATAAAATAACATTTGGATATTTGGTATGGCACTGAATGAATAAACCGATTTAAGTAGAATTATCATTTTAATTTTATTAGCTCAGTCTATGCATCAGCATTTGATATTTTTCCAATTGTTTAGATATTACTTTATTTATGTGAAAAGTGTTTTTAACTGTATTCATATAGATACTCCCAGAGTTTGTCATGGCAGATAGATTCCCAAATATTTTATATTGTCTACAATTAGTTTTAATGGGATTTCTCTTTCTGTCTCTTACTGTTGGACTTTGTTGGTAATATGTAGAATGTTGATGATTTTTGTGGGTTTATATTATATCCTACAACTTTGCTAAAAACTGTTAATTATTTCAAGAAGTTTTTTAGTTGATTTCCTAGGATTACCTAAGTATACTATATCATCTTCAAAGAATGATAATTTTGTTTACTCTTTGCTTTCCTAATTCCTTTGATTCCTTTTCTTCTCTTATTGCTAATGTTAACATCTCTAGTACAATACTGAATAATAGTAGTAATAAAGGGCATCTTTGCTTCACCCCTGATCTTACTGGTAAGACTTCTAACTTATCTCCATTACATATAATGCTAGTTGATGGTTTAAGATAGTTGTTACTTATCTTTTAAGGAAATTTCCATTTATTCCTATGTCCTCTAGTGTTTTTGATACAAATGTGTGCAATATTTGTCAAAAGCTTCTTCTGTAACTATTGAGAGAGCTATATGATTTTTGTTAATTTTGTTTTTGGTATGGTATATTATTCTGATTACTTTACTAACATTGAAACAGCTCTACATTCCTAGAGTAAATCCCACCTGGTCATTGTGTATTATACTTGTGATAAATTGCTGTAATGTCTAATATCTTATTTAAATAAAATTTTATTTTATTTTAGTATTTTGTTTTACTTTAATTTAAATTTTTATTTAATGTTATTTTATTTAATTTTTTGCATCAACATTAATTAGGGAAATTGGTTTATAATTTTATTTCTCTGATTTGACTCTTCCTCATTTGGTATCAGCACAAAATTTATTTCATAAAAGCAATTTGCTAGGATTCCACATCTTTTTACAAATAGTTTATCTAGTAGTGTAATTAAGTGTACTTTAAATGTTTGGTAGAGTACACTTGTACATAAGGCCATGGAAAGTTTTTTTTTTTCCTTTGGAGGTTCATTGAGGGTTTGTTCAATTTCTTTTTTTCTGGAATGGTGTTATTTAAGTATTGTATTTCCTCTTTGGTTATTTTAGGCAATTTATAGTTTTTTTGCAAATATCCATTTCACTTAGATGATCAGATTCATTGGGATACAGTTGGGCAAAATAATCCCTAATTATTGCTTTAATTTCCTCTTCATCGGTGGTGAATTAACCCTTTTCTTTTTTCATACTGGTACTTTATTTTTTAATCTAATTAACCAAAGATTTATCTATTTAATTAGTATTTTCATAAAGCCAGCTCTTAGTTTTATTTATTAGTTCAGTAGCTTTCTTAATTTCAGTTTAATTAATCTCTCCTTGGATTTTCAGAATTTCTAATTTGGTATTATTGGGGATTTTTAATTTGTTGTTTTTGTTTTTAATTTGTTCTTTTTCTAGAATTTTTAGTTGCATGCCAAATTCATTGATCTCTTTTTTCTCTATTTCATTCATGTAAGTATTTAGACATGTAAAATTTCCCCTAAGAACTGCTTTGTCTATATCCCATAAATTTTGTCTCATTATTGTCATTGTCTTTGCTGATTTTATTATTTCTATGATTTTTGTTTGACTCACTCATTCTTTAGGGTTAAATTACTTAGTTTCCAATGAGCCTTTAGCTTTTCACTCCATGGCCCTTTATTACACATAATTTTATGGCATCATGATCTGAAAGGAATGCATTTCATATTTCTGCCTTGCTGTATTTGATTTTGAGGTTTTATGCCCTAATAGATGGTCAATTTTTCTGTAAGTGTCATGTATCACTGAGAAAAAAGATATATTCCTTTCTGTCCATATTCAGTTTTCTCCAGAGGTCTATAATATCAAACCATTCTAAAATTCTATTCAACTCCTTCACTTCTTTCTTGTTTATTTTATGCATAAATTTATGTGGTTCTGAGAGGGGAAGGTTGCAGTCCCCCACTAATATCATTTTCTTATCTGTTTCATCCTGTAACTTAACTTCTCCTCTAAGAATTTGGATGTTGTAGCACTTTGTGCATATATACACAGAATTGATCATATTTCATTGTTAAGGTGTAGTTTCCTTTCTTATCTCTTTTAATCACAACTATTTTACTTTTGCTTCATATGAGGTCCAGATTGCTAACCCTGCTTTTTTTTTTTTTTGCTTCAACTGAAGCATAATGTATTCTGCTCCAGTCTTTTACCTTTATGCCACATGGATCTCTATACTTCAAAAGTGTTTGTTGTAAACAACGTGCTGTGGGATTCTAGTTTCTAGCTCCTTCTGCTACCTGTTTCTCTTTTATGGAAAAATTCATCACATTCACATTCACAGCTAGGATTACTAACTGTAATTTTCCCTCCTTTCTATTATTCCCATTTAAACTTTTCTCTCTCCTTTCACACTGTCCCTTCTCACAAGTGCTTTGCTTCTGACCATTGCATCCCTCAATCTGCCCTCCATTTATCAGCAACACCCCCCCTTTGTTGCCTTTCCCCTCTTACTTACCTATAGAGTAAGATAAATTTCGATACTCAACCAAGTGTATGTGTTATTCCCACTTTGCACCGAATCCAATGAAAGCAAGGTTCAAACAATGCTCCCCCCCCCCTTCTTTCTCTCCAGTATAATGGATCTTTTATGCTACTTCATGTGAAGTAATTTATCCCACTCTGCATTCCCCTTTACTCTTCTCCCGGAACAATTCTTTTTTCAACCCTTAACTTTATTTTTTAAATATCATCACATCAAAGTCAACTTATGACACCAACTTAAGTATACTCCTTCTGACTGCCCTAAGAGAGACACAGTTTTCAAGAGGTACAAGTGTCTTCTTCCTATCTAGGGATGTAAACAGTTTTGCCTTATTGAACAACATTTTTTTCTTTCCAGTTTACCTTTTTATGCTTGAGTCTAATATTTGAAGATCAGATTTTCTGTTCAGCTGTGATGTTTTCATCAGAAAAGTTTGAAAGTCACCTATTTCATTGGATATCTTTTTTTTCCTCTGAAAATAATATTCTCCATTTTGCTGCGTACTTGATACCTGGTTGTAGTGCAAGATTCTTCTCCTTATGGAATATCCTATATCAGGCTCTCAGAACCTTTATTGTAGAAGCTGCTAAGTCCTGTATAATCTTGACTGTCTCACTTTTATAGTTGAATTGTTTCTTTCTGAGTGCTTGCACCATTTTCTCCCTGACCTTATAATTCTAGAATGTGGCTACAATATTTCTAGGAGTTTTTACTTTGAATCTCTTTCAGGAGGTGATTGGTGAATTCTTTCAATGACTATTTTAACCTCTGATTTCAGGATATCAGGACAGTTTTTCTTAATAATTTCTTGAAAATAGCTCTCCAGGCCGGTTTTGTGTGTGCGTGTGTGTCTGTGTGTGTCTGTGTCTGTATGTTTATCTGTATCTGTGTCTGTGTGTCTGTATGTGTTTTAAATCATGGTTTTCGGGTACTGAAATAATTCTTAAATTATTTTTCCCATGAAGTATTTTACATTTCTTCTATTTTTTCATTCTTTTGATTTTGTTTGATGAATTCTTTATGTCTCATAAAGTCATTAACTTAATTGCCCGATTCTATTTTTTAAGGAATTATTTTCTTCAGTCAATGTTTGTCCTTGCTCTTCTAAGCTAACTCTCTTACATCCCTGTCAATTCTTTTCCAGTTTTTCTTCTACTACTCTTATTTTATTTTTCAAACCCTTTTTCAACTGTTCCCAGAAGGACTTTTTGGACCTAAGATCATTTTATGTTCCCCTTTGAGGTTTTACATGTCAGCATTTCGACATTGTTGGCCTCTTCTGAAATTGTGCTTTTATCTTCCCTGTCACCACAATAACTTTTCTGTGGTTAAGGATCTTTGGGTATTTTGTGTGTTTGTTTTGTTTTTTGTTTTGCTTTTTTTAGGGGGAAGGCAGGGCAATTGGGGTAAAGTGATTTGCCCAAGGTCACATGGCCAGTATATGTTAAGGGTCTGATGCCGGATTTGAACTCAGGTCCTCCTGACTTGAGGGTCAGTGCTCTATACACTGGGTCACCTAGCTGCCCCAAGGGCTATTTGTTTTTTGTTCATTTTTTAGAAATTTAGGTGTGATCGTGTGGCACAGAGGGCACTTTCTGAAGCTTCTTGTGCTTGGGGTGAGGAATTTGATCACTGGCTTTCCACACTGGGGCTTCAGATGCTGGAGCTTTCCTCATTGTGATGGGGTCCCTCACCTAGTTACTTCTATTGTGCCCTTGGTTCCAGGATTGGCAATTTTTCTTCTTCACTGGGTTTGGATACTTCATAGCTGTCATGCTGTGCCACTGGCATGATTATCCAGGACTGAAGAGTCTTGGTTGCTGATCTGTGCTGTGGCTAAGAGACTCTTGCTGACTTGCTTGAATGCTTTCTGTGCTGGGCCCTGCTCCCTTTCCTCTCAAGTGGGACAGACCTTTCCTGAAATCCTTCTGAGTTTTCTTTACCTGGAAAATTCTTTCAATCAGTAGGTTTGTGGTTTCTGTCACTCCATAATGCTTTTTAGAGGATTGATTTAAAGTTGTTGCCAGAGGTGGCCAGGTAGCACAGCAAGTAAGAGCACCGGCTCCAGTGTTGAGAAGACCTGGAGATTGAATCCCGGGCTCAGACACTTAGCACCCACCCAGAAACACCTGGCTGTGTAACCTTGAGCAAGTTACTTAACCCAGATTGCTAAAAAAAAAAAGTTGTTTCCAAAGGAAACTAGGTGATATCAGGAAACGTTCTGGTTTCTCACCACCGTCTTGGCTCCATCCCAATAAAGTTCCTTCTAAATCCAAATATATTAAAATTTAGAAGAAATGAGGTTTCTTAATTGTGTCAATGCTGATATGAAGGGTTATTGTGGAAGTTAGCTGATACAGTGAATAAAACATTGGACTTTGTGTCAGAAAGACCAAAATAAGTTGAAATAATGCCTCAATTGCTTACTATCTGTGTGACCCTGAACAATATACCTAAACCCTATCTGCCTCAGTTTCCTCTACTGTAAAATATAACAGCCACCTACCACAACTCTCAAAAGGATAAAATGAGAGAATATATATATATAGCACTTAGAAAAATTTAAAGAGCTTACAGAAATGGTAACAGGTAGCAGCCAAAGCAGCAGCAGCAGCAGTAGTATTAGTAGTAGTTTTAGTAACTAGTAGCAGCAGCAGTTGTAGCAGCAGCAGTAATAGTAGTAGTACTAGTAGGAGTAATCGGAAAAGGAGAATTAATAGTAGAGTTATTTTCTCAAATGTTTTGTTCAGAATCTTTTCTTTAGGATGAGCTCATATGCATGACAGCATAGATTTTTTTTTTCTAGGGCAAGAAAACATCTAATTTATTGTGTAACTTTTACTATGACAAGAAAAGTAATCTCAGTGTGTAGCCAGATACAGTTCTCTGAAGAGGTCCATACACTAAATTTTAAGAACTTTTTTATATAATCAGTTTCCATTGAATTTCTATGTATTTTCATATATATATATGTGTGTGTGTGTGTGTGTGTGTGTGTGTAATCATTATCCAGAGAAGGGGTTCATAGGCTTCATCATACTACCAGAGCATTACATGGAAGAAAACAAAAAAGATTAAGGATGTCTGCTGTGGTGTAATATGTACCTAGACACATTACTTAGAGAAATTAATACATGTAGTGTGGATGTACTTAAACTTAAAAAAAAAACTAGTATATATACATTATTGTTTTAAAGTAACTCCCCAGGAAAGGGCGTATGGTACTTGGAAATCCAGGAAACAGATCTAGAAACAGAAGCCAGATAGACAAGAAAAATTTGCCCGGCAAACATTAACAATTTTAACCTGGTTAAATGTGAGAGTTAGTAGAATTTAAACCTAAACTTAATATTTTGATCATCTGAACTATTTCTGAATCACTGAGTCAATTTTTTTTCCCATTTTCAAAATGTTTTGGGACTGCCATACAGATACAGTCTTATCTTCAAGGCTTTCCAACTTCTAATTAATTTTTGACAATAAAGCAAGGGAAATCACTGAATATAAGTTCAGAATAATGAAAATTGCTCCTTTTCTTTTCATAGTCTAACTCTATAAGTGTCCTTTATGCATTAAATGAATACTTTTTTGGTTTGGTTTGTATCTAATCTCAAATTTGGGACTATCTTTTTTGATTTACTCAAGAACAATTTAAAGCCTTTTCATTTGTTTAAGTCATTTGTTATGCTTACAAAAACGGACAAACATCCAAATAAGAATGTGGATTGGATAGTCACATCACATATATAGACACATATTCATCCTAAACAAAATTATTCACTTCTATTGTGTCAGCTACCCCTCTTTTTAAAGCACATGGTTGAATCCAAAAAAGTTTGGATTGAAATATTCAAATCACTGTGTAGACAAACTTTTGTCTTTCAGAGACCTTATGGGAGGTTGAACTAGTTAAGCTCCTTTCTAACCACATTAGAAACAATATAAAAACCAAATCAATACTTTGACAAAAAGTTAACATCAAGACTGGGGATATTGCCTGTCCGTGTAATTCTCTAGCGAGAATTGAAGATGCTTCACAATTTATTAATGAAAACCTACCTGTGTGTACCTGCAACACCCATATTAGCAAAGATGTGAGGAAGGGACTCAATCTTTAAAGTATTTACTATGCCCCTTTCGCCACTCAGCTACCACTCTAATCCAGGCCCTCATTACCCCTTACCTGAAATATTGTAAAAGTCCTCTTTGCTCTGTCTTCCTCAATTCTCTCTCCATTCTAATTCATCCTTCACATATCTAGCTACCAAAGTGATTTTTTCTAAAATCTGCATCTGACTTTGCCATGCCCTAATCACACTTAGGAACCCACATAGGATATGAAGTATAAACTATTACACAAAGAACATTTAATGCTTTTGGAAATTTAGGTCCTTCTTATTTTTCTAGACTTTGATCCAGCCATACGGCTATTCTTGTCACTCCTGACATGTGAAGTTGTATTTCCCACCTTTTGCACTTACCAAGTACATATCAACATTCAGTATGTTCCAAGTATCTAGAATATTTTTTTATCTGCACTTTATTTTAAAATCCCTGGCTTCCTTTAAGACTTAACTCATGTCACCTTCTTCAGGATATCTCTTCTAATGACTGGGTGATAGGACTCTCTTTTTGAAACTTAAATTTTCTTCACTCAGCATGTTTCCTTTATATAACTATTCATGGATATGTTGTTTCCCCCATTAATTTGTAAATTCCGTACAGGACCTACTTAGTATGGTGTTTCACACTTAGTAAGCACTTCATTAAAATGTTTGCTAATTAATTGATTATTCTTTCCCAGTTGTCCTTCTTACCAGAAGAGAGCCAAAATGAGATCATGATATTGGAGTTAAAGTATAGTGTGTCCAACTGTGGCTGATCAGACCAATACATGTTTAGAATGCTCTATCACAGACAAGTACAAATAGTTCACATAATCATTTGAGATGCAGATGTCTCTAAATATATGCATGTTTTGTTTCTTTTGAGCAATTCTGCTTTTTTCATACAGTTCAGTGTTTTCTTTGATGTGGGCATGATATCCTGGACAGCCCTGTGCCAGTGTCTCCCATGTCTCTCACTCAAAATCAAAGGTCTTTAGAGAGACCTTAAGAGTTTTGCTTGTATTTTTTTAGTTCTATGTGAATGCTGGCCTTGTGTGACTTCACTATGAAATCATCTTTTAGGCAAGCATACATTTGGCATTTAAACAAAATTGTCAATCCATCTGAGCTCTCTGCAGTTTGAATGTTTGGCAGTTCAGCTTGAGAAAGGACCTCAGGGTCCAATACCTTACTTTCCAAGTGATCTTCAGAATCTTCCTAAGATAATTCAAAGGAAAATGATCCAGTTTCCTGAAAAGGTGCTGGTATACTGTCCAAATTTCACAGATATACAACAAGGAGATCAGCACAGTGGCTGTGTGTGGCTTCAGTCTGGTAGGCAGCCTAATACCACTTCTCTCTCACACTTTCTTTAGGAGACTCCCAAATGCTGAGGCAAGTGTTAACCTTATCATCTTTATTTACATCCCTGGGAAGTATATTGCCAAGGTAAATAAACTTAATCATAGTATTCAAATTTTCTCCATTTGCCATAAGCACTACTTTCACATATGAATGCTGTGGTGCTGGCTAATGGACAACCTCTATTTTCATGGTATTAATTGTCAGGTCAAAATTAACAAAGGTGGCAGACAATCAATTTATAACCTCTTACATTCCAGCCTCAGAGCCTGCATTCAATGAACATCCATCTGCAAATAAAAACTTGTGTACTAACTCTCCCTCCACTTTAGTCTTGGCTTATAGCCTTTTTATGTTAAATAATTCATCATCTCCCTCCACTTTAGTCTTGGCTTGTGGTCTTTTCAAGTTAAATAATTTATCATCAGTGCAGTAGCTGACCTCAATGCTGTTTTTGTCCTCATTGAAGGTGTCCAAGAGCATCACTGAAAACATCATTCCAAAAATCACTGATGCCTAGGAAAAGGGAGAGAACATCACTCATTATTCAGTGTAAGCAAACTGTGTTTTGAAAGATAAATATGTACTGTGTAAGCAAACCATTTTGAAACTGGCTTATAATACTGATGAACTTCTCCAGTCAACCAAATCTTGCCATGATCTTCTACAAGATCTCACCAATGACAGTATCAAAGACATTGGTCAAATCAGCAAACATTGCATACAGACCATTTTGTTTCTCCTGATATTTCTATAAATTATTTCTATATTATTTTAATGACACAATAGTGATTATGTCAGCATTGTTCAAAGCTATATTTATACAGCTTTTCTTTAAAGTTCTTTCATTTTTATATCTGCATACATACATACACATATAAGGATATATACACATACAGACATGTATATATGATTCTAAGATATATTTGTGTAATATACATATATACATATACACACATGATTTTTGCATTTTTGTATGTGTGTGTGTGGGGGCACGTAATCTTAGGATCACTGAATAAGAGTTACAGCTGGAAAGATCATTACAAACTATTAGATTCTCACTCCATCACTTTATAGGTGAAGAAATAAAGTTTGATACAGGTAATCAGAGAGAAGATTCCAGATTTTCGTTCACAAATACAGTGTTTTTCCATTATAACTCTATAGAATAGATATAATCTGTGTTATTATGTTCATTTTATAGAGGAAGAAGCTAAGGTTCAGAAAGGAAGAGACAATTCTCAAGAGATAGCTGCAAAGAGGAAGGTCATATTTCTCAAGGTCCTACAGCTGGGGAAAACTGGTACTTGAATTTTAGCCTTTGGATCCATAATCCAAAATTCTTTCCCCTACCCTATGCAATTCAGCTACTTAGAAATGTAATTACCCTTATTTATTGGGATTCATTAAATATAGAGGTAAAAGCTAGATATTTTTCCTAAGATGACTGGAAAGCTGAGATATAGCTTATCAAATAACAGAATTCCTGCAAATTGAAAGCATCACATTTTATATGGCCCTAATTTAGTTCTTCTTTGCTCAGCATCACTGCTCTAAATATTTTATGGTTTTATTATTGCATTTGATTGGCCTCAATAAGGGTGAGTATGAGGGATGGTACAGTATGGAATAAAGTAGGAGAGATTCTTCCTGAAACTTTCTCATTCTGTTTATAGGTGCTCTAGAGAAGAGTCAACCCCTAACCTTTTTGTCTGGGTCAATTATATCTAAGAGAAGAACTCTGTAACTTTCAAAGAAGAGTGTCCTTGATGCTATTTATTTTCGTAGTATCTCCCTATGGTATTTTATTTAAACTGAGTTTAAGTATGTCAAGTGATTTTGTACTTGGGTCACCATTAGGCATGGGATGAGGTGCCACATTCAGGAGTTAGGACTCAGAGAATGCTCATGTAAATGAATAGCAGTAGAAAAACAGTTAGACAAAAATAGAGAAAAGAAGGGAAAGCCAGCTGAAAAGTCAGTCATTTCAAAGTACCCCAGGTTATATTGGATTTGTATGATACATATACAAATATTCCCAAATGTTAACCAAATTCAAATAGCTGTCCTCAAGGGTCTGATGGTTGTTATTGTTCTTTAACTTGAAGTAATGTATCTGGTAGAAAGAAAAAAGGCAGTGGATGCAGCAAAGTGGCCTTATTTTCTTCAGAGCCACATGACTTTGATGGCTTTATTAAAAAAAATGACTTCACATTCAGAAAAAAAGCTTTCATGTTTTATTGTCTTTTTGTAATCAAGGAAACATTTTAATTTCAATTTAGGAGTAACATTGCATAATATTTTCATGTTTGCAAAACACCTCCACACACTAAAAGTAAAAGATATATTTAACTCTTACTGTACCCAGTCTGATTATAACATAATTTAAATGTTATAGCAGCCTAGAAATTGCCCTAAACTGTATTTTGGGGTGATTTTTTTCTGTTCAATATAATTTTGGTTTGAAATGGGTCTTTTTAATATACTTATTTTCAAAGTGAATAATTCATTTATCTATCAGAAGTCTATAGCTGTCATTTACTAACTAGAGAAATGAAGATTTGTTTGAAATAACTGACATTTTTTCTAGATGAATGTGAATCATTTAGACTCTTTGAATAAGGGATAGGTGAGGGATCATTGCTGCTGATTGGGTATGTTCTCATTAGATTGAAGTTCATCTTAAAAACTTTTCAAGATAACTTAGTATCCACATGCATTTTCAAAGTTAATTCTGCTACTGAGATGGTCAGCTTTACTTTATTCCCCTTATAAATATCATTTTGAAAGATATTAATAAAAGAGTTCACAATTACAAGATATGTGATTTAAAAGAAAATGTCTTTATAATAAACAAATATGGTAAGAAACACAGATATCATTGCCCCCATTTTGTAGCTGAGGAAAATGTCTTTAGAAAAATGAAGTGATTTTATTGAGGTCATGTGAAAGGGATGGAACTAGCAATGTTACCATTAGTACTATTGCTGTTAGTACTGGTACCACTAACACTAATTATAATTAGCATTTATATAGAACATTAAGGTTTGCAAAGGAATTTTAAAATTTCTTAATTTTTATATGAAAAAAATTATATATCATTATCCCCATTGTGCAGATGAAGAACTGAGATAAACAGGGTTCAGCGACTTGATCAGGGTCACACATGTAATAAGTTTCTGGACCTGAGCCTTCTGACTCCAGGCCAGGTGCTCTAATTCACTGGACCACCTTCCTACCATTTAAATTCAGATCATCTGTTTCCCAGTAAAGTGTTCTTTCCAGTACACCAAATAGCCTTGAAATAATCCAGAAAACATGAAAACTATTTGTACTTTAAATATATGTGTGTATAATACACATACATATATGTACACATATATGTTTGCATATCTCGCTGATACCTCTGTTAAACACAAATAGGTTTTATACTTTGATAACTGCCATTTAGTTCCCTATAGGAAACAGAATACTTGAAAATTCTAAAGAAACATATGGATTATCACCTGAATTTAAAAAAAAATTACCTCCCCAAGAAAAATAATTTCAGCCATCTCATTCAAGTCCTTATGTATTATTTCTAGTGCCATCAAATTCAAATAGCCAGAGCTATTACAGGCACAACATGTGTCAGTGCAATGGTGTGATGATTAAATGTTTAGAAACCAAATGGCCAGGGAACATGCATACTCCGCTTGATATTTCAAAGCATTTATTTATTATTTTAATGACATTTTAGTTGCCACATAATCATCAGAAATCTATGAATGAAGAAATTGAAACTCTCTGGTTCTCCACGTTTTAAATAAATTTTATATAGGAAAAGATTTAATGATTTGCTAAGGACAGCAAAAAAAGAAAAATAAAATGCCATCCATTACGCATAATAGATGTTGAAATTTTATCCATGCTTGGGAATTGTAACAACAACGAATTCGTTTTGGCTGAGTAGAAGAAATACTTCTAAGGTGCAGACTTTTATGCTTAACAAAACATAGACACCATACAATTGCCAGACGTACCTGTTATCTAGACTTCCTGATGTTGTTAAATATATGTACTGGGCACTTGTCTCTAAGGTGGGCAGCCATTGCCAACATGTTTATAACTTTGTCATTAGAGTAATTGAGATGCAAAGACCATGAACTTGTGATTTCCCTAACTAGTTCTTCTTGAAGCATATTCCTTGAGAACAAACCAAGGTACAGTCTCAGGACTGTATTTTCAGGCAAGATTCTATTTAATTAACCAGGGGATAATTTTCTGCAGTGAGGGTGAAACCTAACTCATAAAGCACTTTTTCTAAATCTCCATATGTCCAGGTTAAACATTATCTTTCCTCTATTCTTCTATGGAATTGTGCCTCTTGGCCATCCTAGTCACCCAAGCTGCCTACATTCCAGCTTTTCAACATCTCTTTGAAAATGAAATGCCCCAAACTGAATGTAATTCTCCAGATATGGCCTGGATGGAATGCTATGATATGGACACTAGATAGCTTTTTAATATAATGACTCTTGTTGAAGCCTAAGATTTCATTCATTTGGGGGATTCCATATCATACTACCAAGACACAGTGAGGTTGGCTTTTCTGATACCCATAAAATTTTCCTCCACATGAACTATTTTGTAGTCTTATCTTCCTTCTTGTACCCATATTGCTCAACTATTGAACTTATATACATGATATTTATTCCTATAATAACTAGTTTTATGTGCATCAGCCCATAATTCTAGCCTATTAGGAGCTTTGTTTTGATCCTTGTTTTATTATACAATGATGAGATTACCGTATAATTTATTAATTAAGAATTGTATCTAATCACTGGAATCAGTAATTTTGAATTAGGTTGATTTAAATGATACTTTGACTACTTCAGAGTAGAAAGTCTGACTTATGAATAAAAGTTTAATTTCCCTATTTTTCTGGGCTAGAGTAGAATTCTTGCCCTGGAGTTATAAGATGGTCTGCCTGGCCATAAGTCACATGTTGTTTAACACTTGACTTTCCACAAAATAATGATTAACTCTGTTTTTCCTTGTTGTTTCTGTTGCTACTGTTGTCTTTTGTTATCAAAGAGGACCATGATATCTGGAAGCTGATGTCATGATATGGAAATGAATTAAATTTAAGTAAGGCAGTGATGTGCAAAGATACTAACCTTACTTTCACTTCCAGAGCCATCTGGGTCCAGTGGGAAAATATAGATCAGGTCAACCGGAGATGGCCTCCTCCCTATCATAATGAGTCTTTAAAATATCCCCCTATAAATCAGGCTAAATGTAAGCCCACTCTATACCTTTACCAACTTTATAAAAGATGACTCTGTTTGCTCTACTATCTCTGGTAACTGAGGGACTATTGACCTTCATTACTGTCAACTGCTACCCTTGCCAATAAGTAGATTTTGCTTGGACCTTTGTACCTCTGTTCCTCTTCATCACAGATTTATCACTATGCAACATATTGACCAGTTCTCATAGTTTAATGTCATGAACAAATTTAACAAGAATAGATCTCTGCCATTAGCGAAGTCATTGATAAAAATGCTGTGAAAAACTAGTATCAGATTCCTATGACACTCCTCTAGGAAGTTATATCCAAGCTGATCCTGATTTAATGATTCCTCTTCGGTTTTGGTCGGTCATATAGTTTCAATCTACATAAGTATATAAGAACATGTACATAAGTACAGTACTGCCCAGTCTACATCTCTATCTTGTCAAAATATGTATCATGAGATAGTTTAGATGTCTGCTAAAATCCAAAAAGTTCTATCTACCTATCCTTTCCTGGAATTCTTTTAAATTTCTTTTTATATATAACTAACATTATGAGTCTCTTCTTCTCTCCCACAAATTCCAACATGATACAACTACAAAAAAACGAGTAAACTGGCATGCAATATTCAAATTTCTAGAAGTTTAATGACTTAGTAGGTCCTATACTAAGCTTATTAGATTCTGTTTTGAGAGGGTTGTTCAGAAGTTTTTTTTTTTTTAATTTAGTCTTGTGGAATAATACTGAGGGAAGAAAGCAATACTTTCTTGGTCACCACAAGAAAAAAAAATGAATTTGTTATAACTCTGACATAGATAGATAGACAGTCAGACAGAGACATAGAAATAGCGAGTCAGAAAGAGAGGATGGATTTCATGCATCAGTATATATTAAACAGATTATTGCTTTGAGTAGCTACAGGTACAAAACTCAAATTATAGTATATTGATTTAATCTGAATACCTATTTTTTAAGAAAACAAATATAGGGGCGACCAGGTAGCACAGCGAGTAAGAGCACCGGCTCAAGTGTCAGGATGACCTGGGGATCGAATCTGGGCTCTGACACTTAGCACCCATCCAGAAACACCTGGCCGTGTAACCTTGAGCAAGTTACTTAACCCTGATTGCTTAAAAAAAAAGAAAATTAATATAGCATTTTCATTTCCCACCTGGCTGCACAACTCCAGAATAGTATGTCTGACTTCTCCCAGGTACTTCATCATGGGGAAAACTCATCATTTTTAAAGACTGAATCAGCTTGGTAATTGTACATCATCACTACCCTCTGTTGCTCTAATTGGAGGACAAGGCAATGAACTCCAAAACCTCCATGTAAGGAAGTACTGAGGACAGACATCTTATTACTCATCTGACTGAATTTCTTTGGGACCTCTTTACCATGATCTAATAGATACTCATCTACTACACCTGGAACCTTTTTCTCTTACCTTTTGAGTTTCTTTTTGTGTGTTCTCTTTCCCCCTTAGATTGTAACCTCCTTCATGACAGGGGCTGTCTTTTTTTTTGTATCCCCAGTGCTTAGCACAGTGACTGGTTGTACCAACAAGCACCCTAGCATGCGCAGGATGGCTGCTAACACAGGTTCTTTGATCTGATTTTCTAAAGAAAAGCAAGTTTAAAGGTGTCAAGGGGTCAACAATCTTACTTTAATTATATATACATATATAGACATATGTATGTGTATATATATAAAATCTTTAATTACACGTAAATACGTACATATATTCACACACATATACATATACAAACCTCCCCTCAGAGTATACACCCTTCTTCAGAGCCAGAGAGCATCACAGCCCTCCTGACCCACACCTTAATTACAAAGTAACAAAAGATTTGACTTTCTTGAAAAAGAAGTTTTTCCTAATCTATCTTCTTTTGTTGGGTCCCATGTAAGGTCTATTAATAGGCTGGGGAGATCATCAACTCCTATTCACATTACACTGACAGATAGAAGGTGCTTAATAAATATTGATTAACTCTTGTCATCGCTGAAGCATATCATATTGTGTTGAGGTATTTTCTATTTCAACTCAAAAAATAAATTCCTGCCATATAATTGAATATACTCTGACCAATCTGACTTCCATATTTCATAACAGACCTAGGAGAACCAATACTAATTTAGGAAACAGAGAGAGGGAACACACTTTTATTAAGCACCCATTATGTGCCAGGTACTGTGCTAAGTTCTTGACAAAAAATACTTCATTTGAACTTTTAACCAATCCTTTAAGATCTGTATTACTGTCATTTCTATTTTACAATTAGGAAAGAGAAGGAGATATGTTAAATGACATGCCCAGGACAACACAGTGTTTCAGTCCATACTTGAACTTAAGTCTTCTTGAATCCTGACCCAGGACTCTATCTGCTGCCTCTTTGGGATACATGATAACACAAAATAAGGTTGATTTTATACTTTTTTGTGTCATGTTTCTAATAACTTCAATTCCTTTTTATACAAATGAATAAATTAAATTCAATGATCAGATAAAAAGAGATTGATTCTACTGTCTGCATTTACATATTAAATCATTTATTTCAATGGATAAAATAATATATACATGTACACACACAACACACACATTTATCTATCTATACTGTATGTAGATGGGAAGCAGTTAAATTTTGAATTCAAAATTCTGAATGATATTTTGAGTGATATAAAACAGAAGGGTTTTTGGTTTGGTTAGGTTTCCTTCAATACAGCTACCGTAGGTGTTGAAAATTAATATCTTTTGTAGTTCAACTTACACATTTTTCTTTAAGAGTTATCTAACCCCTCAGCTAAATGAAGATCTGAAAAGGAGTTTCTTGCTACCTGAAAAGAAAAGCCAACAAAAAAGATTCACAAAAATTATTTTAATGTGTTTATTAATTCAAAAGCATTTCATGTAATAGCTTTAACATAATTTTGGTGGGATTTTCTTTTTCTTACCTTAAGAAAAATATATGAATTGAATTTGCTAGTTTTCACAACTTGATCCTGCTCTAGGACAAGAAATAACTCTACAGGTCTCATAAAATTAGAGACAAGAGTCTAATTGGTCTGCCAGGTCTTACTGGTGTGATAAATATCCATAGGAATGAATGGCATAGTTCTATGAGCAAATCACTTTTGAAAGACAGCATTTTCTGTTTTAACTCAAACTGTTTTGTCTTTCAATCTTTACTTCAAATTATTTATTAGAGGTATGTTCTCAGCTCATTTGGAAAGTATTTCTCTTCATGTACTAAAAATTTCAAGAACAATGTGTAAGCTATGGAAAGATATATGATTAATAGAGATGCTCTAAGCACCTCAATGGAAATCAATGGTGCACTAATCCTACTTGGGTTGCATACTGAATATAAATTCATTCCAGTAATTCCTGCCAGACTTCTAAAGGATTTCTATAATATCCCCATGAAATCATAACAATGCTTTCACTTATGGACTGTTTTTTTTTAAACTTAAGAATTTAAACCATTAATTAAGCTCACAGAACCTGTGTGAGTTGGATTTAGTTTTATCCCTGCTGTTGCAAAAGTCTTACAGCATAGCAGCAAAAATTAAATGCATTCACACAAGGTCCCTTGACAAGGCAGGTGAGGTGCCTTAAATGAAACTTGTGAAAATTTGACCAAGACTTAATTATTTTTCAGGAATTTTATTGCTATTTAATGAAAAGACAATGCTCTTAAAAAGCAATTATTTTAAAATTATAAATAGGCCAGAAAAAAACAAATTTCCCTGTATGTCTAACTCCCAACTGGATTATTTTTCAGAGGGTTATGGCAAAATTAATTCAGGAAAAGTTTACTCTACTGGAGATTCTAACAGAATAATGTGTTTTTTTCCCCTGGAATTTGTATCATATGCCTTGAAAAATAAATATTTCCCAGGGACCTGATGAAGCAAACTTATAATCTTGTTGTGACTTACATTTCTGAATTCTGTCTCCTCCTTACTCTAATATAATTACAAAATGTCTGTAAAGACAAGTCCCAAATGATTGATATAAGTCCACTTTTCAAGTATTAGAAGGAAGATTAGTTGATAGATGGTGAATCTTGGAACCAGAAACATTTTCCAAGTCAGATACCTGCTAACATTGTGATTCTAGTGGATTCACATAATCTCCCCTGAGTCAGATTCTTCACTGCACAATTGAGATAATAAATTTCAGGGGTTGGAGTGAGGTCCAAATAAGATAACGCATGCAAAGTACTTTGTAATCCTTGAAACGCTACCTGAATTATTATTGTTATACTAAATAGGTCCCAATGTCTGGAGTGGAATGTGTTCTGACCCACCTCCTCACATTTTTTGAACGGATATAGCAATGCCAAAAGGGACACACAGGCAAATTCCATTTCTGGATGTGACAAATAACCCACATCAATTCCAGTTTCTTCTGGTCCTTTGCTTTCGGTTTCTTTTTATAGGTCTCTGTTACTATAGCGATTAGAAATCTGGTTAGCAGGTTTGTCAACTCTCATGCCTTTGTGGAGCACCTCTAACAATCTGAGACACTTGGTTTCCAAAAAGAGACTAATATGACCCATTCTGACTCACTATTGCTGCAAAGCTATCATCCATTACTATTTAGCATAAAGAAAACAGCTATGAAATCATCCCTTTCTCCTCATATCCCATGTAAATAATTTGCATTCTGTCAGGGTTTCTTTACACATGGTGTTCTGAAACAATTAAAGGAAAATTGTACCCGCTTTGCAATAAGGTTTTTAATGCCAATTATCTTTAAAACCCCAATTTCCAAATATGCTTCATGATTTATTCATTCTGGGAAATGCTTCCTGTCATTCTAACTTCCAGGCTTCTTGACAGAACAAAATATATGTGTTATTTCTCTTTAAATTCTGTAACACAAAAGATTTGGCAATAAGGCTATATCTTGGCGTAATCTATACACAGGCTTAGGGAGCTTAAATTTTTAGAAAATACAGCCAACTGATACTATACACCAAATGCTGATTTTAAGTTTGGATCCTGAGTTAAATAAAAGATGCATAAAGCCACATGTGTTTGGAGAATATCTATTGCTTGTTTTACTAACTGCATTTTTTGGTCTACTCTTCAATTCGCTTGTTGGAGTCTGTGTTTTGTTCTGTTCAAATAAGTAACACTTTATTCAGTTTCCCTAGCTATCTAGCACATGTTAATGATGAATAACATTTATATAGCTCTTACCGTGTGCTTGGGACACTGCTAAGCTCTTTACATTTGTCTCCTTTGATCCTTACAACAAACTTACAAGATAGATATTATTATCCCCATTTTACAAATTAGGAAACTGAATAAAAAAGAGGTTAAATGACTTACCTAGGATCACATACCTAGTAATTTCCTGAGGTCAGCCTTGACCTCAGGTCTATCTTGATGCAAATCCAGCACTCTATGTACTGGCTATTACAAGCTATTTATATGTTTAGATATCCTAATATGTTTGGGAGACCATCTATCATTCCTTCCCCTAATCACTTCATTTCATTTCATCTCTTTCAATGAGAATTTAAATTGTTTGAGGACAAATATCCTACCTCAGGATTATTTTATGTCTGATAGTCCCTTATATGGTACTAGATACTATATTTTCAGATAATACTTTATTGATTGGCCTCTCCCTTTTCATTCTTATTATGGTTTCTCTTATTCAATAAGCATATAAGTATGTGTGTATGTATTTATGTGGATGTTGTGCACATACACATCTACATACATGTGCATGTGTATGTATATGTGTATACTTATATGCATGCATACACACAAATATTTCTCCTTATACTGTCCTCCGAGCACCTCCCTGCCCTCATTTGAAACTCCCTTTATTGAGGAAATTTAACTAAAATTAAATAAGTCAGCTAGACAATGACAGACTATTTCTTGAATTGAAATTACTTCATCTAATGCATATAATATAAATAACATCTCTGTATTAAATCCTAAGTATAAAAAAATATAGATAGAAAGGACTTTATCCTGCATAAAGGTAAATGTCAAAATCATCTAGGGTATATGTCTTCTATTTGCTTCTTGAAAAAAGATAGAAGAAGACATTTATTTAGAAATTAAAGTAAAGTAAAAATAAACTATATCAATAAATATATGATAAAAAGGAAGAAAGTAGGAGGAGAATATAGAGAGGGGAGATCTATTATCTTTCTCAGCAGTTCATATTCCCATTTTAGGACAATGACTATCACGCAATTCAAGTGCAAGTGAAATCTTTCCTTTTATTTGGTGTCTTGTCAAGATTATGATAAATGCAATATGGTATAGTGAAAAGACCACTGACCTGAGAATATGTTTTTCAGTTTCTTGCCCAAGACTTCATAATATTTGTTAAAGTTTTATTAGGATCAAAAACCTATGTTCTACTTTTACCCCAGCTATTTACTAGCTCTATGTCCTTTGTCAAATTATTTTGTTTTTATGCTCCTGATTTCTTTTTTAAAATATAAACTCCATTCAAATACGTGGTGATCTCACCAGTAAAATGAAAAGGCTGGGCTGTATGATTTCTAAGAACTGTTGAAGCCCTAAATCCTATGATCTTATAGTCACTCCAACCCATACAGCACTCAGTTGTCAATGTGATAGTTCTAAAGTACGGTACAAGTCTGATCATGTCACCTCTACTCAGCATAATCTTATCATCTTCATAACCAAATATGACATCTAAAGGCTTTTACAACCTCCCCCATACACCTGCAACATACCTTTCTAAGCATTTTATATCTTACACAACTCCCTTTCCCAAGTACACTTTAATCTAGTGACTCCAGACTCTTTGGTATTCCTAGAATAAAACATCCATCCCTGAACTCTCAAAAATGTTTATTGACTGTCTCTCATGTGTGGACTGCTTTCTGTCATCTCTACATCTAGACTTCCCTGGCTTCCTTCAAGTTCCAGCTAAAATGCCACATTCTAAAGGAAGTCTTTCTCAGGGTTGCTTAATTCTCTCGCTTTCCCTCCATTAATTATTTCCTATTTATCCTATAGAAAGCTTTTTTTAATCTTTTATACCTGGTTATTTTCATGCCTTCTTCCCTCATTAGATTATGAGTTCACTAAGGGAAGGGGTTGTTTTATGCCTTTCTTTGTACTTAGCACATGGACTGGCACATATTAGGTACTTATTAAATGTTAATTGACTGACTAACTCATCATAATGAATTAAGAAAAACACTCCAGGATATTTTTCTCCAAGTAGGAAATATTTTAATATCCTCACAGGAAAGATGAAACAGGTACTATTAAATAAGGGATTAATGAAGCAGTTCAGAGGATGCATAAAAGAATAATCATGGTGGCCAGAGCCTCCCTGCACCAGACAATTGAGTGAGCTATTTGTTAATATGCAAACAAAAGCAAATATAGTAGCTTATTGTATTCTTAGGGAATGCATCTAGCACATGACAGAAAACCTCCCACCTTGTCAAACTACTTCCTACTTCTAATGATTCTTGTGATTATTTGTAGCACTGCCAGAAGGAAACCATAAAACATTAACAAATATTATGAAGTCTTGAGCAAGAAACACAAAACCATAATGTCACAGGTGGTATGTGCCTCACACATGTCCATCAGAGGCAAAGCATGTACAAGAGAAAAGCAAATTTAGGCAGGCAGTAGGTATTTTATTAAGAGGGTGCCTGCGAATAAAATTGAAATTTCTGGGTTATGTCTTAAAAATGTTTAAAGCATAGCTTTCTGACAAGGGACTAAATATGTCTTTAAAATGTTGAAAATAATGTGTTTTGTAGAGTCTTGAATGTCTAATCATTATTGTTTAAACCTAAAGAGGAAAGGGTAGTCTACAACTGACTCAATATATGCTCACAAGTTAGAAGCTATTGAAAATACGTATGTTTAGTAAATAAAATTGCATGCATGGATAAGTAATAGAGTTGGAATATAAAAGCATGACATGAAATTAAAAAGGTGTGTAAAAGCATAAGCCAAATTAAAAAAGAGATAGAAAAATAAAAACTAAATCAACTCTGGGGTTCTACCTCACCTTCACCAGAGAGATCTATGTAAGACAAATAAAAATCAGAAGGCTGTGAGAAAAAAAGGCACATTAATGTTGTGAATGGCTAAAGCCATTCTGTAAAGCAAATTTTAATTGTACCCTTCCAAATGATAAACAACAAATACTTTTTGACCAAACAATACTAGTACTAGAACTAAATGACAAAGATATCAAAAAGAGAAAAATATCAATGTATTTATAGAATATGTTTGCCTCTTTTTTTTTTATTAATTTATGTGTTTACTTTTAGTTTACAAGATTCAGTTCCACAATCCCTTGAGTTTCAAATTTTCTCCCCCTCCATCTCTTCACTCCCCCCCAACCATGGAGGCATGCAATCAAATATAGGATCTGCAAATACCCTTCACAGTAAACATTAGTCAGATTGTAAAGAAGGATTAAAACTGATGTAATGAATAATGGGAAAAAGGAAAATAACAAATAAAGAAAAAGAAAGGGAGCAGGAAGTTTCCTTCAATCTTCATTCAAACTCTGTAGTTCTTTCTCTGAATGTGTATATCTCTTTACATCATGAGACTTTTGGTGTTGTCTTATAACCTTGCATTGCTGAGAAGATCCCAGTCCATCAAAATTGGTTGTCACACATATGTTGTGTTTGTAATTGTGTACAAATTTCTCCTGGTTCCACGTTTCTCATGCAGCATCAATTTGTATAAGTATCTCCAGGGTATTATGAAGTCTGTATGCTCCTCATTTCTTATAGCACAGTTGTATTCCATTATATTCATATGCCACAACTTGTTTATCCACTCCCCAGTTGATGGGCATCCCCTTGATTTCCAATTCTTTGCCATCACAAAAAGAGCTGCTATAAATATTTTTGTACATACAGGTCCTCCTCCAACTTCTCTGATCTTTTTGGGATAAAATCCTAGAAGTGGTATTGCTTGGTCAAAGGACATGCACTTATTTATAGCCTTTTGGGCATAGTTCCAGATTACTCTCCAAAACAGTTGTCAGTTCACAAATACACCAACAATGCATTAGTGTTCCAATTTTTCCACATCCTCTTGAGAATTTATCATTTTCCTGTTTTATCATCTTAGCCAATCTTAGATGTAAAATGGAGTATCTCAGAGTTGTTTTGATTTGTTTTGTCTAATCAATAGTGATTTAGAGAATTTTTTCATATGCTTATAGATATCTCTAATTTCTTCCTCTGAAAACTGCCTGTTCATATCTTTTGACCATTTATCAGTGGGGGAATGACTTGTACTCTTATAGATTTGACTCAGTTTTCTGTATATTTTAGAAATGAGGCATTTATCAGAGACACTGGTTATAAAAATTATTTCCCAATTTTCCACTTCCCTCTTAATCTTGATTACATTGGCTTGGTTCGTACAGAAACTTTTCAATTTAATGTAATAAAAATTATTCATTTTGCATTTTATAATGCTCTCTAACTCTTGTTTGGTCATAAAATCTTCCCTTCTCTATAAATCTGGTAAACTATTCCTTAATTTTCTAAATTGCTTACAGTATCAGCCTTATACCTAGATCATGAACCCATTTAGACTTGATTTTGGTATACGCTGTTAAATATTGGTCTATGCCCAGTTTATGCCATACTACAATCCAGTTTTCCCAGCAAGTTTTTTTTTTCAAATAGTGAGTTCTTATCCCCAAAACTTGGGTCTTTGGATTTATCAAACAGTAGATTACTATAGTCATTGACTGCTGAGTCTTGTTTGCCCAATCTATTCTATTGAGCCACTATACTCTATTCCTCAACCAGTAGCAAGCAGTTTTAATGACTGCTGCTTTACAATACAGATTAAAATCTGGTATTTCTAGGCCAACTTCCCTAGTGTTTCTTTTCATTAATACTTTAATATTCTGGACCTTTTGTTCTTCCAAATGAATTTTGCTACTCTTTTTTTTCTAGATCTACAAAGTAATTTTTTGGTAGATTGATTGATATGGCACTAAATATGTAATTTAATTTAGGTTAAATTGTCATTTTTGTTATATTAGCTTTACCCAGGCATGAGAAATTGAAGTTTTTACAGTTAGTTAGATGTGACTTTATTTGTGTGAAAAGTGATTTTGAGTTGCATTCGTATACGTCCTGGGTTTGTTTTGGCAGGAAGATACCCAACTATTTTATAATGTCTATAAGAACTTTAAATGGGATTTCTCTTTCTATCTCTTGCTGTTGGATTTCATTGGAAATATATAGGAATGGCAAGGATTATGTGCATTTTATATCCTGTAAGTTTGCCAAAATAATTTATTATCTCACATAGTTTTTTACTTGATTCTCTAGGATTCTCTCCGTATCTCATCATATAATCTGCAGAGACTGATAGCTTAGTCTATTCTTTGGCTAATTTGATTTCTTTGATTCTTTTTCTTCTCTTATTAATACTGCTCACATTTCTAGTACCAAAATGAATAAGAGGAGTTAGAGTAGACTACCTTATTTCACCCCTGATCTTACTAGAAATGCTTCTAGTTTATCGCCATTACCTATAATACTTGCTGATGTCTTTAGATATATGCTACTTGTTATTTTACGGAAGACTCCACTTATTCCTATACTTCCTTTTAATAGGAATGGATGTTGCATTTTGTCAAAAGCCTTTTCTGCATCTATTGAGATAATCCTATGATTTCTGCTAGTTTTGTTGTTGATATGATCAATTATACTGATGGTTTTCCTAATATTAAACCATGCTTTCATTCCTGGAATAAATCTCACCTGATCAACATGTATGTATTATTCTTGTGACAAGTTGCTGTCGTCTTTTTGCTAATATTTTATTTAAAATTTTTGCATCTATATTCATAAGGGAAATTGGTATATAATTTTCTTTCTCTGTTCTGTCTCTTCCCAATTTAGGTATCAGTACTATATTTGTGTAATAAAAAGAATTCAGTAGGACATCTTCTTCCCCAATTTTCCCAAATAGCTTATAGAGTATTGGAATAAATTGTTCTTTAAATGTTTGATAGAATTTGCTGATAAATCCATCTGACCCTGGAGATTTTTTTTCCCCTAGGGAGTTAGTTCATTGATGGCGTGTTCATTTTTTTTTCCTGAGATGGGGATATTTAAGTAATATACTTCTCCTTCAGCTTATCTGGGCAACTTATATTATAGTAACTATTCATCCATTTCTGTAAGATTGTGAAATTTATGTGCATGTAATTGGGAAAAATAATTCCTAATTATTGTTTTAATTTCCTCTTCATTGAAGGTAGATTCACCCTTTGCATTTTTGATACTCAGAATTTGTTTTTTTCATAAAATCAGCTATTAGTTTTATTCATTAATTCAATAGTTTACTTAAATGTAATTTTATTAACCTCTCCTTTGGTTTTCATTATTTCCAATTTTGTATTTAATTGGGGATTTTAAATTTCTTTTTTTTCCTAGCTTTTTCAGTTCCATGCCCAATTTATTGACCTCCATTTTCTTTATTTTATTCATGTATGCATTCATGGATAAAAAACTTCCCCTAAGAACTGCCTTTGTTGTATCCCACAAGTTTCGGTATGTTGTCTCATTATCATCATTCTCTTGATGGTTTCTATAATTTCTTGTTTGACCCAATCATTGTTTAGGATTAAATTATTTAGTTTTAAAATAAGTTTTTAGTCTATCCTTCCA
The DNA here is from genome assembly GCF_028583685.1 of Petaurus breviceps papuanus. Taxonomy (NCBI): domain Eukaryota; kingdom Metazoa; phylum Chordata; class Mammalia; order Diprotodontia; family Petauridae; genus Petaurus; species Petaurus breviceps. The sequence goes on from NW_027186304.1 coordinate 15,267,779, forward strand.
TGGCCCGTTATTGCATATGATTTTTGTTGCATCATGATCTGAGAAGGATGAATTTAATATTTCTGCCTTTCTGCACTGAATTGTGAGGTGTTTATGCCTTATTACATGGTCAGGTTCTGTGTACCACTGAGAAGTATATTCCTTTTTAACTGCATTCAATTTTCTCCAGATATCTATAATATTTAGCCTCTCTAAAATTATATTCACTTCCTTAACTTCTTTCTTGTTTATTTTGAGGTTAGATTTCTCAAGTTCAGAGAGGGGCAGATCAGAGTACCCCACTAATATAGTTTTGCTATCTATTTCTTCCTCTAATTCCCTTAACTTCTCTATGAATGTGGATGCTATACTGATTGGTGCATATATGTTATGTAATGATATTACTTCATTCTTGATGGTGACTTTTAGTAGGATATAGTGTCCTTCCTTATCTCTTTTCATTACACCTACTTTTGCTTTTGCCTTATCTGAGATAAGAATTGCTACCCCTAGGGGGTGCCAGGTGGCTCAGTGAGTAAGAGCACTGTCTCCAGTGTTGGGACGACCTGGCGATCAAATCCGGGCTCAGATACTTAGCACCACACCCAGAAATAAATGGCCGTGTAACCTTGAGCAAGTTGCTTAACCACAATTGCTTTAAAAAAAAAAAAAAGAATTGCTACCCCTACTTTTTTACATTAGCTGAAACATAATATATTCTACTCCAACCTTTTACCTTTGCACCGTGTGTATATCACTTGTTTTAAATGTGTTTCTTGTAGACAGCATTTTGTAGGGTTATAGGTTTAAATCCATTCTGCTGTGTTCTTCTGTTTTATAGGACAATTCATGCCATTCACAATCATAATTATGTAAACTATCTATGTCTTTCACTCCATCCTATTCCCTCCCCTGTTTATGCTTTTATTTCTTCCTTACCCTTCCCCTCCTTAAGAGTTTTCCTTTTGGGGGTGGCCAGGTAGCACAGCGAGTAAGAGCACCGGCTCCAGTGTTGAGAAGACCTGGAGATCGAATCCCGGGCTCAGACACTTAGCACCCACCCAGAAACACCTAGCCATGTAACCTTGAGCAAGTTACTTAACCCCAATTGCTTAGGGGCAGCCAGGTGGCTCAGCGAGTAAGAGCACCGCCTCCAGTGTCGGGATGACCTGGATCAAATCTGGACTCAGATACTCAGCACCACACCCAGAAATAACTGGCTGTGTAACCTTGAGCAAGTTACTTAACCCCTATTGCTTTAAAAAAAAAAAGTTTTCCTTTTAACCACCACCCCTCTCAGTATTCCCTGCCTATGCACCTCCCTCTCTTACCTACCCTTTCCCCTTACTACTATTTCCCTCCTTTTTTTTTTCTTGAAAGAGAGCAGGTAATTTCTTCAATCTGCATTCAAACTCTGTTCTTTCTAGTTCTTTCTCTGAATGTAGACATCTCTCTCCATCATGAGTCTTTTGGAGTAGTCTTATAACCATGCATTGCTGAGAAGAGTCCAGTCTATCAAAATTGGTTGTCACATATGCATTGTTTCTGTAATTGTGTGCAGATTTCTCCTGATTTTGCTCTTCTCACTCAGCATCAGTTCATATAAATCTCTCCAGGTACATATGAAGTCCATCTGCTCCTCATTTCTTATAGGACAATAGTATTCCATTACATTCACATACCACAACTTTTTTTAGCCATTATACAATTGATGGGCAATTTCTTGATTTCCAATTCTTTACCCCCACAGAAAGAGCTGCTATAAATATTTTTGTACAAATGGGTCTTCCTCCCACTTCTATGATCTCTTTGGTACAACCCCAGAATTGGTATTGCTCAGTGAAAGGGTATGAAATTATTTATAGCCTTTTTTGGTCATAGTTCCAGTTTGCTCTCCAGAATGATTGAATCAGTTCACAACTTCACCATCAATGCATTAGTGTTCCAATTTTTTCAAATCCTCTCCAGCATTTGTCATTTTCTTGTTTTGTCATCCTAGCCAATATGGCTGGTGAGATATGGTACCTCAAAGTTGTTTTGATTTGCATTTCTGCAAACAATAATTATTTAGAGCATTTTTTTCATATGCTTGAAGATATCTTTAACTTCCTCGTATGAAAACTGCCTGTTCATATCATTTGACCATTTATCAATTGGGGAATGACTTGTATTCTTATAGATTTGACCCAATTCTCTGCATATTTTAGAAATGAGGCCTTTATCACAGATATTGGTTATAAAAATTCTTTCCTAATTTTCCACTTCCCTCCTGATATTTCCCTCCCTCCTAAACACCCCTCTTTCCCCACCCTTACCCCTTCTACTGTCAGTAAGGCATGATAGATATTCATACTTAATGGAGTATGTTATTGCCTTCTTGAACCCAAACTGATGAGAGTAAATTTCATAGAGTGCTTCTCTCCCACCCTCCTTTCCATCTATTAAAAAAAGTTTTTGTTTCTTTTCACATTAGAATCCTAAATGTAACTGATTATGTTGCTCCCTCCTTGAACCAGCACCAATGAAAATAAAGTGCATATGATGTTCCTCTTCCTCCCTCCTTTCCCTCTACTATAGTATGATTTTATACCTCTTTGTGTGGCATAATTTACCTTTTTCTGCCTCATCCTTTCCTTTTCTCCCATTATAGTCCTTTTGTAACCTTTCATAAGGTTTTTTTTTTTTTATCATCGGATTGGTTCATTTATACCCACACACTTTATCTATGTATATCCTTTTTAAATGTCATGATAATTACAAAAAATCTCAATATTGACAGGTATCAGCTTCTCATATAGGGATGTAAACAGTTTGCTCTTATTTTATCACAAGTTTTGTGCATGTGTGTGTGTGTGTGTGCCTGTGCATGTGTATGTGTGTGCTATCCTTGTTTATCTTTTTATGTCTCTCTTTAGTCTTGTATTTGGAAATCAAATTTCCACTGAGTTTTGAATTTTTAATCAGGAAAGCCTAGAAAACCCTTATTTCTTTAAATGATCATCTCCTTGCCTGAAAAATTATGCTCAGTTTTACTGGGGAGTTGATCCGTGGTTGCAATCCCATTTGCCTTACAAAATATTAAATTCCAATCCCTCTGACCTTTTTATGTAGAAACTGCTAGGTCCTGTGTTCTCCTGAATATAGCTCCACAGTATCTGAATTGTTTCTTTCTGGCTTCTTTCAGTATTTTCTCCTTGACCTTTTAGTTCTGGAATTTGGTAATTATATTTCTTAGAGTTTTCAATTTTGGATGTCTTTCAGGAGGTGTCTGGTGAATTCTTTTGATAACTATTTTACCCTCTGATTCTAGGACCTCCAAACAGTTTTCTTGGACAGTCTCTTAGAGGATGTTGTCCAGGCTGTTATTTTTTTTTTCATCATGGCCTTCCAGTTTACCAATAATTGTTAGGTTATCTCTCCTGGATCTGTTCTCCAGGTCAATTGTTTTTCCAATGAGATATTTTGTACTTTCTTCTAATTTTTCAATCTTAATGTTTTGTTTGATTGACTCTTGATGCATCATAGAGTTCTTAGTTTCAATTTCACTGATTCTAATTTTCAGTGAATCATTTACTTGCTTAGTTTTTGAAGCTCCTTTTTTTAGGGAGGAATGTTCTCCAGTTATATTTGAACCTCCTGTCCCAGTTAACAAATTTTATTTTTTAAGTGTATGTTTTCTTCAGTGAATTTTTTTTTCCAATTTGGTAAATGTAGATGTAGATTTAATTTTATCTTCTACCTTTTAAAATCTTTTTTGACCATCTCTAAGAATGCTTTTTGGGCTTCAGACCAGTACATATTTCCTTCTGTGGTCTCAGGTGTGAGTATAGAATCCATGTTGTCCTCTAAAAGAGATCGTTCTTGCTTGCTATGATAGGAGTGGATTTTGCTTTATTTGGATTTCTTTGCATCCTCCTTGCCTATTGTGACTTCCTACTTCCTGACTTTGCTTCTCAGGCTGGGAGCTAAGGCCTGGTTGTTGACTTTGTGTGTTATAGCATCTGGGTGTGTAGACTAAGGCCAAAGCCAGGACTCAGTGTATTCCCTGAGTTACCCTGAGGCTCATAGAGTAATGTGTGGAGGAGGGGTGGTCTATCCACTTCAGGTTTCTGCCTCTGTGCCCCTAGGCTATAGCTCAGGCAGACTTAGCAGGTTGTGGCCGGCAGTGTTGCTGTCTGCCAATTCCTTTGGTGGTGCTAAGGCACACCTGGGCTTCAGTTGTTAGAGCTTGGTGGCTCCATCCCCCTGGGTTTCTAGAGCTCCTACTGGTCAGCTAAGGTAGGGCTTGTTGGGAAGACTCCTGCTATTTACTTTAGGTTCCACACAGTTACACCTTTCCTTTAGGCCTCCCAAGCATGAGGCAGTTTCCAGGATTTCAGGATTTCACACTGGGTAGAGCACATCTGCCATTTCGGCTCCCAGAAGTTCAGGTAGGTGATTTTTATATATCCAGGCTGCAGGCTGATAGCCTCAGGAGAAGCTGCTGCACACTTCCTGGATGCTGGGTGGTTGCTGTGAGTGGGGAGAGGAGGACCTTTGCCTGAGGTAGCCTATTCTGTTTTAAAGGCTTGAGAATGTGGGTGCTTTCTACTTTATCTGCTTGTGCCAATTTCTTAACTACTCTGATGGCTTTGACTTTCTGATTTTGGGACTCAGTCTTTTGGTATTTTAATAAAGGTTCCAGCTTTATCGCCCATATAGAAAGCCTGATATATTTTGTGATGGATAACCACATCAGCATATTTACAATTTTCGTAGGCATTGTGAATATTGCATTGCTGATATACCAGGTCATGCTGACACTGGAGCTGGTGCTCTTACTCTCTGTGCTACCTGGCCACCCCATCAGATTCACTTTTAAAAGGTTAGTGAGGGGGGCAGCCAGGTAGCACATTGAGTAAGAGCACCAGCTCCAGTGTTGGGATGACCTGGAGATCGAATCCTGGGCTCAGACACTTAGCACCCACTCAGAAACACTTGGCCGTGAACCTTGAGCACCTTACTTAACGCCAATTGCTTAGGGGTGGCCAGGTGGCTCAGTGAGTAAGAGCACTGGCTCCAGTGTCGGGATGACCTGGATCAAATCTGGTCTCAGATACTCAGCACCACACCCAGAAATAACTGGCTGTGTAACCTTGAGAAAGTTACTTAACCATGATTGCTTTAAAAAAAAAATGTTAGTGAGGGAATTTATGGAGGAGCTCAGAAAAGTTCCTGCTTCCATTCTGTCATCTGGTTTCCACCCCTCAATATCTTTGCTTCTGTAATAGGAATGCAAATTTGGAAGATCTTCCCTGCCCCTAGGCTAAAGTGCACCTGAAGCCTGGGATGGGAGGCTTGTTTTGAAGTAGATACTTCTTGATTGGCCAGTGAGTCAATAAGGTTGTTACATTCTCTGAGCCAGGAGAAGGGTATATAAACCCTGATTTGAGGTTTTGTTTTGGGGGGCTCACTTTGAGAAGTGTTCTGTGATTTGATCTGTATTCTGAAAAGCCATTGTCCAGAGGCCCCCGGCTTTGAAAAACCCAGATGTTGACTGGGTATGGATGTAATGGTTGGACAGTTCAGAAATCTGTCTACTTGATCTGTTTCTGTCTTGATAATTCTGCCTGTATACTTTGAAGTTCGGGGTGCTGACCTCTTCCCCTGAACAAGGTAAATGATACATGTTTGACTGATTAAAGTAAGCTTTTTAACCCCTTTTGAGTTGCTTTCCTTTAACAAAGCAGATCCAAGAACCTGTATGGGCGGCAAAACCTGAGGACGTGCTTGGGGTGCTTGCTGCTACATTTTCTTAGCCTTATAGTCTGCTCTCTCATCTCCACTGTGTTATGAAGAGACTGAGAGTCATCATGGGTCCCTCATGCTCTTGGCACAACTGTGCTTCATAACTTGACTGCTCACTTTCCTTGATTTGGGGGAAGTGGTCATGGCAGCATCAACAGTATATAGATATACAGTCTACAGAGATGAAAAAACAAATGGACTTGAAAACTAAGAATGTTCCCATCAATTAAGGAATGGCAGAACAATGTATGGCATATGAATATAATGAATAATTATTATGTCATAAGAAATGAGGTAATTTCAAAGAAGTCTAGGAAGACATATGAAATGACACAGAATGAAGTTGGAAGATCCAGGAGACCAATGTATACTTAACAACAACATTGTAAACACAACGAAAGACCTAAGATTTCTGATCAATACTATGACCCAATGATTCCAAAGGACTCGTGATGAATATTGTCTGTCTTTTGACAGACAAGTGATGAACTAAATATGTGGAATGATCCACATATAATGGAACCTAGCCAATAAGAGCATTTATTTTGCCTGATGATATACATGTGCTACAAAGATTTTTTTTCTTTTCCATTTTCTTTCATTTTTAATAGAAGGAGTAAATGGGGGAGGGGAGTAAATAGATTTTTGTTTATAAAAAAGTAAAAATTAATACAAAAATGATTAAGTTAATTTAGATATCTGATATGTCTAGTAGGCTAGCCCATGAATATTTTCTGCCCGGGTGTATTTAAAAGAAAAACAAAACAAAAGAAACTCATTTTAACTTCCTTTTCCTTAGTTTTGACTCTTTAATTAGGGTTTAATTAGGCATGAACATCTATTTTTCCTTTAACAATATGGGAATATAGCCAGGAGAGTTTTTGAGCGTCTTTTACTTCTACCTATCATTGAAAGAAAGTCTATACCACCCCAGGAGCCAGCACTCAATCCTTTTTCTAATGCAAGGTCAGAATGGACTCCTCTACTGGTTAGTTAGATGTGAAGGTGTCAGAAAATTTAACACCTTTAAGCTCAAGAAGGATAAGGAGAATTAGGACCCAATTCCAAAATGAGTCTTTCTCATTTGTGCAGGAAGAAAAGGAACAGCATGTCAGAAGAGCACAGATGGAGAGTATCGGTCTTTACTCTATATTGGCTTGCCCAGAAACAGAAAGCTTAAGGGGGCACTAGTGCCAAATATGTGGTTGACACAGAATAAGCTCCCTTCTGACTACACATTCATGAAGCTTTAAAAAAAATTGGGATGAGGTGGCTAAGTGGCACAGTGAATAGAGCACCATCACTGGAGTCAGGATGACCTGAGTTCAAATCTGGCTCCATGCACTCAACACTTACTAGCCCTGTGACCTTGGGCTAGTCACTTAACCCCAATTGCCCTGCCTCACCCCTCCAAAAAACAAACACAAATTGGGATAAAGAAAAGCTACCAGGAAACCAGGAATGTCTAAGCCTCATACCCAAAAAGTGGTAAAGCTCACTTTGGATAATTGTGGAAATGAATTTAGACAAATAAATTTAGGTGTTTTCATCATTGTCAATTGTACATACTAAACAATAAAACTTGAAGAATGAGAATCTGGGGGGACAGAACCAAGATGGAGGCATAAAAAGAGGAAAACTCCCTGTGCTCCCCCCATAACCACTTCAAATACCTAAAAAAAAAAATGAGTCTAAACAAACTTTAGAGCAACAGAATCCACAAAGTGACAGAGAGAAACAAACCTCCTGCTGAAGGCAACATGGCAGGTGGACAGGAATGGTCCATTGCACTGCGCTGGGAGCAGAGGCCAGCCCTAAGCAAGCCCATGTTTTTAGCTTCAGGGTGCCCCAACCAGCCATGGTTAGAGAGGCATCAGGACAGTGCATTACCAGCAGCTGTGGTGTTTGCCACATTTATCAACACATAAACGCCAAAGGCAAAGTGAGAGGTCAGTGGACTTTGGGAACAAGGGGTCATGGAGTGTTGTCTGGCCTCTGCCCCCAGGAGGGAGAAACAGCTGAGGCATGGTGGCTGCTGCCAAACGAGCGACCAGTCTGAGGGGTAATTGTTCTTGCTTTAACCTGCTTGGATCTGAATCACTGTCGAAGGTAGAGTTCCTGGAGTGCGTGACTAGGTGCCAGAGGAGGTGGAGGCTTCAGACAGGGCAACCAACTAATTATTCCAGCAGCAGTGAAAACCCCAGAGATTTGGAACAAAGCTCTCCTCTCTGGATGCAGAGTTCTACTGTGGCAAAAAGCTCAAAAGTCAAGTAATTGAGTGGCCACATGACCAAGCAAAGGAAGCAAAGCAAGCACAGCAGTCAAGCCATAGATTCCTTTTTTGGGGGACAAAAAGGATCAAAGCATGAAACAAAATGAAGACAATGAACTCAGAATTCCTAAATCAAAAGCTTCCAAGAAAAATATGAGTTGGTTACAGGCCATAGAAGAGGTTAAGAAGAATTTTGAAAACCAAATAAGAGAAGTGGAGGAAAAATTGGGAAGAGAAATAAGAATGATGCAAGAAAATAGTGAAAAGCAAGTCAACAAACTGAATGAAGAAAATAACACTTTAAAACATAGACTAACTTAGGGTGCCTAGGGGGTGCAGTGAGTAAGAACACCAGCCCCAGAGTCAGGAGGAACCGAGATTGGTTCTGGCCTCAGATACTTAACACCCACACAAAAAAACTGGCCATGTAACCTTGGGCAAGTTACATAACACCAATTTTTTTTTTTAATGACTAACTCAAAAGGCACCAAAAAATCAATGAGGAGAAGAATGCCTTAAAAAGCCAAATTTGCCAGATGGAAAAAGAAATCTCAAAAGCTCACTGAAGAGAATCATTCCTTCAGAATTAGATTGGAGTAAATGGAAGCTAGTGACTTCATGAGAAATCACGATACTATTAAACAGATCCAAACAAATGAAAAAAAAAAACAACAACAGAAGGCAATGTGAAATATCTTGTTGAAAAAACCACTGAACTGGAAAATAGATCCAGGAGAGATAACTTAAAAATAATTGGATTACCTGAAAGCCATGGTCACAAAAAGAACCTAGAAATCATCCTTCAAGAAATTCTCAAGGAAAATTGCCCTGATGATTTGGTATGAGAGGGAAAAATAGAGGTTGAAAGAATCCACCAATCACATCTTGAAAAAGACCCCAAAAAGAAAACTCCTAGGAATATTATAGTCAGGTTGTGGAATTCCCAGATCAAGGAGAAAATATTACAAGCAGCCAAGAAGAACCAGTTTGAATATTGTGGAAACACACAATCAGGATAACATAGGATCTGGCAGCCCCTACATTGAGAGATTGATGGGCGTGGGATATGAAATTCAAGAGGTCAAAGGAGCTGGCATTAAAACCAAGAATCACCTACCCAGCAAAACTGAGTATCATATTCCAGGGGAAAATATAGTCATTCAGTGGAATAGAGGACTTTCAAACATTCTTGAAGAAAAAAACAGAGTTGAATAGAACATTTGACATTGAGATATAAGAAGCAAGGGTAGCATGAGAAGGTAAACAGGGAAAAGAAATCATAAGGAACTTTTCAAAGTTGAACTATTTACATTCCTACCTGGAAAAATGATAATTTTAACTTATGAAACTTTTATCAGTTATGAGAATAGTTGAAGGGGATATAAATGTGTGTGTATATGCATTCTTATATCTATATAGGAGGGTATATGAACATATGAATACATATGTGTGTGTATATATGTGTATAGGTATACATATACAGAGGGCATAGGACCAATTGAATAAGAAGTAATGATACTTAAAAGGTGAAATTTAGAGTTGAGAGAGGAACACGATGAGATGAGATGGGGAGAGACAGAATGGGGTAAATTATCTCGTATAGAAAAGCAATGGAAAACTGTTACAATGGAAGAGAAGAACAAGGTGAACCTTATTCTCATTGAATATGGTTTAGGGAGGGAATGACATACACACTAAATAGGGTATCTCACCCTACAGGAGAAGAGGTGGGAAGCAGATGGGTGTGGGTGTGATGGAAGGGAGGACAGGATGGAGGGGAGGAAAGTTGGAAGCACCAAAAAAAGTGCTTTGAAAAGTGACAGTGTCAAAGTAGAGAATAGAACAAGTGGGGGCTGGGATAGGGTGGAGGATAATATAGTCTGTCTTTCACAATTTATCCACTATGGAAATGTTTTTTGTAGCTACATATGTACAACCTATATTGAATTGCATGTCTTCCCAGTAATTTTGGGTGACAAGGGAGGAAGGGAAAGAATCTGGAATTCCAAATTTTAAAAGCAGATGTTTAATAAAAAATATTATTATTATTTCTTTTTACATGCAACGGGTAAATAAGATATACAGGCACTGGGGTATAGAAATGCATCTTGTCCTACTCAAAAGTCAGAGTGGGGATGGGGGAAAATATAGGAGAGAGCAGATTGGGGTAGCTGGTATACAATGGGATCACTGGTTGGGGTGGTGGGTAGGGGAGAGATGGGGAGAAAATTTGTACCTCAAAATATGGTGTAAATAAATGATGTAAACTAAAAAACAAAACATAAAATTTAATTTAAAAAGAATGAGAACCTAGGAAAAAATGGATTATGGTGATGTTGGGTGTCCCTTTCAACAATGAGATTGTTCTTCTTTACCATGTATAGATAATGTGTATTTCTTAAAAAAAAAAAAGAAAAAGAAAAGAAAAAAAGTTAAGAAAAGAAAAGAAGGGAAGGGAAAAGGAGGGAAGGGAAGAGAAGTAAAGGAGCTTAGAAGGGTGGAGAAGATCGATGAAGTCTAAAAACAAACTTGCTCTCATTGACTTTTGCTTAGAGATTTAGTGCTAAATAAAGAGGAAAATTATGAGATTCTTTCTTTCTCTCTGCCTTCATGATCCTGGCCAGGTTGGGTATTACATATATAAAGACACACAAAACAAGAAAATAATTTTTCCCCTGGTTTGTGGAAGTTTTTGATATTTTAATGGAAACAGAAGGGGAAGAGAAGAGAAGGAAAAGGGAAAAAAGGAAAGGGGAATGGGAAAGGTAAAGGGGAAAGGAGAAGTAGAAGGAGAAGGGAAAGGAAAGGGAGGGAAAGGGAAAAGAGTAAGGGGAAGAGGAAAAGAAAGGGGAAGGGGAAGGATAAATGCATGGAAAGGAAATGGAGAAGAAAAAGGAAAAGGAAAGGAAAAGAAAAAAATACATGTCATTCATAAGAAAACACTCTCTTAGGGAATAATCAGAGAAGAAAAAAGGAAAGATTTAGGTGGGCCCTGTAAAGGCTTAATATACATGATAAAATGGGCTTGATGATGCTTACATTTCAGAAGTACTGGAATGTGTATAAAGTGTTTTTACTTTGGAGAACTTTGGAAGGCAGGACTTTGTTACCCATAAAAGGAGTTTAGAAGGTTGCAGAAGACTGATGAAGTCTAAAAACAAACTTATTCTCATTGACTTTAGATTAGAGATTCAGTGAGAGATAAAGAGGAAAATTATGAGATTCTTTCTCTCTCTGCCTTCACAATCCTGGACAGGTTGGATATTACAGAGATAAAGACAGATAAGACAAGAAAATCATTTTTTCTCTTGTTTGTAGAAGTTTTGAAATTATAAACCAATTAGAGAATAAAAATTATAACTAAATTGTAATACTTTTGTTCAGGTTCAGAGTTGGGAGAGCTGGTTCACATTTTTGAAAGAATTCAGTCAGACCTTCTCTTTAGCCAAAGGGAGCTTTATTTATGCAAAGCCATGTAGGCCTGAGACTTAGTAAATAGCTAAACAAAAGCATCGATATAGGACAAGGACCAGAGTTATATAGAGAGGAAGCTATACAGCCTGTAGGATGATAGTGTAATTTTAGGGTTTCTAAAGGGTTTGTAGGTTTAGAAACAAGATAAGTCTTACAGGACAAGGACTCAAGATGAGGATGATGAATGAAACAAGATAAGGGAGACAAGGGAATTTTATGACACAGGATGGGAAGAGACAAGGACTTTTAGGATAAGGGGAAGTTTTGTGGTGTTTCAGGATAAGGGGAGACTTTAGGATGCCAGGGAATGAACAACTCAAGCTTTAGGATACTCTTATGTACCGGAGAGATTCAGTGGAATGCGATGCTAGAATATGACTGAGAACAAGATGAAATGGACTTAAAAATAGTACAGGAAAAAAGAAGTGAGGAATCAAAGTGTAAAATGAAAGGCTAGTTTCAAAGTTGTTTGACTTTAATCAAAGTACACAGGATGAATATAAACAGCAAGAAAGGGAGAAAGTTTAAGCAAATAGAGATAAGAGGAGAATGGGTGGAATGTTTGAAGAATTGAACTAACAATGTGAATTGCAATGTAAGTGTTCTAAAACTCCAAACCCTTAAGAAGACAAACCTTATTAAATGGACTCTATAGGTAAACTAAGTCAGGCTACAGATTAAGCCACTTAGAGGGCTCAGCATTTATCAGTTTGAGAGGGTATATTTACATATCATTGAGAAAACTCAGTAGTATAAACAACATGAAAGAAACACACAAAAAGCAAAGTAATATAACAATGATCATCAATATTAAGTAACATCAAGTCCCTTGTAATTTGATAATCCATTCCCAATATTCATTTAATCAGTGCATTTCACCTTGAGTCCCAGATATCCCATGTCTGATACTTGAAAACATCTTCCCTTAGACATTTTAGAATAAGCTTTGCTCTGATGGCAGCTTTGAAGGTAGCTCTTCATAGTAAATCTGCTTCTCTGGTTCCAAGTCACTTTCAGAGTTTCCTAGGTAATTATGTTAATCATTGGATAACAACACTAAATACAATTTAGTAAAATCTGTAAATTTGCTTCCCACTATATTTCATATGGTCAAAAGCAATTCAAACCTTATAAATCTAACACTGTTGACAACAGAGCTGTAAGAAAAACAAACATTAAAAAAACTAAAATTCACCTAAATTTCATAGAATTTCAGTTTTTATATCTTCTTGATGTTCCTATCTTTACTCAAACTCTGTATCTGACGTGAACAATGCCATTCTCAAGCCATAGGAAAAGGGACTAACTTGGAAAAGGAACCCTTCTGTCACCTAATATTTTGTTATTACATAGACTTCAAAATAGGAGATATGATATTAAAATTTCTTTCCCATTATTAATGCAATTTTATATATACAATCCTTAATCCAATTTTTTGAACTTGTGACCAAGTCTATATTTCCCATATCAAACATTGGATGTTAGTTGTTATATACATATCTCAGTTATTTTAGTCCTTAAATTTCTAATAGTTGAATCTTGTTGCTTTCTCAAAGACTGCAACTCTCACAAATTTTTAAAACACTTTTAAAATTTTATCTTACCCCCCACACACCTTTTTGAGGATAGATAGATAGACATAGATATAGATACATATATATATATATATATATATATATATATTCCTCTTATTTGAAAAGAATAAGGTACTTTAGGGATGTAATCTTATACCTGAAGATATAACTTTTAGCAAGGGGGATGGTAAGCCTAGGAACTTATTTACTTAGTTACTCAGGACATGGAATTGATCACAATTGAGACTAAAATAGTGAGGTCTTTCACTCTTTTATCTTACCGTAGTAACTAAGAGAAGTTTTAGCCTTAATTTATACATTAATAGTTTAAACATTGCAGTGGCAAAGCTTTCCATTGTTCAACTTCCCTGATTATAAAATTTTGCTATGCAAGAAAAAAAGAGGGAAATTATTATGACAATAATAAGACTGTTCCTTCAAAGTCACAGACTGACATGAAAATCCCCTTAGCTCTGTTTGATAACAGCAGAGTCATAGTTAACAGCCAATCACAAAGCTAAGTAATACATTATTCACAAGGTTCCAAGCTCAGAATTAACCAGATTGGGAAATTTCCTGTTGAAAAAGGAAATAACACGATGAAACACTGAGTCAAGAGAACCCTACCATTGCCTATGCAGTGGCATCCTTTCAACATTTTTTTCAGGGACAGACATCTAGCTACCTGTAGCAGTTCTCAGATTGAACTCCATTTTGGTATCAGATTACATTCTCTCTTAATGGTGGACTATTGGGTTCATAACAATTCAGACAATCATACATGAAATTAAAACTTAGAACAATGTCTAATTACAGCCCCAAGAAATTTTTCCACAAATTTAGTAATAGGCTGACTCACCAAACTTTTCTGTCTTGGTGTATTAGACAAATAAACAAAAACAATCTCTTAATTCCCTCTTCCTCAGTTTTATCTCTTTAATCAGGATGAAGGCCAGAACATAGAATTATCCTTTTAAAAATTGCAAGATGTTCAACATACATTATTGTTTCACTTAAAGTCCCAAAACAAACTTAGAGGTTGGTACTGCAGGTGTTATTACCACCCTCCCATTTTACAAATGATGACACTGAGGCTTAGAGACATTTTGTAACTTGCCCAAAGATGCATAGCTCTTATCAGAGCTAGGATTCAAACCAGACTTCTTTTGACTTTAGGTCTATCACACCCCCCTATATATTATATGAATCATAACATTTAAAAACAGTTAAAGGAACCAAATTCTAAAAAAAGAAGAAGAAAAAATTTTAAAATAATAGATTTAAATACCATGATATAACTCAATGCAGTCAATTTAATGTCTTTTTTCTCTATATTATCCAAATCATGTGAAATCAGTATTCTACGATCCTGTTCCAATGTAACTCTTTCTTTCTGAAATAACTACATTGCTAAAGAATAGCAATTCTCTACACTGCTTAAGTATTTTAACTTTTCTATGTATTGGTTACAAATATTTTTGGCAATGTCGACTATAAGCAATTGTTAATGTTTATTATTGAAAAGCAGTCTGGAATGAAACTACAGTTTTAAACTCCAATTCGGATTTCATAGATCAATTCTTGTGTGCCCTTCTTCCTTCCTTTTTTTGTTTTGTGTCAGAAATATGCCACTTGATCTACTCCCCAAAAAATTATAATAGAATTATCTGATTATAGTGAGAAAGTATCAATTTAAAAAGATACATGAAAAAGGGGATGGATGAATGTGTTGTACTTTTGCTTGGTCATAAAAGTAACTGCCAATAGGGAGAAGGCATATATAATGTTGTCTTATTGTCATGCTCTTTTATCTCTTAAGGAAAGAGACTTTTATTACAGATTTTGTTATGGAGAAATAATAAAGAATAATCTCATTAGTCTTCCAAAATTGAAGTCACCTGGTTCAAATGAACAGTGCTTGTATCACTAAAGGAAATGGCAGCTACTATAGGTGAGTCATTGTCAGTTATATCTAAAGATTCTACAGAAGATCCAATTAATCAACAACCATTTATGACATTTCACTATAGGTGAAACATGCTGTCATGATTAAAAAAGTGTAAGGGATGGGGATAAAATAGGAAACATATAGATAAATGGACTTGATTATTATTTCTGGGGAAATTTTTTGAATCATTATTAAAATACTGTTTTATGTTTAAGTAAGATTTTGAAAAAAAAAGATCCATTTTTTTTTGTAACATAAACAGGTCATGTCATGCTTTTTGGATAGGGTTACTAAACTGCCAGATCAGGGAACCCTATAGCTATAATAATTTACATATACTTAAGCAAAACATTTGATAATTTCTCATGCTATTATTTTAGGAAATATGTAGATGTAAGAAAGATAAAAATAAAGATAGATGGATTCAACACTGGCTGAGTGACTGGATATAGTAAGTAGCTCTTAATGGTTCAATGTCAGTGTGGAAGGAATTTTGCATTGTATTGTCTTAGGAATCTGTTTGGCTCTTTGCTATTTAATAAAAATTTTAATCAGTGATTTAGATAAAGTCATTAATTTTATGCTTATAAATTAATTTGCAAATAATGCTAAGCTGAGAGAGGAGATATAGTTACCATTGGGTGACAGTGTCAGCAAAGCAAATTATATTAAGGGACCAGAATATTGGGCCAAATTAATATGATGAAATTTAATAGGAATAAACATGTAGTTCTTCCACTCTGTCCACAATTTTAAAAAACGTATTTCAAAAGTACAAGATTGAGGGGTGGCCAGGTAGCACAGTGAGTAAGAGCACCAGCTCCAGTGTTGAGAAGACCTGGAGATCGAATCCCGGGCTCAGACACTTAGCACCCACCCAGAAACACCTGGCCGTGTAACCTTGAGCAAGTTACTTAACCCTGATTGCTTTAAAAAAAAAAAGTACAAGATTGGGAAACACATGTTCACAGAAAAGTTTTTTTTTTCTCTGATAAAAAAACAATAGGGGCTTTTGGTTGTTTATGAACTCAAGAGGCACTAAAAATGTGATATGTCATTACAAAAAGAAATGTAATCTTAGTCCAGATGAAAAGATGCAAATCCTCTCAAAATAGGCAGGTAAATATCCCATTATCCTCTGCCTCTGATTAGATCATATCTGGAGAATTTTCTTCATTTTAGGGGGATCCAAATGAGTTAAAACATCGATAAACTCAAAATTATGCAGAGGAGGATAGCTAGATTGGCAAAGCACATAGAGACCATTCCATATCAAACTGAGCTGAGGAAATTGAGAGTGGTTATCTTAGAAGAGAAATAACTTTGAGGCATGAAATCTGGTTTAAAGTGTTCTATTTGACCACAGAGAGCAAAAGTAGGTGCATGGAAGGAAGTTGTAAAGAAGCAAATTTAGTCCTGAATCATAGGAAGAAAAAAGAACTGCCAAACAGCTAGTGGCATCTAAAAATATAATCAGCTGTTTTGGGAAGTATTTCATAACTCATTCAAGCAAACTTTGCATGACTACTTATTGGGTATGTTGTAGAAGGGAACTTTTAAAAATATGATTTGGACTGAATGGCCACTGAAATTTAATCAAAATCTAAAATTCTACAATCCTATACTTATCTAGTTTGGTAGGTCCAAGTGTTATACATCTGAAATATTGTTACTATTTTTGTCGTTATTACTACATTCTACATACTATTTAGATGATTTTCTACTCTACTTTGATACTGCACTGTGTAGCTATAGCTTAACTTATGGGAAGAAAATATTGAAAATGATTTTTCAAACCTTATTCATTTCATGTATATTTTAAAGAATTTTCCAGACCTTCTATTCTACCATGCCTCCTGTGCAAAAAGCAAACCTAGCTTATGCTATTTACAATAGCTATTTATTGAATGGAATTGAAGAAACATCTCCATTTCAAAACCCTAGTTACCAACTTATGTGCTGTGACTTTTATGCAGTCAGTGTGATTCTCACAAACCTCACCAAAATTAATATCACTGTTCTTTGTCACATCACATACTCATGTTTTTCTGAACCCTGTACTTAATATCTCTGAATACTGCAAAATGACATGCATATTTGCTCAAATATTTTTTATTCAGTTCCTGTAGACATGAACCAAGAAAACAATTCTTCCCTTGAATTATGTATGGCAAAAATTTGGTACACAATGGATGAATTTTCTTCCATTTCATTTGTCTCCAACTCATAGTAGAAAATTTTCAAAAGAAAGCTTTTCTTTGGCATGCCTAGATCTTTAGTGTAAGAAATCTTGATTTGGCACATAGTATTCTGAAGCACAAGAAAGTGATTTTGTAAGGAAATTAAGAGAAAAATAACTCCTCATAAAGGTGCCTAGTGAAATTAAAAGTACAAACATACTTTGGTTATTTCTAGAAAGAAAATTCATTCAGAGGCCATATTTTCAGTAAATTTAGGTACGGTTTTATTGTAGTCAATTAGTGAGGAAGATATCAGATATAAATCAGCCAGTACAACTCAACACATGATAAATTGTCCTTCATAATGCACTGAAAAAGCCATTGCTCTCTATGAATTATACCACATAGGAGATGGAAGAAGATACATATGCAGATTTTGAAGTTGATGGACTTAATTAGGTAAAAGTTCACAACCACAATGGTAGTTTTCTTTTTTAAAAATTTAAGTGGAGAACTAAGAAACATAATTCAATACAATACAAAATGTAAAAGTCACAAGATGATAGGATAACAGATTTAAAGTTGAAGAGTATTGTAAAACCATCAAGTGAAATTTCTTCATTTTATAGAAAAGAAAATTGCTGAGGGTCACACAGGTAATAAGTGGCACAGTTGAGATTGAAACCCACATCCTTTAACTGAAATATAACTCTTTCTAATGTACAATGCAGAAAAATAATAGGTTTCATTTGCTCTAATAGTTAAGATAAAATTCTTCCTCATTATTGCTTATAAAAGTAAAGCAAAGGGTTAGAAGTTGTAGTAACTTTACTTTGTATTGACTGTTGCATGACCTTGGTCAATTCACTTAAAATCTCTGCACCACTATCATAATTAAAGTAGGCTGATTACAGTTTTTTTTTTTCAGGTCAACACATGGAGACTAGAGCTTTTATTGGGATAAGGAGAAATCTTCCTCCAAGTGATCTTGGGCTTGCTGTTTGCATTCTCTGTGTCTGATGCTCCTTTATGTGGCCTCTGCTATGCAGGATGACCTTATCTGCTGCTTTGCCCTGATTCTCATAAGCCTCACCAAAATTTATATCCCCCACCAAAGTGTCCCATCTCCATATCACTTCTCCCCTGGCATCGCCTTCTGTTTTCTATTTCAGAGATTACAGAACCTGGAGGTTATGAAGAATATACTACCTTTTCCCTTAGAGAAGTGCAACCAACCATGGTCAGAATGTCCTCCATCTAACTTATGGGTTCATCCTAGAATTCTCTCCTTTGGAGCAATTTAGAACTCTGCCCAAAGGGCTATAAAACTGTGCATATCCTTTGGTCTAGTAGTACCACTATTAGGTCTATATCCTGAAGAGATAAATAAAAAGTGGGGTGGAGGGCCTGCATGTACAAAATTATTTATAGAACCTCTGTAGTGGCAAAGAATTGGAAATTAAGGAGATATCCATCAGTTGGGGAATAGCTCAACAAGTTGTGGTATATGAATGTAATGCAATACTATTGTGCTGTAAGAAATGGAGAGCATGTGGATTTCAGAAAAAAAAATACCTGAAAGAATTACATGAACTAATGCAAACTGAAGTGAGCAGAAACAGAACATTGTACACAGTAACACCAACATTGTGCAATGATCCACTAGGAATGGCCTAGCTTTTCTCAGCAATACAATGATCTGAGATAACTCTAAGGGACTCATGATGGAAAATGCCATCCCTATGCAGAGAAAGAGCTGATCCAGTCTGAATACAGACTGAAGCACACTATTTTCACTTCCTATATG
>NW_027186304.1:15286899-15307196 GCF_028583685.1 Petaurus breviceps papuanus
ATATATATATATATATATATATATATTGTGTTTTTACCCTTTTGGTCTGCTTGTTCTTTCACAAAATGACTAATATGGAAATATGTTTTACATAATAGCATGCATATAACCTATATTAAATTGTTTACCATTTGGGGGGTCGGAGGAGGGAGAAAATTTGGAACTCTTAAAAATAATGTTAAAAATTGTCTTTATATTTAATTGGGAAAAATAAAATGTTATTAAAAATCTTGTATAACCTCACAAAACTATCTCCGTTGTGACCATTTTTACCATCCCTTGCTCTTTTTCAGTCATTCAGTTATATCTGATTCTTCTTGGCCCCATAAACGATAGCACTCCAATATTGTCCTTGGCAAGGCTACTGAAGTGGATTGTCATTTTTTTTCTTCAGTGTATTAATGCAAACAGAAATCAAATGGCTTGCCAAGGATCACACAGATAGAAAATGTTTCTTGTCAGATTTGAACTCAGGTCTTCCTGACTTCTTGCCCAACACTCTATGCCTTGAACTACCTAGGTACTTCTATCTTTACTTTGTGGGGAAATAAAATTACACACTGTTAATCTGTGTGTGGGGGGTTGGCAAAGCCAAGATGGCAGAGTAGAAGCACAAACTTGGTGTGGGGTCCCCTCCAATAACTTCTAATACATGTAAAAAAATGACTCCAAACAAGCTTTAGGGCTACAGAACATACAAATAGATGAAGAGAAACAAAGTTCCCGCTGAAAGAAGCCTGGCAGTCCAACAGGAAGGATCTATCCCAGCAGGCTGGGAGCTGAGTGCAGGCCCACATGACCTGTGTGGTTCTTGGCCCCAGAGTGGCCATAAGCAATGGCAGGCTCAGAGCAGACATAAAGAGAGAGAATCACCAACAGTTATAGTGTTTTTCAGAATTATCAACCCATAAATGCCAAAAAGAAAGTAAAAGGTCAGTGAGGAAATTCGTGGGAACAGGGGGACCAAGAGTGAGGTGAAGTCCCTGCCCCAGGAGCAAGAAGGAGAAGAGGTGGGCAGCTGTGCAGCAGCCATTGCCTGGCTGTCTCAGGAGCTCCTGGCTTTCAGATTGAAGAGGGATCAAGTCAACATTCACAGCATAATCACTCTTGCTTTGACCTGCTTGCATCTGGATCGCCGTCTTGGTGTGTGTGACCAGTGTGCCAGAGCTTGTGCTGTCTATAGAGAGTGCACCTAACTAATAGCTCCAGCAGCTGTGAAAACCCCAGCAATTTGGAACAAAGCTCTCTATTCTGGAAGCAGAGTTCTACTGTGGCAAAGAGTTCAAAAGCTAAGTAAATGACTGGCAAGATGAGCAAGCCCAGGAAACATAATCAAACCACAGATTCCTTTTTTAGGGACAAAAAGAATCAAGGCATGGAGTGGGAGGAAGACAGTGAAGACAGATCTCTTGCATCAAAAGCATCAAAGAAAAATATGAACTGATTATAGGCCATGGAGGAGCTCAAGAAGGATTTTGAAAATCAAGTAAGAGGAGTGGAGGAAAAATTGAGAAGAGAAATAAGAATGAAGCAAAAAAAAATCATGAAAAGCAAGTCAACAGCATGCTAAAGGAGACCCAAAATACACTGAAGAAAATAATACCTTAAAAAATAGATAAACTCAAATGGCAAAAGAGGCTCAAAAAGCAAGTGAGGGATCTGCCAGATGGGAAAAGAATTTCAAAAACTCACTGAATAGACTAGCTCCTTCAAAATAAGATAGGAACAGTTGGAAGCTAATGACTTTATGAGAAATCAAAAAATCAAGATAAAACAGATCCCAAAAAATGAAAAAATAGAAGGCCATGTGAAATATCTCATTGGAAAAACCATGGACCTGGAAAATCAATCCAGGAGAGATAATTTAAAAATTATTGGACTACCTGAAAGTCATGATGAAAAATAGAGCCTAGACACCATCTTGCAAGAAATTATCAAGCAAAATTACACTGATATTCTAGAACCAGACATCAAAAGAGATATTGAAAGAATTCACCAATCACCTCTTGAAAAAGATCCCAATGGGGCAGCCAGGTAGCACAGTGAGTAAGAGAACCTGCCCCAGAGTCGGGATGACCTGGGAATGAATCTGGGCTTGATACTTAGCACCACACCCAGAAATAACCTTGAGCACATTACTTAACCCCACTTGCTTTCAAAAAAAAAAAGAAAAAAGAAAATCCCAAAAAGAAAACTCTTAGGAATATTATAGCCAAATTACAGAGTTCCCAGGTCAAGGAGAAAATACTGCAAGCAGTCAGGAGGAAAAATTGAGTATTGTGGAAACACAATTAGGATAAAATAGTACCTAGCAGCTTCTAGGTTAAGGAAGAAAAGGTCTTCAAATATGATATTCCAGAGTTCAAAGGAGGTAGGACTAAAACCAGGAATCACCTACCCAGTAAAACTAAGTATAATGCTACAGGGGAAAATATGGTCATTCAATGAAATAAAGAACTTTCAAGCATTCTTGATGAAAAAACCAGAGCTGATCAGAAAATTTGACTTTCAAATACAAGAAGCAAGAGAAGCATGAGAAGGTAAAGAGGAAAAAACAATAAGAAACTTATTAAAGTTGAACCATTTTCATTCCTACATGGAAAAATGATAATTGTAAGTCATAAGACTGTTCTCAGTATGAGGATAGTTGAAGGGAATATATGTGTATGTGTATATATATATATATATATATACACACACACATACATATTTGTGTATATATATACACATATATGTATACATACATATATGTATGTATAGGAGGATGTATGTGTATATAAATATATATATATATGAGTGTGGCCATATGTACATTCATGTATACATAGAGGGCACAGGATGAGTTTAGTATGATGGGATGACATCTAAAAAATAAAATTAAGACATGAGAGAGGAATTTATTGGAAGAAAGAGAAAGGGAAAGATCGATTAGGGTAAATTATCTCATATAAAAGAGGCAAGAGAAAACCGCAACAATGGAGGGGAAGAACAGGAAGGAGAAAGGGAATGGAACAACTTATTCTCATTGAATTTGACTTAAGGAGGGAATAACATACACATCCAATTGGGAATCTTACCTTACAGGGAAATAGGGGGGTAGGGAATAGGAGGGGAGGATGATAGAAGGATGACAGATTGGGGGAGAAGTTAGGTAAAAAAAAACATTTTTGAAAAGGGATAGGGTCAAAGATGAAAATGGAATAAGTGGGGGATGGGATAGGATGGAGGGGAGGAATAGAAATAATCTGGAACTCAAATTTTAAAAACAAATGTTTAAAAAGTGTTTTTTTTTTTTTTACATTCAACTGGGAAATAAAATGTACAGGCACTGGGGTATAGAGATCCATCTTGCCCTGCTTGAAAGTTAAGGGGTGATGGGGGAGGATATAGGGGAGAACAGATTGGGGGGAGGGGCATTCAGTGGGCTTCCTATTTTATGGTGGGGGTAGTGGAAAGATGCGGAGAAAAATTTTAACTCAATCTTGTGGAAATAAATGTTGAGAGCTAAAAGTAAATAAATTAATTTTAAAAAAAAATTACACATTGACATACAGCCACACAAATAGACCAATGCTTCTAACAAAATATGTAATCCATTCATACCCATATTGTTATACCCCTACAACAAAAGGAATAAGATAAGTTTTTTCATCTTTTCTACAAGACGGTAATTATAATTATATAACATATAGCATAACGTTATTGGTCTTTTATACACTGCAGTCATTATGAATATATTTTTCCTAGTTCTGTTTACTTCATTCTGCAGTCATTCATATCTTCTTTTAAAAATGACTTATTTTTATTTATATACCTTTTTTTTTCTTCCAAATCATTCGTTTCCAAACATACCCATCAATCCCCATTCAGTTCAGCAAATTAACCAACATTTGACTCCCTGACAAGATAGGTAAATTTTCACATACACAGAGTTCCCCATCTCTTCAGGAAAGAGAGGGAGGTACAGTTTCTAAACCCACCCCTAAAGTTATATGATCAATAGAATAACATAATTTTCAGTATTGTTTTTGGGGTGTGCTTATTGTTTTTTTCCATTTATGAGTGTAGTCTCTCACAGCAGTGTCCAAGAAGTTCAGTCCTTCAAGGACACTTGTGATTACTATGCCCCATATGTGTGGAGTGATTAGGGGACAAGGTAGGTAGACATTGAAATTAAGGAATAAATATTTAAGTTTCTCTATGTGCAGTGCAAGACTTGTGCATTTAGTTTTATTTATTCTATATCTTATGCATAATTTCTTTTTCTGAATTTTTTCTTCTATTAGAGGTTGGAGGAAAGCAACTACTCCAATATTTTTCTGGTTACTTGACGCTCAACCTTTGCTTAAATACATCCTGTGATAGGATAGAGGGATGGCACTGGCATCCTGACTCCTTTCTATTTGTCTCAACTACTTTGATGCATTGTTCCTTCGTCTGTGCCTTAAGTCGAAAAGAACTTGTGAAATACCATTTTTATATAATAGACCTTTGAACCTTCAAAGTCTGCTCTCATCTTTAATCCAAGCCTCCTCTTTTTTCTAGGTTAAATATCATCATCATTTACTAAAACTGAACCTCATATAACATGAACTTGAGGTTGTTCATCATTCTGGTTCTTCTCATCAGGATGCTTTTTGGTTTATTAATTTATTTTCTAAAATATAGTACCAAAATCTACAGAAAGTATTTGCTTTATGATCTGGTTGGGGCAGAATATAACATGATAATGACCTTCTTATTCCTAGATGATATGGTTCTTACTTAATGCTATAAATTATTGCATTTCTGTCCTTGCTTTAGTATCACATTGAGTTTGCAATTGATTAAAATCTCAGATAGTGTCCCTGTTGTCTAGCTGTTTCCCTCAACCTAAAACTTTTGAGCATATTTTTAATCCAATGAGATTAATAATGAAAAACAATTGATATAATATTTGGTCACAAGAAAAAAGATTCATAAAGGGTGAAAAAAAACCAACCTGTTTCTCTTTACTAGGTATGTCTTAAACAATGTTTATTCCAACACCAGATAACGTAGGCATTCAGTATTATTTCACTGAATAGAGCTATATCCATTCCACAATGCTTCTTTTCTCCCCAAAATCTTATAAAATCTTTTCCTTCAAAACTCATATTCATCTAAAATGTAGGTGCCATCTGTCTCTGAAAGGACACAATTAGAAATGAAAAGCACTGGAAGAAGACATACATGAAGGTATTTTCAAAATTGAAAAAGACACACATAACATACCTTTCATTGTGTTAAAGAGATTTTTTTTGCACATCTTTGTACACGACGCTGGATGGCATATTTTCCATAGATGATCAATTTCAGGGTTTTTTTTCTTTCCATTCTTGAAGGAGATTTATGTACTTAAGAAAATTGGTCTTTCTCTAGTAAAGAGGAAGCAATGGGCTTTAACATATATAAGTCAAAAATACTTGGGCTTTCCTAAATTGCTTATGATAATACTGCTTTTATGGCACTTTTGGGAAAAGAGTAAGTGTCAGACCACATTTACAATGTGGACTATAGCACTGCATCAATTATTTCTTCAAATAGATCTAAAAAATATCATTGTTCCCTCTTTCATGAATTAATGTTGAATGAAAGGATCTAGAAGGGGATAAAATACAATTTAGAAGAATTTTACTTCATTTTTTTCTTTCTATCTCACATAAAGTATCTATCAGATTATGTTTTATAAGATGTGATGATTGTACCTTATATTAAAGGTTTCCAACTGTGAATTGGAGTTGAAATAGATAGTGTTACCTTCAGAAGAAATACTTGTACTTATGATTTCATAGCTTATACTAAAATACGCTGAATGAAATAGAGAAACCGATGAAAAGCTCACTAATGCAAAGTTCTGCAATCATCAGGCCTGCTGCTTAACTTATCAATCTCTGTCTTTTTCTCCCTCTCCATTTTCATTAAGTGAAAGTGAACTAGATTATATAAATTTGTAAGTATAAGGGATACCTGCAAATAGGCAGGAAAACTGTTTTTCATTTTTGAACTGAAGTTTAAAGCACAAATGGATTAGATTACCAGGCAAAGATGTTAAGTGCTCCATGTTCTGGCTGATGTCTTTAAAAGGTTTTCTTGAAAAATAAATATTAATATGAAATATCCATTTCCACACCATTTTAAGTACACTTTATATTTTAGAAAGTTGGGGGAATCAATTCAAAGAAATGAGCAAGGATCAAGTAATGTGGGAAACTGAATAAATTATACAAAGTTTATAGAAAGGACACTGAAAACATATGTGGATTTAGTGCTCTTTGTCATGCTGAGTAAAATTTTCATCTTAGAGATTCACTGTTTGCTAGGAATGACTTTGAACATTTCTGTGTCCTCTGCTCAGTCCAGGAAAAGTGGCTTTTCTCTGATCTGCACATGAAGGACATCTAATGTTAGAGAAAATATTCAAAGAAATTGACTAGTGTGCAATGGATTGATTCCTTAGCCAATTATCCCTGCTTCTTTTGACTTGAGGGTTACAAATGCAAATGAAAAATCATTCCTAAAAGAAGGCTTCTTGTGCTCTACCTTCTCTTGCAACAATGTCTTTTAGCCTCATTTCCTTTTTCCTCTGTAGAAAATGATTGATTGATTGCTCACAGCTTGCAGGATTCTATGCTAACCTAGCTCCATTGCTGCTCTTCATACTTCATACAGTTTGTGAATCATTGACTTTCTGCCAGCCATTTGCCTGCCAGTACACAAACTGACATTTAATGATCTTTAGATGCAGCAATGTCACATTTATCATCCTTTATCAGTTGTGACAGACCTAAATTCAAATGTAAACATAAAAGCGAGATTGAATCCAGTCCAGGCTGGATGTACATTTGAATGACATCTATCAAAAGAGACTGATGAAAGACATGGAAAGGTAAATCATCCATGCTTAGGTAATAATTAAAATCATAAAGTTTTACTTTTGTTTTCTTTACTGAAGAGTGGTACAAATGTCCCTATCATATTCTTCTAGGATAAGAAATGAAATAGTCACAATATCATAGATTGTTAGCTCTACATCTGTAGATGTGGTAAGGGAAGTTCTAGAGTGAGATGGAAACTGAAGTATGGTGGGAAAGTTCTGTAAGTCACAAGCAGGGCTGGAGGAAATAGATCACCTTGAGCTTAGACATCATCCAGTGCATTGGCATTAGTCTGAAATACAAAAGTATCCCTGAAGTTCATAGTAAGTTAGAAAACCACAAATTAACATTATGTTGTACTGTATTTTTATTTTGTTAAACATTTTCCAATTACATTTTGATCTGTTTGACACATTTTACCTACTGAACCCCCTGCTTTTTTTAGATGTGGAAGCTAAGATTCAGACACACAAAATTAATAGTTCTAGGTTACATGGTAGTAAAGTAGTCCTAGAACCCATATCTTTGAATTATCTGTGTCCATGCTATATATCTCTATGCAATGTAAGCTCCTTGAGACAGGAAGATTTATTTTTATTTTAATGTCACCAGTGCTTATCACAGTGCTTTGCATATAGCAAATGCTTAATAAATGTGTGCTGAATTAAATTGATTAGAAGTACAGCCAGTATGGCATGGTCAATAGAGTGATTGATTGCCTGGGACTCAGGAAAACCTGAGTTCAAATTTCCTCTTTGACACAGTATGTCATCTGGATAATTTAAT
This sequence comes from Petaurus breviceps papuanus, assembly GCF_028583685.1. Lineage (NCBI taxonomy): Eukaryota > Metazoa > Chordata > Mammalia > Diprotodontia > Petauridae > Petaurus > Petaurus breviceps. The sequence goes on from NW_027186304.1 coordinate 15,294,582, forward strand.
TTCTTTGTGCCTTTTGTAAATTGCTAAATTAAATTTATAACTGGTTTTGATGATCTACATTGGCAAGAGGAGTTCCTATATTAGGAGGTCCACACAATGATGAAATCACAGTTTCTTCGTATTCCTGTATGCAATAATTAAAAAGGAATTGGGTTAGGAGTTAGTCTGGGTCATAGTCCTAAATCTAATAATAAACATTAAGTATTATGGAAGATCGATGGATCCTCATAGACATAAAACATTTGTCAGCAATACCCGTTTGAAATCTGCAAAAGATAACATCATGAGATGTGAAAAATCATCGAAATAATAAAATTAAAATAAAAGGCATATATTATTATTTAACTGCAGAATTTCTAAACATTTAAGTTACTGTGGTTTCCAATTAAATTCTTAATGGTCACAGTACATAATGAAATAGAATATGAATATATATGCATATGTATACACTTATACGCACATATTACCTATATCTATCTATCTCTCTACATACATACATACATACTTACATACCTACATGCATACACATATATAGGTCAAAATAGTATTTGACCACTGCTTTTATTTGAAAAAAAATCAAAAGCAGTTTAATCTACCTTTTAATTCATAATGAAGTTCAGACAAGCAGGCAATAAGAATTTATTAAGTACTTAATTGTAGTAGTGCTGGGAATACAAATTAAGCAAAGTGAAAGTTCTTGCCCCCAAGAACTTAGAGTCTAATGGGAAAGACAACACATAAAAAAGAGTTTAAAGGGGAGGGAGGTTACATGGTATGGACATAATGATGAAATCCAAAGAATCAAAGCAAAGGTGAGGGAATAATAAAAGCTGGTGGTTTGAACCCCTCCCACAAACAGAGGACCAGAAGTAATTCACCAATGAGAGACTAGGACTGGATGGCAGATGGGTATTCCAGAGTGATGAGGCCCAAGGTGGTGAGGGAATTTTTAGTGTGAGATGGAAACTGAAGTATAATGTGAAGGTTGTGTAAGTGAGAAGCGAAGTTCGGAGGAGATAGTTCACCTTGAAAAACCCTATATTTTGGAAATAGTAGATTATCAGTCAGGATAAGAGGTAACACTCCTCTCTCAGAACCTTGTGGAAAAGCCTGAGAATCTCTTATTCTATAGTTCTCAAAGTACTTTGTTGAGAGGGAGACCACAATGTAGTTTGAAATCAGGAGACCTGAGTTCTAGTTAGTTCTAGCTGAGTTCCAGTTCTGCAGTTAATCAACTCTCTGACCTTGTACAAGTCTTCTCCTTTTCCTGAGTTTGGCCTTCCTCATGTATAAAATTAAGAAATTAGATAACATGGTCTCTAAGGTCCTTCCCAGGTTGAATATTTTTGTATCTATAGATCCGTTATGCTTTCTCCTTTATTAAACTCCTGATCAAATTAATTATCAAGTTAATATTAAATTATCTGCCTATCTCAAAAGTTCTCTACTCCCACTCTCCATCCCCCAATTTCTTATTACTGAGCTGTTTACTTCCTCTGCCCATAGAGTATCATTCTATATATGGGTCTCTAATCTTTTTTTTTTTCCCTACCTCACTTTGTTTCTACCTTTAAAAAAGAGACTTGAAACAGACAATTCATCCCACACCCATCTACATTTTTGGGCATGAAATGAAGTCATAGAAATTTCACTAAACATTGCCTGTTGATTTGAATTTAACCCACTCAATCTCTTTTTATGTTGTTATTTATCTTCCACTTTGAAATTCTGGGAAAACATCTATAAACACAATGCTGGTACTGTCATGGATGAGCAATGTCTTTCTCCTACTGTCTTGAAAGTGGGTCAGTGATGCTCTCTTTACAACTAAAATGCAAGTGCCAAAATGTTGTAATAACTAAATAACACTGAATTAAATGTCTTGGGTATTTCTTCCATCTGTCTTACATAATAAAAAAAAAGTATAATTTCTTGATGATGCAGGATACCATAGTGTAAAAATAATCTAGCCCAGTGTTATATTCTCTGGTATGTGATGGCGCAAATGAGAGAGAAAACATTATCCCTGCCCAAAGGAAGCATACCATTCAAGGGCAGAACCACACCACCGTCCACACATGTGCACACACCCTACTCACTAATATTTGAGAAAATTAGGAGCTAAGAGGGTGCATAATAAAGTGCAAAATTATTCAGTACAATCACTAAAAACAGCACAGATAATATACAAAGAGATACATTATACTCAATATAATGAAACGAAGTTTTAAGTAATACTACACTATTAGGCACGTGCTCTGATTGTGGTTTGTTTGTTTTTGCAGCAGTGGTGACAAAGGTAATTAATAACTCATACAAAAGTATAAAACCAGTAGCAGTGAACTCAAATAGAGTGTCAATGAGATTTCTCCCAAAGAACATTACCAAGTTACATTTTCATCCATTGTCAATTGGTTATAAATAAATGAAAACAATTGTCAATATAACACAAAATAAGATTTATTAAAGAACAAATTATTTTGAAAGAAAGATGAAGTTGAAGTCATAATTTTGATTCTATTGCTTTTCCACCTTGCGTCTTCTCTGGTTATGGTCAGGTCCAGCAGCCATCCCTGAAAGTCTGTGGGATGATCCAACATCAGAGCTACCCAATCTCCCTGCCTTTTCCCTTCTGCTTATTCCCTCAAAGATTATCCAGGAGCACATCTAGTGTACTTGACTGCTTATATAGCTTTTATGAGATAGAAGTTAGAACTTTATTCCTCCTGGTAAGATAGAAGAGGAACGCGCTTTATTATCTGCCCTTCCTATGCCCTGGAGAACTCCAGAAGCATCAGCAAGCCCAACGATGTAAGTGAAAGACCTCTGAACATCACTCTATACAATCTGTCGCTATGTCTTTTTTGAATTCTTAGCGTTTCTATCCTCCTGGCGGTGAACTTTCGTTTGTTAATTCCTTCAACTATGTTTTGGCTCCTTTAGGAAAAGTCCTGCTTCTCTCTTTCTAACATCATGTGTGTGTGCCCCTTCTGTTCTCTGACACTGCCAACAAAATGTTGCAGGCCCTCATCCTCTTACACATGTCCTGATTCAATAGACAAATGCTGTCTCCGAGCTTCAAGTCTCTCATCACTGCAATCCATCTTTTACCCAGTCATAAAATTTATCTTCTTAAAATTCAGGTCTGACCATGTCACACACACAGGCACACCCCTACATACATTCTCTCTCTTTCTCTTTACCTCTGTCTATCTCTATCTCTGTCTTTCTGTCTCTCTGTCTGTCTTTGTCTGTCTCTGTCTTTGTCTGTCTTTCTCTGTCTCTCTCTGTTAATCTCATTGAATAAATTCCAATGGTTCTCTGCTATGTTCAAGATAAAGGATAAAATATTGCTTGCTTTTCAAAGTGCTCCATAATCTAACCCATCTTTACCATTCCAATCTTCTTACTCCTCATTCATCACTACTTACTTTGTGATCAAATGACACTAGTTTCCTCGTTGCTCCCCAAACATTGATGCCCTATCATACAACTAAGAGTTTTCAGTGGCTCCCCCATGCCTATGATATTCTCATTCCTCATCTCTGCCTTCTAGTTTCCCTGGCTTCCTTCAAATCTCAGCTAGCTTCACCTTCGGCTAAAACTTTTCTTAGTTATGTTTCAATTAGTTCCTTCTAACAGAGATTACCCCAAAATTATCTGATACATTGCTTTTTTATTCATAGTTGTTTGCATGTTGTCTCCTTCATTAGACTCAGAGTTCCTTGATAACAGGGAAATCCCCCCCCCTTTTTTTTGTAAACCCAGTGTTTAACATGTTTGGCTTATAATAGGTGCTTAGTAAATGCAAGTCGAATGACTGACTGACATGTGACTTTCTCAATTATTCCCATGTTCCCCTAACACTTAACATAGCACTTAATATGTAGTAAGAGATTACTGATTTTTTAATAAATTCACTCATAAAACAAAAAATGCTTACCTAGTATTCATAGTTAAAGGATATCTCAGGAGAAGTTTGGGAATATGGTGAACTTGTGTCTTTTGCTCTATACTGAACTCTAACGAGAAAGGCTGGGAATATTGTAAGTTGACACAAATGCAGCAGTATTGATATTTTTTAGATATGTTGTGAGCAAATCCAGAAATAGTGTCATATAATTTGGGATAGGCCAAATATTTTCTGGAAAAGGGGACAATCAATCAGATTATATAAATGTATTTAGACAAATAAGGAAATAAAAAAAATGTTTCAGGAAAATATGAAGACATACTAAAATACTAGAATAGGAACTTTGGAATATGAATTTGTCTGGATATCTTGTTGTGACAAGTAACTGAATGCAATGTCAACTGTCTTACTTTCATAAAAGATGTAATTTCAGACCAATGTAAATATTTTCATAGTTCCTGTCAAAATGTCATATTTTTTCCTTATTTAATACAGGAGTTTTGGTAAACACCTTTACTAGTGTAACATACATATTTTGTAAAAATTTCTAGTTCTTAAAGTCTAATCTAATCTCTCCTGCTAGATGGAATGATTTAGTTAATTGAATAAAAATGTGAAAAATCTAAATCTTTTGCTAGTCATCATATACTATCCATATCCAAACCATTATTTAAGATGAAGAAAACAAAATGATGAACTGATTTCAAGCCAGTATGGCAGAGAAGGTAAGCACTTATTAGGTGCCTAAAATGTTCCACTCTTTGTGGTAAGCACTTCATAAACACGATCTCTGATCTTCACAACAGCCCTGGTAGATAAGTGCTATTATTATTCCAATTTTGCAGATGAGGAAATTGAGACAAAGAGAGCTTACGTGACTCTAAGTGACAAGTCATACATATAAAAAATGTCTGAGGGTAGATTTGGAGTCAGGTCTTCCTGATGCCAGGCTTAACTCTTGACCCACTGCACACTGAGTTTCCTCAATCATGTTGAAGGGATAAGACCAAAAAGAGGAAGAATTTGATTTCCATAAGTATTTTTAAAACATATTCATTTTTTGGACTTTCTGATCAATAGAAATTAGCATTTCCTTACACATTTCTATGATTTCTTTCTTCCCAAAGTATAACAGCTTCAACATTTTTGCAGCAACATAGTTAACGACTGTCCTTCACTTGATAGCTCTGATTCTTTTTAAACAAGTTTGAAATATTTCCCTAATCCCATATAAGGATATCTCAATAGCCATTAGAATGAAAGTTCCTTCAGGATAGGGATTTTTTTTCTTTTGCTTTTTGCCTTGTATCTTCAGTGATTGGCATATGAGAAATTTTAATAAATACTTGTTGATTGATTCATACATCTGAATTTCTCTAAGTTTACTAATATGTGAAAATGTGCTGGGCTTCATAATTTGCCTACAAAATTATTGTATTTTGTTTTTGCAAAATGATTTGCCCACCTGCAAAAATCTTGAGAAATCAGCTCTGTCTTTCTCTTTAATAAATACATAAAGAGGGACGGGTAGGTGGCACAGTGAATAAAGCACTGGCCCTGGAATCAGGAGGATTCATGTTTGGTTCAGGCCTCAGACACTTAACACCCCCCACACACACACACACACAAAACTAGCTGTGTAACCTTGGGCAAGTTACTTAACCCCAATTGTCCTCCAAAAAAAGGCAATAAAAAATACATAAAGATATGAAATGGGCATATGATACTCCCATTGGGGTTATTAGGTCTTTCAGAGCATGTAAATTCACTATAAGCTTTCACTTACTTCACTTTCTTGGTCAATTTGAGCTAGAAGTGGTAGAATTGAAAGTTTATCTTGACATTCTCCTTAATGTTATGCTAGATTTGGACACAATAGTTTAATTATACAACTTACCAACCTAAAACCTTTCACTAATACTCCTCACTTTAAAATTATATATTGTATGTGCTCTGCATGCAGATTTTCTTTTTAAGAAGTTGCATGTTTAAAATCTTTCAGGCATATCAACAGTAGTAGAAGAAATAATTAGTACATGGATTTAAAATAAAGGCATAAGGGCACGTTAAATGAATGAAAAGGATACAATCCTCTTGAGGGCAAGAACTCTTTCTTTCTGTATTTTTGTTTTTGTATCTCCAGTGCCTACAATAGCACTTGGAACATAGGTAACTTTTTAAACAAATTGAGCCAACATTTTGGGCACCCTGGTAGTTTGATTTTGAATGTTTTTACAATCCTTTCAATTTCACTATTTTATTAGGATCCTTGTAAGCACTCTGTGAAATGAACATGCCTGGTTATGATTATCCTAATGACAATGATGCAAACATTTGTTTTCAGTTTGTGTAACTGGAATTTTGAGTAAATACTCAGAATGTTATTATTCATAACAAAATGAACATTGAAATGGAAGATTCTTTTGGCTATTTTTTGAGCTCAGTAACTCTATGAAACACTAATTATTTGAAGAATGGGCAAAGAAGTTAGATCAGGAGGAATCAGTCCAGCCAAGGTCTTTCAAAAATATTCCAACAAAGATTTATGTAAAGCACCAGACTGAGGAGTGATCATGAAATTCAAAGAGAAACCACAGTGAGCCATTGTGCCGTCACCTCATGATAAATAATTCCCCACATAAACAAGGGACCAGGAAAGGAACTATGAATCAGGGGTGGGTTGGGAGCCTTGCTGTTCTGACCCAGCATTTGGATTATTAATTCAGGTAATAAGTAAGTGACCAGAGTAGGAATTAAGAAGGAAGGGCAGATGGGAGGAAGCAGGCCTTTAGATTTCTTCCTTGATAGATATCATTGATTCAGGTTACAGTCAAGTAAACAGAATAGAAACTGTTGGGGGGAAAGGGAAGCAATACAGAGCTCAGTCAATCTCAAACTGCAGAAACTTTAAGACACTTGACATGAGCTAAACCCAGCAAATGTCTACAGGAGATTCACAAAGCACCATGCCTATAATTGGTCCACAATTAAATGAGAGTCTGAAGCCTATAAAGTGTGAAAGAGGAAGACATCAATTAAAATAAAATATTATAATATAGCCCAAATCCTAGAAAATAGAAGAAAATACAAAGTATCTTATAGAAAAAAATAATCAACCTGAAAATAAAGAACAGATATATTTTTAAATAATTCTACAATTCAAAATCTAAGCCAAAAAAAGAATGAAATATTTCTAGAAAGTATCAAGATAAACTAATGAAATTTACTAAAAGAAAAAGTGAATAGAAAAAAAAAGAAAGAAACCCCAAATAAAACTCCCAGCCATATTATAGGTTAATAAAAAAAAAGCTTTCAAGTTCATATAGAAATCATCATGGATGCAGAAAGAAATAGTTCAAGTACTAAGGAACCATATTTCATACTTTTCTTGAAGGCTTTTGATGCAGGAGTTTTGATTTTGTTATCTTCTTCTGGTTCTGTTTTGATTCTTTGTCACCAAAAAACATTTTCTATATTCTTATTTCCCTTCCTCTGCTCATCTTGCCAGCCAAACACTTGAGTTTTGAGCTCTTTGCCATGATAGAACTCTGCTTCCACAGTGGAGAGTGCTGTGTCCTGAATTTCTGGTGTTTTGTACAGCTGTTGTCAGTATTTCTTCCAGGCACCTGACTCAGAACTGTGAGGAAGACTCTCTCTCTACAGCCTCAACAAGCTCTTTCAGGCCAATTCTTTTCACCCCAGGGCTGCCACCCAGGACTGTGACCCACATTCAAGCAGGGCAAAGCAAGAGAATCCTGCCTCAGAGCCAGCAAAGTGAATCTTGAAATTGCTCTCTAGTTAGCCACTTAACCCCCCATTATCTTTGCGCCTTGAGCCCTGGAAGGAGCCACTGCCACCCCCCTTGCTGCTGCCCACAGCTGGATGCCTCCATTGCCCTTGGGGTAGGGCCTGACTGGCCTCTTCTCTCACCCAGGTTTAACAGGGTTTCTTTACTGACCTCTTACTTTCTCTTTGGCATTTATGGGTCGAGAAGTCTGGAAACAGCCAGAGCTGCCAGTGATTCAGTCCCCTGAGGTCTGTTCTGGTCCATCTGTACCACTGATCTATAGCAGCAGGCCCCTGTGGGGCTTTGCTCCACTCCCAGCCTGGTGCAATAGCCCCTTTCTGTTTACCTGCCAGGTTGCCTTCAGTGGGAGATTTGTTTCACTCTGTCACTTTGTGGGTTCTGTAGCTCTGAAATTTGTTTAGAGTAAACAAATTTTTACAGGTATTGGACAGGTTTGGGGTGCAAATTCAAGCAAAAACCTTTAAATACAAAGGAAAGGAAATTTGTATAGCTCAGAATATACATACAGACATATACACACAAACACAAACATTCACATACATATAGTATGTACAAGCATGTGTGTATGTGTGCATGTACTGGCTACATGCCTCAGTTCCCTATCCTGACCCCATGGTGAACCTGTTCAACTCCACAAAATCCTTTTCTTTAATCTCTTTGCTCCTTAACCTATTTCCTAGAATTTGGCCTTGCCAGATTCTAACCTTGAATTACTTTGACCATCTATCCTGTATTCCCATTCATGTGCTGCTAATATAACTGGAGAAAATCATGAAAACAATGTTGTCTGACTCCCTACATATATATTTTGCATAATCTTATCTGGGCCCTCTGAGAGCAAGAAAGCAATCCTTTTTATATCTCTCTAATTGATTCACAATGTTACTTATCATAATTTCTTTCCCAACCATCAGAATCTCATGATATTTCCTTTCTCCACCTCTTAGGTGAAAACTTTGCCTTATATTTTACAGAAAAATTGTTGTTGGAGTTGTGAACTGACTCAACCATTCTGGAGAGCAATCTGTAACTATGCCTAAAGGGCTATACATAATTTCATACCCTTTGACCCAGCAATACCAAGTGGGAGGAAGACACATATATACAAAAATATTTATAGCAGCTCTTTTTGTGGTGAGAAAGAATTGGAAATTAAGGGGATACCCATCAATTGGGGAATGGCTACAAAAGTTGTGGTATGTGAATATAATGGAATGCTATTGTGTTATAAGAAGTGAGGAGTAGATGGACTTCATATTTACCTGGAGAGGATTATATGAACTGATGCTATGTGAGAAGAGCAGAACCAGGACAAATCTGTACACAATTACAGACACAATGTTTATGTGGCCACCAACTTTGATAGACTGGACTCCTCTCAGCAATGCAGGATTATAAGACAACTCCAAAAGTCTCATGATGGAGAGATGTGTACATTCAGAGAAAGAAATAGAAATAATAGAATTTGAATGCAGATTGAAGCAAATTACCTTTTCTCTTTCCTTTTCTTGTTTCATTTTGTTTCCTCTTTCCCATTGTCCATTTCATTCATTACAATCTGTCTTCATAACCTGACTAATGTCTAACGTGGAAGTATTTGCAGATCCTATACTTGATTGCATGCCACCATGGGGGTGGGGGGAGGAAGGGGGAGAAAATTTGAAACTCAAGGAATTCTGGAACTGAATCTTGTAAACTAAAAGTAAGCAAACAAGTTAATAAAGATAAAAAAAATGAATTAAAAAATGGAGGTAATTCATTGAGAATTCCCCTTTTCCCCTCCTCTTCATCTTGCATCACTCGGGCGCTTTACATTGTTATTTCTCCTTTGACTCCAATATAAATGAAAAAGTGGCCCTTCTTGCTAAGGCAAATCCTCCTAAAAGCAAAAATAATCCAATTCTGTCTGATATTCTCCAGCAGATTTTCTTCTCTATTATTCTCACTCTCTCAATTATATTCAGTTCTCCATGTCTAGGGGCTGCTTCCATTACTGCCTACATACATGCCCAAGTCACACCCATCCTGTAAAAAATCTTTACCTCACCCTCCCATCTCTATTATCATTATTCTTCTATTTCTTGATTTTTGAGGCCTTAACCCCAAACTACTATTAATCATTTCCTCCACTTTCTTTTCACTCTCTATCTTCTTACCTTTTATCATTCTGGCTTCTAATCCTACCATTAATTGAAGCTTCTTTCTCCAAACTTATCAATGATCTCTTAATGTCTAAATTTAATGGCCTTTTCTCAATCTTTATCCTTTTTGAATTCCTTGTAGTTTTTGACATTGTCAACCACCCTCTTCTTCTTGATATTCTCTTCTTCCTGCATTTTCATGAAACTACTCTCTATTGAGTTTTTTAGTTTTCTGATTTTTCCTTCTCCATCTCCTTTGCTAGATCTTCATCCACATTAGATCCACTAATAATGGGTGTCACCTACGGTTCTGACTTGGGCCTTCTTTTCTTTTCTCTCTACATTATTTCACTGTGTAATCTCAGCATCCCCCATGGATTAAATTAACATCATAAAAAAATTTTTTTATAGATCCTTCTGTTGATCTTTGACTTCTTTCCCAACTTCCAGTTTTACATCTCTAGGTGCCTAAGGAACATCTAAAACTGATTTTCTTTATACATCTCAAACTCAAATGTCCAAAACTGAACTCATTATCTTTCCTCCAACAGCTCCCATTCTTCTAAATTCCCTGTCACTGTTGAAAGTATCACTATCCTTTCATTTATCCAGACTCACAACCCAGGTATCATGCATCACTCCTCACTCTTTCTGAAAATCACTAGCCAAGTATTATTGTCTGTACTTTCATAATATCTTTTGCATACACCTCCTTCTTTCTTCTGACATTTCTACCACCCTCAAAGAGAGAGCAAAAAAAAAAAACGAGAGAAAGGGATGGAAAGCACACAAAGATTATTTAAAACAATAAAAAGAACAAGCAAAACCTAGGATCAGAGATGGTGCAAGAAACAGAGAAGGGGTGGGGCAGCCAGGTGGCTCAGTGAATAAGAGCACTGGCTCCAGTGTCAGGATGACCTGGATCAAATCCGGGCTCAGATACTCAGCACCACACCCAGAAATAACTGGCCGTGTAACCTTGAGCAAGTTACTTAACCCCGATTGCTTTAAAAAAAATTTTAAGAAAAGAAACAGAGAAGGGGGGCATTACAGCAGAAACTGATCATTTGTAGAGGAAAAATTTTAAGAGAACCCTTTCTATATTATTATTTTACTCTTATTTGTAAAGAGGTAAGGAATAGAGGCAAAGAGAGAAGAAAATTCAAGAGGATAGGTAATTAGAGAAAGATGTTATATTGGTGCATGGGTTAGCAATAATGATTCTGAAAGAGACCACCACTGAAACATTTTTGAAAGTATGCAAAAGAGAACAGAAAAAAAGTTCAGTCCAAAGACTAGACAAGACAGTTTTGAACATAAGATGTAGAATTTATTATATAATTTTAAAAAGGAAATCATGTGAAAAGAAACATATTTTCATTGAATCATATTTTTTGTGTTCTGCTCTGTGTATAAAAACCTTTTTGGTGTTTAATGTGTACATGTAAAAAGCCATGCATACAGACAGGGAAACAGAAATAATTAAACAAAAGAGACGCAAAATGAAAATTCAAAGCTAGAAAAGAGTTAGTTACTTTGAGTGTCTTCTATGATGAAAGCATAGGTCCAGAACTACTAAAGAACCTGGAGGTTTTTATTGAGTATGAAAATATCAATGGTCAACAGAGGATAAGATAAAAATTATAAATAATCAAATCATTATTATAGTTTTGACAATAAGAGACAACTACACATAAACCTTTTATATATAGCCCCAATTTTTTCAAATGATATTTATTTTAACAATTAATTGCTGCGATGGGGGGAGGGGAAGGAGAAGAAGGGGGAGAAAATCTGTAAATGAAAAGCTTGGGGGACTGAATATTGTAAACTAAAAATAAATTAATTAATTTTTAAAAATGAAAACGTACCAAGAAAAACTTTAAAAAAAAATCCCTTGATAAATATTTTTCTTTCACTTATTCCTTTCTCTTACCCTTCCCACTCTCCTGATGCCTCTCCTGATATAGTCTGAAAGTTCATTAGCCTTTTAATGATGTATGCTTGTTGACCTTTTCTGGAGTCAGCTTACTGTTCATAAAACATCTAAAACCTTTCCAATTAAGAGCTATTAACCCATACTCCTATATATCTTTAATTTGATTACTTGAACCACAGTATAAAATCTTAATTTTTTGTTAGATAGTTCATAGTGTGGGTGAATAAAGTTTTTACTTCTTTGATTGAGAGACTGCCCTAGTAGAATAGTTTTAAAGATATAGACTCTTCTAGGTATACCACCTTTGCAAATTCACCACTAAGTAAGAGAATTCAGGATATCTTCTTTTATATGTAGATCTCTGCCCTCCACCTCCTGAGGACCTCTATATTAAGAGGTTTGGACATGTGCTACCAAGTGCCATTACATTCAAATGCATAACTTTTGCATTGAATGAATTGTATAGTATATTTTTCCCCTCAATTTTTATTCTTTATTATATTTTGCCTTAATTCTCATCTTTAACTAGTAAATGCTCTCACTATGCGCAAATTGCTGATTAAGTAGTAGTTTTCATTTTGGTAACAAATTCTGTACTGTTTTAAAATAATATTTGTTTTTATTGTGTTATTTGTTGCTTGCTATCAAAATATTGCCTAATTCTTCTCTTAAAAAATGCTTATGGGGCAGCTAGGTGGTGCAGTGAGTAGAGCACTGGCCCCAGAGTCTGGAGGACCCGAGTTAGGTTCTGGCCTCAGACATTAAACACACACACACACACACACACACACACACACACACACACACACACACA
>NW_027186304.1:15307206-15380230 GCF_028583685.1 Petaurus breviceps papuanus
ACACACACACACACACACACACACACACACACACACACACACACACAAAATCAACTAGCCGTGTAACTTTGGGCAATTTACTTAACCCCAATTGCCCTCCAAAAGGCAAAAAAAAAAACCAAAAAAACAAAACAAGAAAACAAACAAACAAAAATACTTATGATATATAAGTGTATGGTTTCTTCTTAGCATTCAAGGTTTTGGCCTGCCTTAATTCTTGCTTATAAACCATGTGTTCTAATCCATTGTTTCTTGCTAGCTTTTCTTCTATCCTTTGCTTAAAGTCAATCAATCTATTGAATAGATAAGGCTTTGAGCTCTTCATAACAATTTCTCTTCCTCCTCATATACTTTAAGAGATGTTGTCAAATAATATGCAATCATTTTCATAGTATTTTTTTTCAAAATACTTATCTACAATACAAGGTTGATATCACCAAATGTCCTGTAAAATTATACTTACTTTTGCTTTAAATGTATGATAAAGCTAATACCACTAACTCCTTCATTTGCTTCTCCATGTAAATGAAAAAATGAATAAACCATTAAGATATTTTATAAAAATAAAGGTTAAGGGATTAAAAACCTCTGACCACTTTAACAATAAATAATGTCATGTAAAATATGATTTGTTATAAGGAAATTGAGGTCAGAATGTCAGAATAATTGTCATTTATTCCAATGTCAAGCAGGAGTTGTGATTATACCATACTACTGGAAATAGCCTTAGGTGCATTATAGATGTTAGCATGACATTTCTAGAGTCATTTCCAGTAAGCATGCAAATCAAACATTGTCTTATACAAACTGAGTAAAATCCTTGAAATTAAGAAAAGCATCAATCAAAGCACTTCCAAGTGTAGAACACCATGACATTCTATCACATACTATAGCAATTTTGTATACAACTAAAAGGCAATTTAAATAAAATGGTATTATCATTAATTATCTAAATACAAATTTAAAGCTAAGAATTTATGACTGATCACAACTTTATGGGTGCAGTATGTCACTTAAGTATCTAAATTTTGAAATTTTAGATTTTGTTAAATAAGGATCTTAAAATTCATTCACATAATTGCTACAAGAAATAATTAACTAATATTTATAAACTACACTAGAAACCAAAAGTAACGTATAATTTTCTTTACATTTGTAACAGGGTTGTTTGTGTCATGGACCCCTTTATGCATCTTGTGCCAGACTACAGCCCCTTTTTCAGAATAATGCTTTTTAAATGCATAAAATAAAATACATAGTATTACAAAGGAAAGAAATTATGAGGAAATATAATTATCTTTATTTTTTTATAGAATTCATTCACCGGTGATTTCTTAGTTCCAAATTGCTCTCCGGATTAGTTAGTATGAACTTTTCTAAGCTTTTCCACTTTTAAAACAAAGGTCTAAACCTAAGTCTTCTCAGCCATGTTTTCAGTGTATGGGTAAATATACCTCAAAGAACACCCTATCCCGAACTGTAAAACCTTGGTTTTGGCAGTCCATGTAATTTAAAGGGGTTATCATGATAGTGGACAGGTGGAGGAAATAATGATTTTACACCTTAGACTTGTCTCTATTTTAATTGCTCTCATTCATTCACAAATGAAGTGAAAAAGATGTGTTTGCCTTGGCCACATGAGCATGTGTTTTCCCTAACATCTTGTCTCCTACTTGTACACCCTCTACATGTGCACTCTGTTTTTGGAGCTTTCAAACCAGAGAGAGTAAGGGGATTCAACAACTAGCCAGAAAGAGATTACAGGGGACCCTTTGCTGGCACTGGATGCAGTTGGTGCCTATTTGGCAACTGTATTAGACACAAGTAATTCTGGCTCTTAGTTCTAGAACAGAGAGGTACAGTTGTGATTGGTCACAAGGGAACAGAGGCCCTGGTCATAGTTCCAAGGCAGAGAGAAGAATTGGTACTTGTGGCTAGTGGAGCAGGGGCCCCTCCTGGGTTAAAAAAAAAATTCAGGCCTGAAGTGAGTACACTTCTCCCTGAATTGCATTATCTTGGAAGCCGCCAAAATTTTGAGACTCACAGAAACAACTCTGAAAACAGTATCATGAAAAATAATGAAGCTTGGAATACTCTCCACTCCAAGGGATCAGAACCCAAAGAAAAAGAACAAAAAATGAACTTGACCACAAAATGATACTATGGTTGCAGGGAAGACGAAGACATAAATTTAGAAGAAGACAACAATATGAAAACAACTTCAGGTAAAGGCTCAAAGAAAAATGTTAATTAATTCTAAGCCCAAAAAGAATTGGAAAGGTAAAAAAAAAAAAAGAGATAAGCAAGGTAAAGGAAATGTTGGGAAAAGAAATAACAGTGATGCAAATATATATATATGAAAAGAGAATACTCAGGGAAGCACCTTAAAAAAATTTTTTTTAATGGCCTAATGGTAAAACAGGTACAAACATCTAATTATAAAAAAAATTAAAAAGCAGAATTAGGCAAATTAAAAAAGGACTCACAAAAGTTCTCTTGAAAAAATAATCCCTTAGAAATTATAATTAGGTAAGTGGAAACTAGTGACTCCTTGAAACATGAGGAAACAATGAAAAAATCAAAATAATTCTTAAAAAGCAGAAAATGTGAAATATAACTGTGAAAAAAAACTGGGATGGAAAACAGATTGAAGAGAGATAATTTAAGAATTATTGGAATAACTGAAAGTCATGATAAAAAAAGAGGAAAAAGCCTACACATATTATTTCAATATATTTCAAAGGAAAGCTGCCCTGATAATAATGATCCAGAGAGTAAAACAAAAATTGAAACTGCCAGTCATCTCATTAAAAAGTCTAAAATGAAAACTCACAGGATTATTATTATTATCAAATTCTAGAATTCCCAGGTCAAAGAAAAATTATTGCAAGCAGCTAGAAAGAAACGATTCAAATCTTATGGAGCCACAGTAAAGATCACATTTGATTCAGTAACTGCCATGATAAAGGAATGGAGATCTTAGGATATGATTCCCTGGATAGCAAAGCAACTAGGATTATAATAAAAAAAATAACCAGGAACATTAGACATAATCTTTTAGGGGTAAATGAACATGTAATGAAATAAATGACTTATAAGCATGATTGTTGAAAAGACTAGAGCTAAATAGAAAATTTGACATTCAAACACAAAATTCAAGAAAAGCATAAAAACTAAACAAAGATAACAAGGGAATCAATTAAATTAAACTATGTTTATTCCTATATAGGAAGATGATGAATGTAACTGAAGAACTTTATCACTTTAGAGAAGTTAGAAGGAGTTTACTTAGAGAGAAAGAGCATTTGTATGAGTCAGTTTTGTTGAAAGAATCTCCAAAACATTGAAGAAGTACAAAAGAGGGATGCACTGGAAGAAGGAGGAAGGGGCAGTAGAATGGGGGAAATTTCTCACATAACAGAGGTGCACAAGGAAGAGCTTTTACAGTAAAACAAAAAGTGGAGAGGGCAGGCAAAGCTTGAACCTCATTCTCATTGGAATTGTTTCAAAGAGGCAAGAATAAATAGATAAATAGATAGACAGACAGACAGATAGATAGATAGATAGATAGATAGATACATACATACATACATACATACATAGATTCATTGATTGATTGATTGATTCCTGGTTGGATATAGAAACCTATCTTATTCAATATGGAATGGAGAGTAAAAGAGTGAGAGATATAGGAGTAAGAAGGGTAAAAGAGAGTGAACTAAGGGAGGCAGCAATCATAACTGTAACAGACTTTTGAGTAGGGACAGGATGGCAAGATAAAAAGAGAGGGGGGGAAGGAAAACAAAAAAAAAACTAGTTGATCGAAACATTTATATGTTTACATATATATGCGTATATATATACTTATATATATATATATATATATATATATATATATATATATATATATATATATATATCCATAACTATGAATGGAAATAGGAGTAACTCACATGTAAAACAGAAGCAGATAGCAAAATGGATTAGAAACAAGAATTCCAAATTATGTTGCCTAGAAGACATACACTTTAAACAGAAAAACACACATAGACTTAACATAAATGGAGACAGCA
This sequence comes from Petaurus breviceps papuanus, assembly GCF_028583685.1. Lineage (NCBI taxonomy): Eukaryota > Metazoa > Chordata > Mammalia > Diprotodontia > Petauridae > Petaurus > Petaurus breviceps. The sequence goes on from NW_027186304.1 coordinate 15,311,280, forward strand.
GAATCTAATGCTTTTCAGGTAAAGTAAAAAAGGCAGAGGTAGGAATCATGATGATAGACAAAGCAAAAACAAAAATAAACCTAATTAATTGAGATAATCAGGGAAACTGTTTTGCTAAAAGGTAACATAGAAAATAAGGTAATATGAAAAATATTCTATGGTGAATTTCTCTAATGAAAGCCTCATTTCTCAAATATATAGAAGCAAGAGCTGGGGCAGCTAGTGGCACAGTGAGTAGAGCCCCAGCCCTGGAATCAGGAAGACCTGAGTTCAAATCTGGCCTCAGACGCTTGACACACTTACTAGCTGTGTGACTTTGGGCAAGTCACTTAACCCCAATTGCCCACCAAAAAAAAAAAAAAGAAGCAGGAGCCAATTCTTATTTGATCATTGTTCAAAGGATATGAATAGGAAAAGTTTAGAAGAAGAAATCAAAGCTATTTATAGCCATATGAACAAATACTCTAAATCATTATTAATTTTAAAAATGCAAATGGGAGGTATTACTTCACACCCATCAAAAATGACAAATTATGTAGGGGATGAGGAAAATAGGTACATTAATAATCGAACTGTTGTTGAAATTGTGAATTGGGCCAGTCATTTTGGGAAACAAAATGGAATTGTTCCCAAAAGGTTTTAAAACTGTGTATAACTAGGTATATCACTAGGAGGTCTGTGCCCAAAAGATATCAAAGAATAAAGAAAATGGATTACATGAACAAAAAGTATTTGTAAGTATATCTTTTTGGGTTAGCAAAGAATTAGAAATTGAGGGTACCTTCATAATTTGGGGAGTGACTAAACAAATTATGGCATATGATTGTGGATTGTGATGGAGAACTATTCTGCTACAAGATATGACAAGGGTGGGGGTTTAGAAAACAACAGAACATGGCAAAGTCTATATGAACTGATGAAAAGATGCAGGAGATCAATGTGCAATGTAAGAACAATATTGTAATGATGATCAACTATGAAAGACTCAGCTACTTTAATCAGTAAAATAATCCAAGAAAATGTCAAAGGTCTCATAATGAAATATGCTATCCGTCTACAGAGAAAGCAGTGATGAGATCTGTGCACAAATTGAGAATAATTCTCCCACTTTATTTTATATTTTCCTTTTTATGATATAGCAAATATGGAAAGATGTTTCACATGATTACACATACAGAATTAATTGATATAATTTTACATCTGCTTAGTATGTGGAGGAGGATTAAGATTGAGGGAGAGAATTTGTAGCTCAAAATGAAAAAAAAAAGAATGTTAAAAAATCAATAAATAATAATTTTTTAAAAGTTTAGTTCATGTTGAATTATAGTAGCCCAACAACTCAGTCCACTTAAATTCAGTTGAAAAATTAAAGATCTAAGTATTATAATATTTTTTTTCATTTTAGAAAGAGTGTTTTTGTTCTCAACTTGGTATTTAGTAGTTAAGGAATTTAAAATGTGTTTTGACTGATGTGTGGAAAAGAGAGTGATCCCAAATGTGGAAAATGCATTACTATTCTAAGAAATTATGTCTGGGAAAGAGTTTTATTAACAATCAATCATGCTAAAGTCCAATCTAAATCAAGTTTAGAAGGAGGCAGTTGGCCTCCAGCACCTTCTGTCTTCCCTTTCTGCACTCTTTTGTGTAACCGTCTTTGAAAGTGCCCTGGAGTTTCACACCACGCTGGGAGGAAAATTATCTCAGATAACAATTTACATCAATGTTTTGTAACTTCATATTAGTTGCTCTTACGAGTACATGTAGTTTTTAAAAGGCATAGAGTTAATTCTATGCAGTGGATAATGGACTGGGTAGTTAACAAGTGAGAAAGTGTACCAAAAGAATATGTCTTCTAGGTAAGGTTTGGAAAAGGTTTGAAAAGCCCTCTGGGAGCTTTGAGTCTTTTCTGTCATGCCTATGGCTTAGCACAAATAAATATCTAAGTCAGGGAGAATAGGATTTGTAGTGTCAATAATGTGCACATTTATGAAGTAATATATTAGAAAATATTGCTGATTATGCACTTCAATGAATCTTCCTTTAATAGTGGCATATATCACTTATATGTTTTCCTAGTTCTGGTCAAGAGAGAGGTATTTTTGTAGGCTTTACCAATAACTGCGTATAGAACATTTCTTTGTTATACACAAAGTGAACTGTTTCAGTTCGAGTCTCTTCATAAGCAAGAGGCATGCAATGTAGCAGGAGTTCTTAATTGCCACAAAGGGGAATACAAATTTATCTCAAGCCCAAAAAACATCTTGGAACAATTAAAAAAAGGAATTTAAAAGTCAAATGAGAGAGGTAGAAGTAAAATTAGGCAAATAAATGAGAGGTATGAAAGAGAGAGTCAACAACTTGGAAAAGGAAGGGCAAAAATTGACTAAAGAAAACAATTCCTTAAAAAAATACAATTAGTCAAATGGGAAAAAAACTTCACTGAAGAAAACAAATTCTTTAAAAGTAGAATTTGCCAAATGGAAAAGAAGGTACAAAATCTCATTGAAGAAAATAATCCCTTAAAAATTAGAATTAGGCAAGTGGAGCTAATGACCCCATGAGACACCAAGAATCAGTGAAACAAAATCCAAAGAATGATAACAAGGAACAAAATGTGAAATACTTCATCAGAAAATCAACTAAACTGGATCTCTCCAGGAGAGATAATTTAAGAATTATTGGACTACCTGAAAGTCATCATCAAAAAAATAAATGAGGCTGGACAGCATCTTTCAAGAAATTATCAAGGAATCCTGCCCTGATGTTAGAGAACCTGAGGGCAAAATAGTCATTGAAAGAATTCACTTATCACCTCCTAAAAGAGAATCCCAAAATGAAAACTCCAAGAAATATAGCCATATTCCATAATAATCAGGTCAAGGAGAAAATAAAGCAAGCAGTCAGAAAGAAACAATTCAAATATCAAGGAACCACAGTCAGGATTACACAGGACTTAGAGGCTTCTATATTAAAGAATTAGAGGGCTTACAAAATAATATTCCAAAAGGCTAAAGAGTTTGGTAATAATGAACTACCCAGAAAAAAATTGGGCATATTTTTTTAGGGGAAAATTTGGAAATTCAATGAAATAGGATTCTTTCAATCATTCCTGATAAAAAAGACCAGAACCAAAGAAAAAATTGATTTTCAAATACAAGACTGAAAGGTAAACAAGAAAGAAAAAAAGACATGTTATTTCATAAAGTTAAGCTGTTTATATTCCTACATGGGAAGATGAAACTTGTTACTCTTGAGAATTGTATCTTTATTAGGGAAGTTAGAAGGGGTATACATAGACAGAAGGTGTGGGGATAAGTTGACTTCGAAGTGACATTATAAAAAAAGATAACGGGTAAAAAAAATTCTGCTGGGAGAAGAGGAAAGGGGAAGGCAGAAGAGGGAAAATTGCATCACACAACAAGGAGCAAAAGACCTATTACACTAGAAGAAAAGAAAGGAGAGAGCGAGCATCATTCGAATCTTACTTTGATCAGACTTGGCTCAGAGGGAATAACACACATTTAGTTGGATATAGAAGTCTGTCTTGTACTATAGGGAAGTTGTGGGACAAAGGGGAAAGAAAAGGGAGGGTAGGTGATAGAAGAGAGGGTAAATTGAGGGAGGTGGTGGTCTGAAACAAAACACCGGTGACAAGGGAAAGGGTGAAGGGAGAGAGAAAAGTACAAGGGGGGATAGGATGGAGGGAAATACATAATTAGTTAACATAAGTGAGAATGGAATGGGATTAACTCTCTAATAAAATGGAAGCAGATAGCAGAATGGATTAAAAAACAGCATCTTACAATGTATTGTTTACAGGAAAAAAACATTTTGTAGCAGAAAGATACACACAAAATAAAGGTAAAAGGCTAAAGCAGAATATATTATAGGTCAATTGAAGTAAAAAAAAATAAAACAGCTGTGGCAATTCTGATCTCAGACAAAGCAAAACAAAAGTAGATCTAATTAAAAGAGACAAGGAAGGAAACTACAGTTTGTTAAAAGATATCATAGAAAATGAATTAATAACAATCCTAAGCACATATGCACCAAGTAGCATAGTATCCAAATTCTTAGAGAAGTTAAGTGAATTGTAGGAAGAAAGACAGAGAAAAAAAACAATCTTAAAACTAGATAAATCTAACCATAAAATAAACAAGAAAGTAGGTAATGAGATGAATAGAATTTTAGAAAATTTAGATATGACATATTTTTTTGAGAAAACTAAGTGGGGATAGAAATAAATATATCTATTTTATCAGAGGTACATGATACCTACAGAAAAGTTAGCCATGTATTAGAGCATAAAAACCTCAAATATATTTCAGGAAGGCAGGAATATTAAAAACATCATTTTCTGAACACGATGCAATAAAATTTACATGGAATAAAGGGCCATAAAAATATAAACTAAAAATTCATTGAAAAATAATTAATTGAATCCTAAAGAATGAGTGGCTCAAAAAACAAATAATATAAATTTTCATCAATTTCAACAAAGAGAATGGAAATAATGAAACAACACACTAAAACTTAACAGATGCAGACAGTAGTTATTGGGAAATTTTTTATATCTCTAAATGCTTATATGAATAAAATAGAGGAAGGGGAGATAAATGAATTAGGCATGTAACTAAAAATGTGAGAAGAACAAATTAAAAATCACCAATTAAATACCAAATTAGAAATTCTGAAAATCAAAGGAACGATTAATAAAATTGAAATTAAGAAAGCTATTGAACTAATAAATAAAACTTAAACCTGGTTTTATTTAAAAAAATAGAAAAAGTTTTGGTTAACTTGATTAAAAACAAGCAGAAGAAATCAAATTACCAGTATCAAAAGTCAGAAGGGTGAATTAACCATCAAATAAACTGGAAATAAAAGCAATATTTAGAAGCTATTTTGTCCATAAGTATGCCAATAAATCTGGCAATCTAAGTGAAATGTATGAATATTTTTAAAAGCATAAATTGCTTAGATTAACATAAGAAATAAAACATTTGAGTAACTCCATTTCAGAAAAAAAAATAAATTGAAAAAGTTATATATGAACTTCCTAGGGAAAAAAAATTCCTGGACCAGAAGGATTTACAATTGAATCCTATTAAATATTTAAAGAATAATTAATTCTAATACTATATTAACTATTTGAAAAAATAAGCAAAGAAATATTCCTAACTATTTATTTTTATGATACAAATGTGTTACTAATACATATATCAGGAAGAGCCAAAACAGAGAAAGAAAATTATAGACCAATTTCCATAATATTGATGCAAAATTTTTAAATAAAATATTAGCAATGAGACAATATACTACAACCAGGTGGAATTTATACCAGGCATGCACGTCTGGTTCAGTATTAGGAAAACTATCAGCATAATTGACCATATCAGTAACAAAACTTACAAAAATCACATGGTTATCTCAATAGATGCAAAAGAAGTTTTTGACAAAATGCTGCAACCTTTTCTATGAAAAAACAAGCAGAAGAGCATAGGAATAAATGAAGTTTTCTTTAAAATTTCAAGTAGCATCTATCTAAAATCATCAGTGAGCATTATGTGTAATAGCAATAATCTAGGAGCTTTCCCAATAAAATCAAGGGTTGTAAGGGTTATGGGATTTAAAGATCTTCCATGCTCCATTGGACTTGCTGATGTAGCAGGAAGGAGCAGAGCAAGAGGAAGCAGAAGCCAAGGTAGAGGTCCTGCGGTGGCTAGCAGTGGGGCGACCGCGGCAGCAGCAGCAGAGGCAGCGGCAGCGTGAAGCCCTTTTTGAGTCAGCTAGAATTTCTGCTAAGGACACCTGCTGAGGACTGCCAGGGGCTGGAGCTGCTGGGAGTACGCTTCCTGGATGCTGGGTGGTTGCTGTGAGTGAGGAGAGGAGGACCTTTGCCTGAGGTAGCCTGTTCTGTTTTAAAGGCTTGAGAATGTGGGTGCTTTCTACTTTATCTACCTGTGCCAATTTCATAACTACTCTGATGGCTTTGACTTTCTGGTTTGGGGACTCAGTCTTTTGGTATTTTAATAAATTTTCTAGCTTATTCCCCCATATAGCAAGCCTGATATATCTGTAATTTCCATAGGCATTGTGAATATGGCATTGCCGATACAAGGGTGAAACAAAGATGTCCATTATCACCACTGTTATTCAATATCCTACTAGAAATGCTAGCTTTATCAGTAAGAGGAAAAAAAATGAAGGGAATAGAATAGGCAATGAGGAAATAAAACTATTACTATTTTCATGGGATATGAGGGCATATTTAGAGAATTCTAGAGAATCAACTGAAATAATGAAAAAACTTTAGCAAAGTGGTAGGATATAAAATAAACCCACATAAATCTTCAGCATTTCTATATATTACTAACAGAGCCCAATAGCAAGAGATAAGAAGTGAAATTGCATTTAAAGTACTTGTTGATAATGCAAAATAATTGGGAATCTACTTGCCAAGACAAACCCAGGAACTATATGAACACAATTACAAAACTCTTTTCACACAAATATAGTCAGAATTAAATAATTGGGAAAAAATATCAATTACTCAAAGGGTAGATTGAGCTAATATAATAAAATGATAATTCTACCTATATTAATTTACTTTTTCTGTATAATTCCAATCAAAGTATCAAAAATTAATTTATAGAGCTAGAAAAATAAGAACAAAAGGCCCAAAATATCAAGGGAAATGATGAGAAATGCAAAGGAAGGTGGCTTAGCCATATCAGATCTAAAACTATATTGTAAGCAGAAATCATCAAAACTATTTGGTACTAAGAAATAGATTGGTGGTTCAGTTGAATAGTTTAGATACATAAGGTGAAATAGTGAATGCCTAAAGTAATCTAGAGTCTGATAAACCCAAAGACTCCAGCTTCTGGAATAACAACTCACTATTTGACAAAAACTGCAGGGAAAACTGGAAAATAGTGTGGCAGAAGCTTAGCATACACCAACACCTTATACAATATACCACAATAACATAAAAATGGGCACACAATTTAGACAAAAAGGATGATACTATACAAAAATTAGGAGAGTAAGAGATAATTTTCCCATCAGATCTATAGAAAAGGGAAGAATCTGTGACCAAACAAGATATAGAGGACATTATGAAATGCAAAATGGATAATTTTGATTTCATTAAATTGAAAAGGATTTACACAAACATGACTAATGCAATGAAGATTAGAAGGAAAGCAGAGAACTGCCAAACAATTTTTACTGCCAATGTTTCTGATAAAGGCCTTATTTCTAAAATATATAGAGAACTGCACCAAATTTGTAATCGTGCATGTAATTCCCAAATGGATAAATGGTCAAAGGATATGAAGAACTGGTTTTCTGATGAAGAAATTAAAGCTATATATAGTAAAATATTAAAAATTCTCTAATTCACTATTAATTAGAGAAAGGCAAATCAAAACAACTTTGAGGTACCTCCTGACACTTATCAGATTGACTAATATAACATAAAAGGAAAATGATAAATGTTGGAGAAGATGTGGAAAAATTGATACACTAATGCATTGTTGGTGAAATTTTTAACTGATCCACCATTCTGGAGAGAAATTTGGAACTATGCTCAAAGAACTATAAAACTGTTCATGCCTTTGATTCCAGCAATACCATTACTATGTCTGTATGCCAACAATATCATGAAAATGGGGAAGAGACCCACATGTACAAAAATAAAGCAGCTCCTTTTTGTGGTGCTAAAGAATTGGAAATTGAGGGAATGCCCATCAAATAAAGAATGGCTGAACAAATTGTAACATATTAATGTAATGGAATTTCACTGATTCATAAGAAATGATGAGCAGATAAATTTCAGGAAAACCTCGAAAAAGTTAAATGAACTAATCCTGAGGGAAGTGAGCAGAACCAGGAGAACAATATACACAGTAACAGCAACATTATGTGATGATAATCTTTGGTAGACTTAGCTCTTCTTAGCAATGCAATGACTTAAGACAATTCTAAAATATTCATGATGGAAATTGTTATTCATAGCCAGAGAATGAAATATGGAGTCTAAATGCAGATCAAAAAATACTATTTTCTCTCTTTCTCTTTTTTTAATTTTTCATGGTTTTTCCATTTTGTTTTGATTCTTCTTTCACAATGTGACTAATGTCGAAATATGTTTCATAGGATTGCATATATAAGTCTATATCAGATTGCTTACCATCTTATGGAGGTGGTATTAGGGGGAAGGAAGAAGAAAACTAGTTGGCAATCAAAGTCTTATAAATTGAATGTTGAAAACTAAAACAAACAAATAAATAAAAAGAGTTCTTGAAGAAATTTAAGTTCCATCCAGATCGAACATTCTACAATATAATACTATTAATTTTACTCACTAGTGGCAATATTTCAATCATCAGTAGCAGGTCAAGGGGTATTATATCATAAAGCCTTTCCAGTCACCCTAAAATTAATAGACACAGCTCACTGCCTTATAGTGACCTTAATAGGAGTATCCCCACCCTCAATATTCAAGAAAGTGTCATTAAACAGTCAAAAACACAAAAGACTTACTTTTTCAGTATAGTATCAAAACCTATTCTCCCTTCCCAGCTTTATTATCTAATCTTCTGTGTTCACTAGTATTAATTATATTTTAACCTCAGCTATCAATAAAATTCAAAATATGTGCTAAGTGACTATCCATTTTAATTTTACAGGAGAGTCTTGAGGTGAAACATGAAGGACTTTTTTTCTATTTCAATGGGACTGTATTTTCATTGATTTGGGATCTCCATCAAGTAGTATAGATCATAAACTGCTCACAGCTTGGCCTTCTTTGATGCTCTTGTTCTATTTTCCTGTAAATAATCAGCAGGAGAGCTATCTGGTGGCATGCCAATTATCCTGTAGACTCCTAAACATTGCATGGATATTGTTTAGACTATGAAATAGGCCTGTCAGAGACCTCTTACTCTTGCTACATGTTCTAACTACCTCTGGTAGCTGGTCATAAAATCTTTTGGATGATATCTTGTGATGACTTTTTCCTGGACAGGGAATCCTTAGTAAATATCTTCCTTATACTATTGTGTTCCCCTTCATTGCTTTTCAAGGAAAACTTAAATTTAATTCCTTGTAGACTGGTATTCTATGACTTCCAACACTATAGCATCAACTGGAGACTATTGGTGCTTAAAAAAAAAGGATGGAGGCATATATTTCACAGAAAAATCTTGGGATAGTCCAAAGCTATGTGTCATTACTCAAAAAGGAATCTGGTCTATTCTTACACTGTCCTTTATTTTGAGGGTCAGTTAACCATCCATTCACAGTATGTGTCTAAGATGTATCTATGTACCCATTATGGAAAAAAAAACTTTAGTTTTGGAGTTTTCACTTACCATGTGAAAATTTGGGTCCCACAAATTTGTGTCTCATCTTTATATGTGGCAGCTGGACTAGATGACTCTTCAGTCACTTTCACATTTAGATCTGTGATCGTGTGTTATACTATGAACAACAGACAAATTTTGTGAGACTAAACTCTTTTAAGAGATTGTTGTTGTTGATGTTAGCCTGTCTTTCTTGAAAAGGACCAATGACATCATGAGGGTGATGTCTTAATTTTTGTGTGAATTCAAGTGAGTCAGAACTGTGCAAAGTCATCAGCCTCAATCTCTCCCCCAGAATCACCAAAGTTCAGTGGCAGGACAAAATTAAAGAAGACTGATAATGTCTCTGGATGCAGTGGATATCCATGGCATTTCTAACTTAGGGTTTTTCATAGGCCTCAATTTGTCTGAAGCAATGAGATTATGGATTACATTTAGGACACTATAGCATTCTGATGTTTGAAGACTTATTGAAAGATGAAATTGGGCCAATATCATCTATAAGAGTATTTTTGATAAATTAATCAGCAATAAGGGATTCCTCTTCCAGTTGCACTCTAGTTTTACTAGAGATGTCATAGACACAGCTAAGTAGGACAGTGCTTGAAATAAGCTTATTGTTACTTTGTCATTTCAATAGTGTCTGAGCCTTTGTGACCCCATTCAGGGCTTTCTTGGCAAAGATACCAGAGTACCATTACCTTCTCCATCTCATTTTACTAATGAGGACCTAAGGCAAACAGGGTTAAGTGACTTTCACAGGGTCACATAGCTAGTAAGTGTCTGAGGCAAGACTTGAATTCATATTCTTTTTTGATCAGATCTATGATTTCAGTGGTGCAACTACCTTCTTGTGAGGAAATTGCTCTTACTAATGAAGATCTGTAACTGTTCTGCTGTCAAGTCTTCGTGACTTCAGGTCTGACGCTCTATTCCCTGTGCCACCTAGTTTGACATGTATTGACTTAGAAAGCCATAAATTAACATTGTCTATGTAGTATTGTATTTTTTTCTTTTGCTAAACGTTCCCCAATTAAAATTTTCATCTAGTTCAGACTGCACTCCCAAGGAGATATGACCCGAGTGATTTAGCAAACTCTGCTCTAGATTATAGTCTTCCTAAGGATTATTAAAGATAATATTGGCAAACACTATGGTGATCATGTGCTTCCCTGCTTTAGGATTCATTTGATATTATTAATAAACGGATTGCCAATGTTATCTCTGTTACATAGTTTATTTTTTTTTTACATCTTTAAAATATGTGTGGGAAACTTTGTGCGTGTGTGGGGGCAGGGGAGTAGAGTTTCATACAAACAATTTTCTCTACTAAATATTCCTTTATAGTTGACAAATATTAGGTTCTTTCCAGTTAATAATGCAATTGGAAAGATGTGGTAGGCTGCAGAATATTGCTTTTCTCATTCCATAACTTCATCAAAGATGCATTTTATGTATGTGTACGTTATTCCTTAAATATTTTGTAGAAAGAAGAAGTAGTCTGTCCATTATACATATTTATTTTCCTCTTTATTTTTTGTGGGACTATAATGAAATCTGTGGGTCCTCAATCTCCACAAAACAAACATTTTCTTCTTTTCTCTCTGTCTGTCTCTGTCTCTCTCTCTGTCTCTTTCTGTCTCTGTCTCTCTCTCTGTCTCTCTGTCTGTCTCTCTCTGTCTCTCTCAGATATCTGGAGAATTCATTGCCCTAAATTATTTTTCCTCCAGAAAGGAAATCTTCTACATATGCTAAATATGCTTACATTTGTTTCTTTTTTCCCTTTCCTTACTCCCATTGCTCATAAATAGGCATATTAAAATTAAAGTTTGAGTAAATTTAAAGGATATTAAACCAGAGAAGTGAGAAGGGGAAAAAAGGTAGTTGGGGTTAAGGAAAAATTCCCAGGGAGGAGAGAACATTTAAAAAGGAATAGTTTTAACATAGCAGGAACTACCTCTCCAAAATGAAAGGTCTTCCTTAGAATTGTAGGGATTACATGTATGGTAGGGGAATGTGTTTTATTTGGAATTTTTCTGTGTGCCTCAGCAGCTAAAAGATCAAGAACTGAGCTATTTGTGACATAATACATACGAAAAGAAGAAAAGAGGGAGAGATGAAGAACCAGACCACATCAGTTATGTAATTCCTAAAGAAAACTATAAGTAAGATTAAATGTGGAAGAGTGAATTTGGAGTCAGAAGACCTGGGTTGAAATATGGACTCTATACACTTATTAGCTGAGTGACCTTTAATAAGTCACAGAAATTGTTTGGGCATCGGTGTCCTCATCCGTAAAATGAGAGTGTTGACCTAGATGGTTTGTAAGGTCTCTTCTAAGCTCTAAATTTATGATTTTACAATACAGAAAAAATAATGTCTGAAAAACAAATTCTTGAGCTTTTAGTCACAAAGTGGGTCAGAAGGACAAATTAGGTATTTTTTTGGTTTTCTAATTCTAATAAAAATTAAATTTTCTGTTTTCCTAAATACTAGATAAAATTTTATGAGTACTATGTATGGGATCAAGGATATATAGCTTTTCCCTTATAGATATTTGTTTCCTTGCTTTGATGAGCCCAAGGAAAATGTTATGTTCAACATGTCATATTCTTTTTGGCCAGATCTATGATTTCATTGGTGCAACTACCTACTTGTGAAGAAATTGCTTTTATTAATGAAGATCTGCCACTGTTCTGCTGCCAAGAGTGCACTGGGGGCAGATTAAACCTTCTTGCAAAAGGAGATTGTTTAATTTTCAGTGTGAATATTTACATGTTGGAAATTGGCAAAAGCTACAATTGGGGCTTGATTTATTATTTTGTTGATGGAAAAATCTTAAGAAAGGAATGGAGAAAAATTTAATAATGTAGATTAAACTTTAAAATGGTGTGGTTTTGGAATGCTAGATGTTAAACATTTACCTGATCATTACTGGTTCTATAACTAAATAGTCTTAGAGAAGGTGCAGTGTTCTAACAAGTCACATGACTTGTTTAGTGCTATGTAAAGAAGATGTGTCAAAGGAAGTATTTGAACCTTGGTCTTCATGATTTCAAGTCTGGCTCTTTATTATACCATATTGATGTTCATGTTCATCTGGAAAAAGTAAGATTAAAAGCCCTCTACTCAATGTCAGGAAACCTGGGTTCTTTTCCTGGGTGAATTACAAAATTTTTATAGTTCTTACTTTTCTCATTTGAACAATATCGTTGGACTAGATTTCTAGCTCTATCATGCTATAATTTTATGACACAAGTAAAAATGTTTTTGGCAAAAAATATTAAAAAAGTAATACTTTCAAGCCATAAAAATTCTTCCCATACATACAAATAAACATATATCTTTACAAAGAAGAGTTTCTGTTGATTCCATTGAGAACTTTCTATATAAATATACTTTAGTTATCATAAAACTTATTTTCCCTAAAGAAGTCCCAGTTTCCTATACAAGGAGTAAAAGATACTTTTATCATATTTGGAATTATGCTCCAGGGACTGACTTGGTAGAAGATGGTATCATTAAATGCTTCAAACTTCTTATAAGAAAGGTGTCATGTAAATAACAGAGCATTTTTATAATTTTTTTCTCCCAGAAAATGAAGATGAAGTCTTAAAGCAGTAAAATATGCTATTTGAAGCTGGCAAACATAATAAAAATTTTGAAAAATGCCTGGAGCAAAAACTTTACAGGCAACTAGGGCAGATACTTATCATTGCCTATATGTGTTAGGAAGATTTAATGTTAAAAGACTTGACAGTTTAAAAGAAATACAAATATAATGGATCAAATTTTAACTAGTCTATATGGAGTGGAACTGTGACTATGTTTTCAAACACGGAAATGTTTTAAATTGCAAGAACAAATTAAAATAAATATAGAATGAAGAAAAATATATGTGGCAAAGATCTCAATTTTTTTTTCTGTACTGACACATTTCTTGATGAGAATTGAAGGTATATTTATAGTACATTAAACAATTGATTGATTCTCCAGTACTCCAGTGGGAATAAAAGAAAGGAGGGAGTGATAGGGAGACAAAGAGAGTTTGAGACAGGGAAACTGAGATATGCAGAGGCACAGACAGAAAGAGATTCATATAGAGATGGAGAGAAACAGAGACAGGGAGAACTTGGAGGGATTAAATGAACTTCCCAAATTTACACAGTAGTTAGCAGATCTGAGATTTGACCCTGCATTTTCTGAATCCAATTTCTAAAGATATTTCTTTTTTTACTTAATTTATTATAAATTTGAACTTAAACACCCCAAAATTAATGTTTCCATATGTGCAGCATAATGGAAAAAGAGGATTATATATGAAACAATTAATCTCCATTTCACATCATTTACCTCTTTTAATTTTTTTCAGAATTTATTTATTTTTAGTTTTCAACATTTATTTAGACAAGATTTTGAGTTCCAAATTTTCTTCTCCCTCAACCCCCACACCAATATGGCAAAAATACTGATTAATCCTTCCCCCAGTCTTCCCTCTCATATATTTCCCCCATGCTTCCCCTTACTTTCTTATAGGGCAAGATACATCTCTATAGCCCATTGCCTGTTTAAATTATTTCCAGTTGCATGTAATAGTGATTTTTCTAACATTTGTTTTTAATACTTTGAGTTCCAGATTCCCTCCCTTCTTCCCTCCTAACCCAACCCCATTGGGAAGAGAAGCAATACAATATAGGTTATACATATGAAGTTATGCAAATCATTTCCATATTAGTCAGAATTATTTACTTTGTAAAAGTATATAAGTTCTACCCTTACTTTTAAAATTTACCTGCTTCTCTGAATTTACTTTGCTTCTCTTGGATGCATTTAAAAGAAAGAAAGAAAGAAAGAAGGAAGGAAGGAAGGAAAGAAAGAAAGAAAGAAAGAAAGAAAGAAAGAAAGAAAGAAAGAAAGAAAGAAAGAAAGAAAGAAAGAAAGAAAAAGAAAGAAAGAAAGAAAAAGAAAGAGAGAAAGAAGGAGAGATAGAAAGAGAGAAAGAAGGAGAGAGAGAAAGAAACAACAAAGAAAGAAAGAAAAGAAGAAAGGAAGGAAGGAAGGAAATAAGAAAGGAAGGAAGGAAAAAAATGTTTTGACTGTCCACTTTTTATTTTTATTTTTGGCACCATTTCTATCATTACAGCTAACTCTTTCCCCACCCATTGCATGTTTCCCTGTCCCCCAAAAAAGAGAAAGAAAATTTAGCTACAACAACAACAAACACATAATAAGTAAACGGAGCAAAATGAATCCACACAGTGGCCATACCAAAAAAAAATTATCTGTTTCCATTTCTTGAGTCCTTATTCTCTCTGTCACGGTGTGATGCCTCATCACAGTTCCTCATAACACATGATTAGCTATTCCTGATAACAATTCTTAAGTCTTTCAACGTTATTTATCTATATAATGCTGTGGTTGTTATATAAATTTCTTTTGTCTTTTTATTCACTTTAATCTTGATCAAGTCATATTACTTTGATCATATCTTCCAATGAAATTCTATTACTTATATACCACATTTTTTTCAGCCATTCCTCAACTCATGGCCTCTCCCAGAGATTCCTAGTTCTTTGCTTATACTTTTCTCCTTTCAATCCCTACTTCAAGATCACGATGTTTGTTTAGCTTGCAACTATTTCCTAACTAGAATTATTATCTCTTCACGGCATTATTCTTTCTCTTATTGCACTCCTTCTTTTCCTCACATATCCCCATCTTCAGTTTGTTACATTTCTGTAACAAGCTATAGGTATGTGAGCTATATGTATGTATCAATATATATTCAACTTTCCTTTGTCAATTGCAAATAAGAGATTCATCCAATACCATCTTTCTTCACTTTGCCCTCCACATTTATATACTCTTCTAATACATATAAATAATATGAAATAGCACATTCTGTGTCTACTTTTCTGTATTTCTTTTACTCTCCCTTCTTTTTACCTTCTTAAATTCTGAGAACAGGACCAACCTATTCACAAATCCTATTTTACTTTGAACGTATTAAGGTACTGAAGGAACATATGTTTTTTTGCCCATTACTAGTATAGTAGTACTATACCATCTTACAGCCCTCTACCAATTGCTTGAACAAGTTAAATCTTCCAGGTTTCTGTTGATATTTGTCTTTTGTATTTAAAAATCTTACTCAGCTTTGATTTTTTTTTTAAATCAGGAATGTCCAAATATTCTCCATATTATTTATGTTGTTGTTCAGTAGTTTTTCAGTCATGTCCAATTCCTTTTTGCCCTTTTTGGGGATTTCTTGGCAAAAATACTAGAGTGGTTTGCCATTTAATTCTCTAGCTCATTTTGAGGCCACTAGATACAAGTGACTTCTCCAGGATCATAGAGCTAGCAAGTGTCTGATGCCAGATTAAAACTCAGGTCTTCCTGACTCCAGATTTTGCACTCTCTCTGCAGTACCACATAGCTGTTCCCTCTATCCCATTAAAAATCCTCTTTTCCCTTTTAGTATTATACTCAATTTTGCAAAGTAAGTAAATCTTATTTGTCAGGCAATGTTTTTTTTCTATTTGGAATGTTGTATTTCAAGATAGATTTTTTTTTCTTTATATTACAAAATGCCTGTTATATATGATTCTGACTATGGTTCCTTGGGTCAGGAACTACTTTCTTAATGCTTGAAATATTTTTATTTTCTTTTACAAAATTGATATTTACTATGCTGTTTCTGAACATTTTCCTTTTGGGATTCATTCAGGAAGTATTTTAAACTTTACTTTTCCTCCTGGTTTTAGTAGATTGAATAACTAATACTTATCTAGAGATCACCATGTGCCAAACACTTTGCTAGGAGTTTCCTTCCTTCCTTGATGTATTTATAACTGTCTTTTTTTCCAATTTATTTATTTATTTTTAGCTTTCAACATTCATTTCCACAAGATTTTGAGTTACAAATTTTTCTCTCCATCTTTCCTCTACTGCCCCACCCAAAATACCAAGCCTACTGAATACAACTTCAACTAATTTTTTCTCTATCGTTCCCCACCCCCCCCTAACTTTTTAGTAGAGAAAGATGGATTTCTATACCCCAGTGACTATATATCTTATTTCCCAGTCATATATATATATTTGTTTTTAAAACTTTGAGTTGCAGATTTTTTCCCTTCTTCCTTCTTCACCCACCCCGACTGGGAAGATAGACAATTCATTATAGGTTATATATGTGCAGCTACACAAAACATTCCCATAGTAGTTATATGGTGAAAGACTAACTATAATTCCCTCCATTGTAGCTTGTTCCTCACTTATTTTATTTTCTTCTTTGACCCTGTTTTCAAAAGTGTTTGTTTCTAACTGCCCTCTCCCCCAATCTGCCCTCCCTTCTGTCATCCCCTCTCTTATTCCCTTCCCCCTATTTTCCTGTAGGGTAGGACACCCAATTGAGTGTGTATGTTATTCCTTCCTAAGCCAAATTAAATGGGAGCAAGTTTAACCCATTCCCTTTCACCTTCCTGCTCTTCCCCTCCATTATAATAGTTTTTTCTTGCCTCTTTTATATGAGATAATTTACCATAATCTATCTCTCCCTTTCTCTTTCTCCCAATAGATTACTCTTTCACCTCTTAATTTTATTTTTTATATACCATACCTTCATATTGAACTCACCCTGTGCCCTCTGTCTATGTATACATGTACATACTTATGCACAGTCACACATATATTTATATACACATATACCCTCCTATACATACATATATATATATATATGTATATATGTTTATATATGTACATATATTATCCCTTCAACTATCCTCATACTGAGAAAAGTCTTATGAGTTACAATTTTTGCTTTTCCACGTAGTAATGTAAATAGTTCAAATTTAGTAAGATCTTTATGATTTTTTTTCCTGTTTACCTTCTCATGCTTCTCTTGTTTCTTGTATTTGAAAGTCAAATTTTCTGTGCATCTCTTTTTTTTTTCATCAAGAATGCATGAAAATTCTCTATTTCATTGAATAACCCTATTTTTTTTTCCTGAATCATTATACTCAGTTTTGCTGGATAGGTGATTCTTGGTTTTAATCCTACATTTTTTTTTTTACCTCTGGAATATCATATTCCAAGCCCTTTGATCCCTCAGTGTAGAAGCTACTAGGTCTTATGTTATCCTGATTGTGTTTCCACAATATTCAAATTGTTTCTTCCTGACTGCTTGCAGTATTTTCTCCTTGACCTGGGAACTCTGGAATTTGGCTATAATAATCCTAGGACTTTTCTTTTGGGGATCTTTTCCAAGAGGTAATTGGTGAATTAATTCCATTTCCATTTTGCCCTAAGCTTCTAGAATATCAGGGTAATTTTGCTTGATAATTTCTTGCAAGATGGTGTCTAGGCTCTTCTTTCAATATTTGCCTTCAGGTAGTCCAATAATTTTTAAATTATCTCTCCTCGATCTATTTTCCAGGTCAGTGTTTTTTTTCCAGTAAGTTATTTCACATGGCCTTCTATTTTCTCATTTCTTTGGATCTGTTTTATAGTACCTTGATTTTTCATAAAATTATTAGCTTTCATTTGCTTCAATCTAATCTTGAATGAATTTTTCTCTTCAGTGAGTTTTTGAAATTCCTTTTCCATCTATCAATTTTTTCCTTTTAAGGCATTCTTCTCATTAGCTTTTTGGGCCTTTTTTGCCATTTGGATTAGTTTGTTTTTTGAAGGTATTATCTTCAGTCAGGCTGTTGGCTTGCTTTTCTTGATTTTCTTGCATCATTCTCATTTCTCTTCCCAATTTTTCCTCCACTTCTCTTACTTGATTTTCAAAATCCTTCTTGAGTTCCTCTACGGCCTATAACCAGTTTATATATTCTTTGGAAGCTTTTGATACCGGAGTTCTGACTTTGTTGTCTTCCTCCCATTCTGTGCTTTGATACTTCTTGTCCCCAAAAAAGCAATTTATGGTAACATTTCATTTCCTCAGCTTGCTCATGTTGCCAGTCAATTACTTGACTTTGGAGTTCCTTGCCATGGTAGAACTCTGCTTTCAGAATGGAGAGAGCTTTCTCCCAAATGGCTGGTGTTTTGATTGATGCTGGATTTATTAGGAGGGCACCCTCTCTGCAGCCCCCACAAGCTCAGGAACACTGGCCATCAACCTCAGGACCACCACCCAAGACCACGATCCAGATCCAAGCAGGTCAAAGCAAGAATGATCCCCCTCTGAATGATTGTTTTGACCCTCTATAATCTGCAGGCCAGGAGCTCTGGAAGCAGTCAGGCAGTAGTAGCTGCAGCCGTCATGCCTCTGCCACATCTCCTCCCCACCCCCACCAAAGATAGGGGCCAGACTGCACTCTTCTGACCCCCCTCTTCCAACAGAGTTCCAGACTGACCTTTTATTTTGATATTTATATTTTGAGAAGTCTGGAAACTGCCAGAGCTGCTGGTGATTCACTCTTGTGAAGTCTGCTCTGCTGTTGCTGGTCAGGGCTTCCCTGGGCCAGAACCACATGGCTCACATACAACCACACTCGCATTCTGGGCCAGTGCAATAAACCCTTCCTGCCAGACTGCTGGGCTGCCTTTAGTTGGAGATTTGTTTCTCTCTGGCATTTTGTGGGTTCTGTAGCTCTAAAATTTTTTTAGAGTCATTTTTTCACATGTATTGGAGGTGGTGGGAGTGGGAACTACATGGAAGTCCTGTTTCTACTCCAGCATATTGGTTCTGCCCCCTTAAATATGTCTTTTAAATATGTCTTTTAATCCAAAGAGGTAGTTGCTGTTATTATTCCAGGATCACAGAGTTACTAAGGGTCTAAGGCTGGATTTGAACTCAAGTCTTCCTGACTTTAGGCCCTGTGTTCTAACTACTGTGCCACCTAGCAGCCTCATGATTTCATGAAACATAGTATCCAGGGCTTTTGTTTTTATCATAATTTTTAGGAAATCAAAAATTCTTAAATTCTTCTTTGACCTGCTTTTTAGATTACTTGTTTTGTGAAACATACATTATTTTTTCCCAATATATCTTCTTCTCTCATGGAGTTATTGATTTCTATTCGCTATGTTTTACTTTTATGGTAGTTCATTACTTGAATATCGTTTGCCACTTTTTCTTCTAAGATTTTTATTCTTCATCCAAACCTTGTCTCCAAAGATTTTATTTAATTTTAATCTCTTTTCATTCCTTTGAAGTATGTGAATAATTTCCTTTATATATAATAATTCCTTTAAGAACATAGGAAATTCACTCTTCCTCTGAATCTGTGCTAGCAGTTGTTTTGCTGTTTTTGAGTTACTGTCTCCTATGCTGGAACATAAATGCACATAAGTTTATATGTGAATATATATGCATATATTTGCATATACATATATAAATACACATAGATACATACATACACAAATGTATACACATGCATATATGTGTGAGTACATGCATGTCAATGGTTTGGATCTCTTTTTATTTACTGATTTCTACAGCTTTAATACTTGAACTAGGCCTTTGTGCTAGACCTACCCTATACACTCCACCTATTCTTTCAGATTGGTTATTCAGCCCTCATTTGTCTCATTCCAGATTACCTGGCTTCCTATGCTTAGCTCTAACTCTGGAGACTGAACCTGTAGGTTCTTTCATATTCAGAGGGTTTAATTCTCCAGGATCTCTAGTTGGTATCTCAAGTCAAAGTGCTAGGAATGTGAGATAACCTAGATATCTTTTGAGGGCTTCCCAGTCCCCCCATGTATGATTCTGTCACCAGTCTGACCTTTCAGGAGCTCTCTTCTCTCTTTGTCTCTAGACATAAATTCCTCTAAGCATTCCAGCATATTTTCTTATGGTGATATTGACTGGTAATTTTGGTGATAAAAAATTTGGTGATCACCAAATATGGTGATAATTGACTGGTAATGCCCATCTCTATTGCCTTCATGGATTGTGTAGTTCTACAATAGAAGTCAAGGTTCCTTCTTAATCATTATTCACTCCAGTGCAAATTCCAGGGTTTTGGTATTGAAGGTATGTGGAAGCTGATTAATCTGCCTCTGTTTAGTTCCACAGTTTGACTGGAAGCCAGTGCTGTTACTAAATGTTAATATCAACTTTAGATAGTTTCCTATTACTTTTTACTTGTGTTTAGTATAGCCTCTGTACCTTCCTCCTCAACTGCGTATTCACAGAAAACTACCTCTGTTTCTAGGTTCTTTATGGGTCAAAATTCTCTTTAAATTTCATTTTCATTTTATGAGACCCCGCTAATGATTTTACTTTTACTAGTTAGCCCTAAGGCACGCTGTTCAAACTAAAAAAAAATTAGTAAAAAATAATAAAAGTCAAATTATATCCATGAGTTCACTATCCTAAAACTCTGTAAATGTACAATGGGAAAAGTGGACATGGATAGCTATCAGCTGAGTAAAATGTACCCAAGAAATATAAGACCATGATGTACATATACAAGGTCAACTCACTCCTATGATATTACAGAGCTGAAAGTATATTCTGGTTATGTCTTCTTTCTCCACTTTGTTGTCCCATATTCCCATAGGTCTCACTTCTCTGCTGTACTTGGTCCTTAGCTATCCAGATATTTTTAGAGCCATTTAATACTCTCCCCATCATGCCCTGGGGATTCTATGTTTAATAACATTGTACCTAGCAGGAGAGGGATATAGCTGTTTTAGCCAGAGTTTCCAGGCCCCTTATGAATAACCTCCCCTTAGCTAAACTCTACCAGAAGATAATGGACACTGTGATCTTAGAACTAAATTATTCTCTACTGTGTCCTCAGACTTACTAAGTTCTGCTTTCACCTAACTTGTGTTCAGAAAGCTATTTTAGCTTTTAGATTTTATCATACTCCCAAGCCTTTGAAAATTATGTCCAAGAATCTATTTTTTCTCAAAAGGGAAAGGGAATGAGTAAAACCTTGTTGAGGAAGCTAGATTTATTTTACTCCCATCATATTTCTCTCTTCTAAGGAAGTCATAAAGACTGCATTAGTTAGAGAAACATGAATAGGTTGTTGACCTTCATCCTACCTATCCACTTCTTCCCCCTATCTCTAATCCCAACAACAATCCAACTCCACCACATGTAGAACCTGTTCAACCTTAGACACATGTCTTAACCTCACTGGCCCAAATTTCTCTGTCTGTAAAATGAGGGATTCAAATAGTAACCTTCAAAGTTATTTCAGGTTTTAAATATATGTTCCTGTTACCTTAATATTTATCTATAAAGAAGGAAATCTTTCAAAAGGTAATATGAAGAATTTCAACAATTTAGTTTATGTACTAGGTTACTATATTTCCTTCTTCAATATATCTTTATTCATTCCTATGTATATGACCATATTGTCAGGTAAGGTGGAACAGTGGATAGAGTACTGGGCCTGGAGTCAGGAAGACTCATCTTTCTTGCTTCAAATCTGGCCTCAAACACTTACTGCTTGTGTGACTGTGTGTTCACTTAACCCTGTTTGCCTCAGTTTCCTCATCTGTAAAGTGATCTGGAAAATAAAGTGGCAAAGCACTCCAATATATTTGAGAAGAAAAACCCAAATAAGGTCACAAAGAGTTGGACAGGACAGAAAAATGACTCAATAACAACAATATGGATATAATGTGTAAAGTAAGGAATTGGGCCTGATTTATGTAACTATACAGTGCCCAAAAGATTTATGTAACATAGAAAATATATGTTATTTTGTTCAGTGGAAATTCCACTTGAGTAACAGCATACCCAAATTGATTGATGATAAATGATATGTCAATAGTATAAAAATGTTTTTAAATAACTTTTCATATATCATCTCATTCAATCTATATGAACATAACAACTATATAAAATACATATAATCATTATCATTTTATGTATGAGGAAACAGAGTCAAGTTGGTTCAATGACTTGCTTAAGGTTACACAGATAATAGTCATCTAAAAGATATTTGACAAGCAGTAACCATGTTCTGGATATTTGGTTGAGGTCTGGGAATATAATGCAAAAGAAAAACTGGTCTCAAGAAGCTTATATTTTATCAGGAAAAAACATGTATGCACATATAAATATGCATAGAGTATAATATGTGTGTATACATATGTATGCATATATAATATATTCTTTTTATTGTATATCCGTGCATCCATCATATTGATGAAATTATACTACTTGTTTATACATGTTCTTTTTCCTGTTAAAATGCTAACTTCTTGATATCAGAGTGTCACTTTTGCATTGTAGCCCTAGAATTTAGCACAATATCTATATTATAATTTCAAACTATATCATAATATTTTTAACTATATTACATATAAGTCTGACAAGGTAACCTTAGACTGGCAGTTAGGATGAAAATCACTTGACTGAGCAATGAATAAATTCTTCATGTAGAAGGTGGTATTTGAAGTGACTCTTTCAAGGAGCAAAATAAAAAAAAAAAAAGGAATGGAGAGACAAAATTACAGGGGTGGAGAAAGCCAATGCAAAGACTTAGAAATGTGGTATTGAGCACTCCATGAGAGAAACAGCAAGTAAACCAGTTTGGTTTAACTCTAGTTTGAATGGAGGAGAAAAAATTATGGCAAGTCTGAATAGGCAGGAAGTGGAAAGATCACTGTAAAGGACCTTTAAATGCAAAAGAGTCAAGTTTGTATTTCATCCTAGACAATAGCCAATAGTGTACTAAAGTGGGTAAGGGAATGACAAGTAAGATTTGAGCTTCAGGAAAATCACTTTTGTTGCTATGGGTAGTCCTGTGTGAATTAGAGAGGTAGATACTTGAGGTAGGGGCTATCATAGTAGTACAAGTGATCGGTAATTAATAGTTGAAATGGGCTGGTGGCTTTCTGAGTGGAAAGAAAAGAAGAAATGTTAGAGATTTTGCAGAGATTAAAATGATAAATTTTGGCAAGAAATTACATGGATGATGAAGAAAGAGGAGTGGAGGATGATATCAAGACTGTGACCCTGGATGATTAGAAGGATAGTGTTGTTATCTAAGGATAGTAATATGGAAATTTAGAAGAAGAAAAGATTTAAGTCAGAGGTAGATGTCCTCTAAACTCCTATCATTAACATCGCAAAACCTTCTTAAGTTTACCCCCAAACTCAATGACTTTTGTATATCTCCTATTACTACCCTTTGTACCACCATTCTGCGGGACAATCTGGTTTAATTTGTTGTCATCTTTGACTCTTTGCTCTTACTCATCCCATGTGTCTATTCATTTTCAATCCTTGTCATTGTTATCTCCATGACATCTCTCATATATCCCCTTTTCTTCACTCACCAAGGCACAGCTCTAGTTTGGGGTCTCATCCTCTCTCACCTGGACTATTTTAATAGCCTCTTATTTGGTTTCTCTGTCTGGGAATAAAGATCAAGGACACAGTTTCAAAGAATGTTCATAGAAACCAAAATGTGAATCTGAGGTTCTCCAGAGTGTGAAGGCCAAACAATCAAAACCTTGGGCCAAATACAAATGATAATCCAATAAAGGAATGGGAGGAAAATATCAGTCAGGGTAGGAGAAGAACCAAAAGAGAGAGTCAGAGGCAAGATATGAACCTGGGTCTTCCTGAATTAAGGTCTAAGACCTTATCCAGTCTACCACACTACCTTTCGAAATACCTCAGTGGGGTCAAAGCCTGGGTCTAAAATCAACTTGTTGAGTATAGATTATCTAGAAATAAAAATAACAAAAGTTTAACAGAAAGTTGGCTTGAGTTTAGACAAATGACTCAACATCAATGGAAATGCAAGTTAGTGTTATGCCTTCTAGGAAATGCTTTCAGACATAGACTTTTATATTCTAATATCTGTCAACTAGGGGACACTTTCTAGGTTATATTTCTAAACAGAAGCAGCTACTTAAAGCTTAAGGGTTTGCAATGTACAGCATTTCTAAAATGTATGCATTGAACCTTTAATGCATTATTTCAGAAGAGGGAATAAACACCACTGCAGTATTCAGACCTTCATTCCCCTGAACACTATTACTTTCAAAATGTAGAATAATCCACATTACAATCTCTTCGTGTGATGGCCCAATGTGCTAGCTGCATCAGCACTGCTGCTGGCCTTAGACATATTTTTGGCAAGAAATTCAGGAAAGGTAGTAAATGCCCCTAGCTAGAATAGTATTACAATGAAAAACAAATTTAAAAATCTACCCACAACCTTGATCTTCATATATCAAACAACTGACACATGATAATACAGAACTTGAGATTATACAGTATGAGGAAATGAAATAGCTGGCCTCAGCAGATGACCCTATTCTGTAGGATTGGTGTTATAAAAGCACTGCCACCCAAAGGAGCTTAATGTTCTTTATTCATTGAAAGGCAAAGAAGATGCAACCGTGAGGTGAGAAGGCTAATCTGGAGATTCATTCCAGGTTTAAATTTCTGTTTGATGTGCCTGCTAGTTAGTTAGTATCAGCTGCTTCAGTTTGCTCTAAGGAAAGACAAATAAAATTAGGTTGTGTACACATTGTAAATTTCTCTCAAGCTTGTGACATGCTTTGCATGGAGTTACAATCCAGAACTGAGCTACAGTCCAGAACTGGATCCATTTGGTGATTGGGGTCCCTAGTCTATATACCTTTTCAACAGACATTGCTATCACGCCATCATTGTTTTACCTCCCCACAGAGGAAATCTTTCTTCTATCAGGCCTCCCCCCCCCGCCCCTAAATATACTAGACTGCTCCTCAGCTTGAACTATCTAGGCAGAAGAATCTCCACCCAAGCCTGAGCAGAACAAAATGGAGCTTCCATGTCTTTGATTAAATAAATTAAGGATTAGCTTGGGGTTTGGCCAGGATAAGACTCAATGCAATCTCATTATCAGCAATCCTTCAGAAGAGGAAAGGTAGGGGGCTAAGGCTGGGGAAGCTTTGAGTCTCCAAGATACTGATTACTACGAAAAATCTTTTTTTTTTCACTTTAGATAGAAGAATAGCAATGAGCAGGCTTGAATCTTCCTACAGCAGACAGCAGACACTAAACTTGTTTTGAAAATTCTACTTTACCAGAAAAACAAGCTTACTCTTAGAATAGCTGAACTTTTGAAGATGACATGTCTATCAATCTATTATTGTTTGTCACCAGCTGACGTGCAACTCAGCTGGTCCCTGACAGAGCCAAACTTGATTTGGTTAGTTGGACAAGCAAAGGGACAGTCACCTTTATGGTACAGAACAAGGTTCAGAACATAATGATTGTGATAATTAGGGGAGAACTTGAGGAAGGAGGCTGAGGCAGAACACAGATTGCAAAGTGACAATGAAAATTCAAGTGGAACAAACAGCAATCTCTAAGGCATTACAGTTCCTGTTAGTGTGGATGAAGCTCTTGCCTCAAAAAGAAAAAAAAAAAGAAAGAAATGTAGCTTAATCCCTTGAGGACTGACACCTCAAATTCCCTCTGCTTTTGAAATGCATTAAGTCACGTGTGACTGGAGTTTCTAGAGAATCCTCTGAATGAAAGGCATTTGTTTGGAAGATTTTTGCTTTGATTTTTCTGCAGATTTGATGGCAGCTTTTTTGCATACTTCAACTCCAGGAGTTTTTTTTTTTTTTTGTTCCCAAGGTTTTCACTGCCTTTGAACAGATTTTTTTTTCTTTGAGAAAAAATTGTGATGCCTAATGAGAATAATCTTAAATGTGTGAATCAGCTGTTTTGTCCAGTCAGCAGCTCTTCACATTCAGTGCTACAGACTCTGCCCCAGAGGCAATGGATTCACAGGAGGAGTTCAGCTAGGACACAGCAGCTCAACAACACTCATATCTCTCAAGGTTTTTTAGGTGGTGTATTCCTACTTTTTTTTTAACCTTTCCATTTCTTCCAATTGTTGTTACATTTAGTAAGCAATAATAAGTGAGACAGTTAGGAAAATTGTCTACTACTACTGGTATAGTTCTTTCCCTTTCAACCTCAGAATTTCACTTGAATGTTTTTTAAAGTCTATAGAATAAAAAGTGTTTTTAATACATACTTTATTTGTTTTTGGTGCTAACCTCAGTGACTATGTTTTTCATATAAATATATTACTGAAGCTCACAGTTTAATGCTTTTGGTTGGTGAGGGCACTGGTGTAGAAACTGCTGGGGAGGCTAGCTTCTCTAGCAATGAAGATTGACATCCACTATATTTGAACCCAGCTGTTATTTATTCTAAGGTCAGCTCTCTATCATACAACAGTGTGGTTTCCAACTTAAATAGAAATCTAGATTACCAGGTGTAACATAAGGACTTCATATTATCTTGCTTTAAAATGGAGTATTTTCTACATTTTATTGTATTTCCATTTATTTAGTTAAACATTTCCAAATTACATTTTAATCTGGGTCAGTCTGCACTCCAGAGTATTAACCCTGCTGACCTATAAAAAGTGTAGTAGACACCACTGCACTACCACATCTTGCTTCTCATACCTTGAAATATACTTTGAAAAAGTAACCACATTTCATGGAGATATTTATGAGTGGCTAATGATTCTATTCTGGATGATTCTCTGATCATGACCTTTAATTGCTATTCTCTTCTTTAACCCAGAGATGCTCTTGGGTTAGTTATAGGAATAGGATTATTCTCCTTAGCATACTTCCTGGCACCTGTTGGCATTTGAGGAATGGTTGTTGAATGGAGTGGAATTGAATTCCTTTAGAACAGGTGCTCCTGTCTACCTCACCTCCACTCTCTTTTTACAAAGGTATGCAGGAGAGTGCTGGTAAATGAACAATCTAATAACTACACACTTTTAAATTTTATCTGCAATGTTAGTCTTTTCTCCCATTTTCTTAAGTCTAGACAATCAACAAAACAATAAATCAAGTCCTGAATTGTAGCCTTGTAGCTATCTGAGGTGTTAAAGTTCACAGTGAAAATTTAACAATCAGCTCTCAGAAATCTATGTGAATTGCCTCCAGCCCATCTCTAGATGTATTCTTTAAGGAACCATTCCTATGCTATCTCCCAACACAAATAGCTCTTTAGTGCCAACCAGGTCCAAAACCAACGCTCTTTGCAAACTCCTTGCTGGAAAGCATGAAGCTTTATTTAGGTGGTATGTCAGAATTTGGGCAAAAAAATATTGTTTTCGTCCTGTTTTGTTTCATATATATGTGTGTGTGTAGATATTTTCATACTTTGTACTAAAAATATATTCCCCATCCTTCTGAGTAGATCTGCATATTTTATTTCTGTCAAGTCCTGAAAAAAAAATCAAAGCCATGCCTTACTGTAATGATCTCTATCTTTTGTTTTGTCAAACCTTCTACCCTCATCCATAGACCTGATAGGTCAGATATTCCATGTTCCCCTAATTTGCTTAATACCTTCTTTGCAATGTATAACCTTGGAATTGTCTAGAGCACTGAGAGGTTATTTTCTCTAGGTCACACAACCATTAAATATCAGAAAGGGAACTTGTGAATCCTCCAAGCTCACTATCTACCCATTAGGTAAATTAGAAGGAAGAAACTATGAAAAAGTATTTTTGGCAACCATTAGATCCTGGGATATAGAAAACTAGATCAAGAGAAATTTGGAGCATGGTGTCATTAAGGCATCACTAGGCCCCTCGGTAAAACTTGGATATGCTTCATGTCTCTACTTCAATGCTTACCAAAAAAAGATGTATGGCACTTATCTGAACACACCGTCTAAGTCTGCTGAGTTATTGGCTCTCATCAAAATCTGCTTGATAATCCTGTAAGAGACGGGGCCTACTAATGAACTTTGACAGACAAAGGAGAGTTAATTAGTTCAATATTATTGAACTTGAAGGTAAAAGCAGTACCTTTTATTGAAATTTATGTAGTCATTTTCAGAGGTGAATAATAGTTTCTATGTCAGATTTCTTTATGAAAATGATCTAATCACACTGAATGCACATTAAAATATTTGATGCTTATTGTTCTAGTAATATTCCAATTTTACAGGTGGAATAGACCTTACAAGTCACCAAGTCAAGGATTTCATTTTTTTTTAATTAGTCATTTAACAAACATGTATTGGGTACTTACCATGTGGCAGGCACTGTGCTAGGGAAGAATTGTGGATACAAAGGCAAACGAATATCAAATAGACTTTGTCCAGAAGGAATTTAAATGCTGAGGAAAGGAATATATAAGTAAACATAGATCATGAGGGGCTTTTAATATCAAACAGAGGAATTTATATTTTAACAAAATAAGGAACTGTTGGACCTTTTTAAGCAGAGGAATAATGAGGATAGACTTGTGCTGTAGGAATCTCACTTTCAATTTTATCAGATCTCAGTTGCTTTCGAAACTATAGTTACATTTTAATTTTAAAATTTTATATGTTTAAGGCAACTAAGTCTATATTTCTAAGTAATGAGTTCTTTAGGAAAAATAAAACAATGTTTATATATGTATAAGTGTATGTACGTATGTATATATGTATGTATGTATATTTGTTATACCCACCTTGACCTGATTAATGAGGCAAATTCTGAAAGTTAAAAAGATTGTATTCAATATGGCAAGGCAGTAAGCACTTGGTGGGCCAGCTTCATTTTGAACTATGCTTTGCTTTTTATAGACAAGAGTAAGCAAGTTCCATATAGGGCAAAGTAATTTTGATTGGAAGAGCTTCTAGATGGCACAGTGGACAGAGTACTGGGCTTGAAATCAGGAAGATGTGTCCTCCTGAGTTCAAATATGACCTCAGTCACTAACTAGGTTTGGTGAATCTGGGCAAGTGAGTTAACACTTTTACCTCAGTTTCCTCATCCGCAAAATGAGCTGGAGAAGGAAATGGCAAGAAGATAGCAATGTAGAAGCAGGAAAACTCCATGAGATCTCCCCATAACCACCTCAAATATCTATAAAATATGACTCTAAACAAACTTTAGAGCAAGAGAACCCACAAAGTGACAGAGAGAAACAAATCTCTGGCTGAAGGCAGCCAGGCAGTTTAGCAGGAAGGGTTAATTCCAGCATGCTGGAAACAGGGCCCAGTCCTGCATGAGCCCCAGGTTTTAGCCCCAGGGCTGCCATAAAAAGCTGTGACTGGAGGGAATTTGGGAGAGTGGATCACCAGCAGCTGTGGGGGTTTCCAGAATTATCAACCCATAAATGCCAAAGACAAAGTGATAGGTCAGTGTTGACTTTGGGAACAGAGGGTCCAGGAGTGCCGTCCAGCCTCTGCCCCGGAAGGAGAAGTGGCTTAGGTGTGGTGGCCATGCAGCCATGGCCACATGGCTGCTTCAGAGATCCTCACCTGCAGATTGTAGGGGGACAAAGCAACCAGTCTGAGGGGTAATTGCTCTTGCTTTAACCTTCTTGGATCTGTATCACTGTCCTGGGTGGAGGTCCTGGGGTATGTGATGAGGTGCCAGAGCCTGTGGAGGTGTCTGAGAGTGAAGCCAACTAATAGCTCTGGCAGCTGCAAAAACCCCATCCATTTGGGACAAAGCTCACCTCTCTGAAAGCAGAGTTCTACTGTGGCAAAAAAAAAAAACAACTCAAAAGTCAAGTAATTGAGTGGCAACATGAGCAAGCAAAGGAAGCAAAGCAAGTACAGCAATACAAATTTAGATTCCTTTTGGGGGGACAAAAGGGAATGCAGGAGGAAGACAACAAAAGCAGAAATCCTGTACCAAAATCTTCCAAGAAAAATATGATCTGCTTACAGGCCATGGAGGAGCTTAAGAAGGATTTTGAAAACCAAATAAGAGAAGTAGAGGAAAAATTAGGAAGAGAAATGAGAATGATGCAAAAAAAATCATGAAAAGAGAGTCAACAACCTGACTGAAGAAAATAACATCTTAAAATATAGATTAATTCAAATGTCAAAAGAGGCTCAAAAAGCCAATGAGGAGAAGAACGCCTTAAAAAGCCGAATTTGCCAGATAGAAAAAGAACCTCAAAAGCTCACTGAAGAGAATCATTGCTTCAGAATTAGATTGGAGCAAATGGAAGCTAGTGACTTCATGAGAAGTCACAATACTATTAAACAGATCCAAATAAATGAAAAGATAGAAGGCAATGTGAAATATGTCATTGGAAAAACAATTGACCTGGAAAATAGATCCAAGAGAGATGATTTAAAAATTATTGGGCAACCTGAAAGCCGTGATAAAAAAAAATAACCTAGAAATCATCTTTCCAGTAATTCTCAAGGAAAATTGCCCTGGTGTTTTAGAACCAGAGGGCAAAATATGGGTTGAACAAATTCACTGATCACCTCCTGTAAAAGATCCAAAAAGAACTCCTAGGAATATTATAGCCAGGTTCCGGAGTTCCCAGATCAAGGAGAAAATATTACAAGCAGCCAAGAAGAAACAATTTGAATATTGTGGAAACATAATCAGGATAACACAGGATCTGGCAGCTTCTACACTGATGGATCAAAAGGGCTTGAAATATGATATTCGAGATCAAGAATCACCTACCCAGCAAAACTGAGTATCATGTTTCAGGGGAAAATATGGTCATTCAATGAAATAGAGGACTTTCAAGCATTCTTGATGAAAAAACCAGACCTGAATAGAAAATGTGACATTCAGATACAAGAAGCAAGAGAAGCATGAGAAGGTAAACAGGGAAAAGAAATCATAAGCAACTTTTCAAAGTTGAACTATTTACATTTCTACATGGAAAAATGATCATTGTAACTTATGAAACTTTTCTCAGTATGAGGATAGTTGAAGGGAATAGAAATGTGTATAAATACATATATATATATATACATACATATATATTTCCATATATGAGGGTATATGGGTATATAAATACTAAGTGAGTGGGTGTATATATGTGTACAGGAATACATAGACAGAAGGCACAGGATCAATTGAGTAGGAAGGGATGACACTTCAAAAGGTGAAATTGAGAGGTGAGAGAGGAATATAAAGAGAGGAGATGGGGAGAGACAGAATGGGGTAAATTATCTCAAATAGAAGAAGCAAGGGAAAACTGTTACAATGGAGGGGAAGAACAGGAAGGAAATGGGAATGGATCACCTTGCTCTCATTGAATTTGGCTTAGAGAGGTAATGAAATACACACTATATAGGGCATCTCATCTTACAAGACATTAGGGGGGAAGGGGATGAGAGAGGAGATGATGGAGGGGAGGGCAGGTTGGGGCGGGGGAGAGTAGTTTGAAGCACCCACTTTTGAAAAGGGACAGGGTCAAAGTAGAGAATAGAACAAATGTAGAGAATAGAACAAGTGTGAGGCAGGGTAGGATTGAGGGAAATATAGTCAGTCTTTCACAAAATATCCATTATGGAAATGTTTTGCATAGCTACACATGTACGACCTATACTGAATTGCTTATCTTCCCAGTAAGGGTGGGTGATGAAGGAGGAAGGGAAAGAATCTGGAATTCAAAGTTTTAAAATCAAATGTTTAAAAAATATATTATTATTGTTATTATTTTTAACATGCAACTGGGAAATAAGATATATAGACACGGGGATATGGAGTTCCATTTTGCCCTACTGCAAAGTCAGAGAGGGAATGGAGGAGGATATGGGAAGGAACAAATTGGGGGAGAGGGTATACAGTGGGATTGTAGTTTTGGGGTGGTGGGTAGGGGAAAGACAGGGAGAAAATTTGTGACTCAAAATCTTGTGGAAATTAATGATGTAAACTAAAATTAAACGCAAAATTTAATTTAAAAAAAAGAGAAGGAAATGGCAAACCACTACAGTATCTTTGCCAAGAAAACCTCAGATGAAGTCATGAAGAGTCAGACATGAAGTAAATGACTGAATAACAATGTACATCAAATCTTGTAAATATCAAAATCACCATTTAAATCCAATTTCTGCTCTCTAAAAATCCATTGTTCTTTCTACTGCACAATACTGCTTCAGTAAAGTAAGTTTCTCTTTAGTTTTCTATTGTGAAAACAGAGAGAAAAAAATATCCCCCAAAGTGTGCATGCCTCACAGCTAACCAGAGGTGAACCTAGGTAAGTTCAAAGAAGTTCATCAAGTGGTACAAGGTGATGATTGTATTTTCAAATTTTTTTTGAAATTTATATTAAAAAAAGATATTCTCGTATATGAATGGAGCCCTCACCTGAAACTGTAGAACTGAATGGATCACAAAGAAGCATATTTAGCCTAACATGAAGGGTGGCAAGTCATTTTCTGTGAAGTTGTTTTGGTTGTTGTTAATCTGCATCAGAAAATAAAAGTGATCTTTTGAAAAAATATTTTGAGAAATATAAATTTGTTTAGGAGGAGACATTTACAATTATATAAATAGTAAATTCAAACGCCTAAGTTTCATGTGATATTTTGAAGGAAGAAGAGGGAGAGGACCCAGTGGTACTTAGGGAGATGCCTACCTATACAACACAGTCTGTTCTGTGCCCTGGGAGCATGACCTAATGTCACAATCTCTTGGCTCCTAAGAAATGGTGGGCCTGGTAGATGGACAAAAGGCCAACAATCACTGACTTCCTATCTACTTGGTGTGGTGCAGTTCCACTGAGAGAGAATGATCTATCCCTCAGAAAAGTAAGCAATTTCTCCTATATGTTGCCCAGTTACTCTTGAAAGCCATTTCTGTATCCCAAAAGGATTCAGAGGTGGGAGAAGCTAGGCCCCAGAAGAGAGGAATCACATTGACGGAATCATAGATATACTGAAGCGGGTCTGGGCAAGGAGGGAGATGGCAGGTAGGAAGTCCACATTTTAGCTGCTGATACTTTGGAAAAGTAGCCTATTCACACCATCCTAATTGTGGGCTCTTTACTTATCAGCTTCCTCTTTATCTAAATTATGTTTATCTTTCTGGTCATTTGACTTAAAATATCATAAGTTCCAGTAGTGATTATGTACTGGAAAGTGTGACTGGAGGCCACATGGTAGCATTCTAGGTCCTCAGCCTTTTGACTGAGTCTGAGTTTTACGAAGCAAATCCTTTTATTAAGGGAATTGGTTCTGCAAGGTTTTGATTCAGTTAAAGGAAGGGTTACACTTGAGAACCAAGAGGGTCACATGTGGCCTTGAGGCTGCACATTCCCTACCCCAGAGTATGGGCTGAGGTTTGCACTAAGGTCAACCTAAGTGAAGCAATTTGAGTTCCACAGGAATCACCATTTCATATATAACACTACTGATTTTGATTTGGAGTAGCTTCTGACTCCTCTATTTGTTCAAGTATGAACCTTGCTGTGTTAGCTTACTTCCAGTATTAATGGACAGAGAGTGTCTAATAAGCTAGAGGGTTCTCAGTACTTCTTTCTTAGGCATCCAGGACTCCACATTTATATCCTAGGCAAATGGACATTCCTATAATAATACATAATTTGTGTGGTTTGGGACAACGCCCAGTGAATCCCAATATCTTATATCTTCTCATTTCCCCAAAAGGTCCCATACAATGAGTTTGTAGATTTATTTTTGCTGCATTGGAAATTAAAGTAAAATGGAATAGACTCCAAAATGATCAAGAATTCCATTCATGATTAAAATTGAATTTTCAGCTTTGCCTCTATCCTCTCCCCTCCCTCCCCGCCTCTCCAGCCTTATTGGTTTGATGCTTTTTTTGCTCCCACAGGAACAAAAATACTCATTCAAAAACCTTTGGAAGAAAATACTTTCAGGCACATCTGCTTTGAAAGTCACAGTGGGATGGGGGAGTAGTCTCAGGATATCTCAGTCCCTCTTCCTACTCCCATAGCAAACTTTATTTATAGTAAGCTACGAAAAGAGTCCTCAGCTTGGTAACTTTAGTGATTGTACTGAGAGAAGTTCAGCTAAGCCACCTATCAAGGCCAACTTCTTTGCATTTCCCACTGATATGTCATAGATGTGGCCAGAAATCCAGAAGTCAGTCACTTGGTACTTCTATGGGTTAGCTCCAGGTTTTTCCAAAATTACTCATTTGATTCCTATTCCCAGTGTGGCAGCCATGGACAGGCAATACTAGTCATTTATGAATAAAATCCCTAGAAATGGAAAACAGAATTCAAGTAGCATGAGATCTATGAAGCATTACATATAGCCTTTTAAAGTCTTGCCAGAATTTGACAACTCAATCTTGGGGAGCCACATGCTGTGGTAGTCCAGAGCCTTTTCCACTCATCCTTCAGCCTTAGTTTCATAGAGAAAAAATCCAGAAACAATGGAGCGGAAAACTATAGGTAACCAGCAGAGACTGTGGAGGAGAAATGGTTATATTGTTTTTTATTTGCCCTTTATAGAAAGAGCAAATGAAGTTATATCAAATTACAGTTTCCTTAGAATGTTCTAGGAATGTTATAGTGATCAACTTTTAATTGCATTTAATAAATAGAGATGGTGAAGATTGAAAAGTAGGACAAGGTATATTCTTTTAAAATTTGTAACTGTGATAAAAAAGGCCAAAAAAGGACTAAAACTTGGCTTACAAAACAGTTTCAGCCTGAGGAGCTACAGGGTCAATATGAATATCTAAGAGGCACTGCCCAACATGATAAGTTCTATTAAAAATACATGAATCAAGAAGGAAAGAAGAAGGAATAGTAATAGATCACAAGAATTGTACTTCTCACTAAAGTCAAGAAATATTAAGGTACATGTTGACTTGCAATAAGAAATTTTATTATGGTTTTAATAGGATATGTCTTTCTCATGAATCTTTGAAATGGATGTCATAATATCTAATTACTTTATTGGTGTTCTATTCCTCATATTTCTCATGAAACTACATGGCAACATGACAAGCTTTATCATGTGCTTATTTTTTTGCATGTATGAAGCCAATGGTGCAAGCACTTCAATGGCCTTGGAGGCAAATTATCTTAAATTTAGAACTAGAAGAGGCCTTGTAAACCACTTAATACAACTTCCTTCGTGTTATTCCTAAAAGTACAATGACTTACATAATATCACACTATAGAGCATGTTGCAGAGCTAGAATTTGAATTCTAGTCCTTTGAGTCCAAAGTTAGTCTTTTTCCTCCTATATTCTATAGGCCAAAGGAAATTTATTTCAACTCTTTCACTGAAGCTACTACCTGTAAAAATGAGGACATGTACTTCTCAAAATCTTAATTTCCTCCCCTATAAAATGAGGGGATTGGGTTTTTATGATTCACTAAGATCCCTTCCAGAACTAAATCTATGATCCCATGATCTATTTTTTAAAATTATCTCCTTAAAGCAAATCTATCAGTAATCCTTCCATTCAATGAGGTGTCTGTGTGTGCGTGTATGTTCTGCTTATATTAACAATAAAAATGTACACATGGATATGGTGCACCTCTTTCAGTGATGTAGCAGCCTGATGCCTATTTGCAACACATAAGAGTATCCATGGTTAAACAAATGACTGGCAAAGAGGAGAACTGGCATATTTTGTTTTATCACAAGTGGAAGAAGAAACATCTCATTAGACATCATCACCCCATGATGATGGGAAAGCATCACCTCACCTTGCAACATCCATAAGAAGCAGAAAAGAAAAAGAAAACCACCAAAATAAATGTTTTCCATGAAGAACTTGACAAGATCGTGCAAACCAATTGAAGATGGACTTTGATATGCTGTGCTTTTCATTTGAAGTTTGGGGCAGAGGAGAATGGATAAAAAATAGTGTGGGGAAGTACAGCCGAAGTTGGAGAAATGACTCTATGAGGCATCAAGAATCAGTCAAACAAAACTACAGAATGAAAAATCAGAAGAAAATGTAAAATATCTCATTGGAAAAAACAACTGACCTGGAAAAGAGATACAGAAGAGAAAATCTAAGCATCATTGCTCTACATGAAAAAAAGGAGCCTGGACAACAACTTCCAAGAAATCATCAAGGAAAACTGCCCTCAGGTCCTAGAACCAGAGGGTAAAATAGTTATCCAAAGAATCCACCAATCACCTCCTGAAAGAGATCCCCAGTTGGAAACTTCAAGGAGTCTTGTGGCCAAATTTTAAAATTATCAGGTCAAGGAGAAAATACTGCAAGCAGCATGAAGAAACAATTCAAATATCACAGAACCACAGTCTGTATTGTACAGAACCTACCAGCATCTACATTAAAAGATCAGAAGGATGGAATATTATATTTTATAAGACAAAAGAGCATGGACTACAATCAAGGATCAACCACCCAGCAAGATTGAGCAAAAACTTTCAGGCAAGGAGATCGTCATTCAATGAAATAAGGGACTTCCAGAGCTTCCAGATGAAAAAGCCAGAGTTTAATGGAAAATTTGATCTGCAAATACAAGACCCAAGAGAGGCATATAAATCTAAACAGGGAAAACACGCACACACACACACACACACACACACACTCACACAAACACACGAAACCTGTTATTCGATAAGAACAAACCTTTTTTATTTTTTTTAATTTATTTATTTTTAGTTTTCAGCATTCATTTCCACAAGATATTGAGTTACAATTTTTTCTCTCCCCATATTTCTCCTACCCCCACTACAAAACAGCAAGCCTACTGAATAACCCTTCCCTCAACCTGTTCTCTCTTTTATCCTCTTCCTTCACCCCCTAATTTTCTTAAAGGACAAGATGGGTCTCTATACCCCAGGACTTATATATCCTATTTCCCAGTAGCATGTAAAAAAAAATAAACATTTGTTTTTAAAACTTTTGAGTTCAAAATATTTTTTTCACCTTCTTCCCTCCTCAGCCACCCCCACTGGGAAGACAAGCAATTCAATATATATCGTGTGTAGTTACCCAAATCACCTCCATAGTAGTTACATTGTGAAAGACCAACTACACTTCCCTCCATCCTATCCCACACCCCACCCACTCCACCTTCTCCCTTGACCACAACCCCCTTTAGAGACACTTGCCTCTAATTACCCTCTCCCCCAATCTGCCCCCCCTTTATCTTATCCCCTCCTATTCCCTACCCCTTTATTATCCTGTAGGGCAAGATACCCAATTGAGTGGGCATGTTATTCCCTCCTAAGGCCAAATTCAATGAGAATCAGGTTGTCCCATTCCCTTTCACCTCTGTACTCTTTCCCTCCATTGTAATGGTTTTCTTTTACCCCTTTTATAAGAGATAATTTACATTAATCTATTGCTCCCTTTCTTCGTCCAATAAATTCCTCTCTTACCTCTTAATTTTATTTTTTGGATATAATCCCTACGTATTCAACTTATCCTGTGCCCTCTGTCTATGTACACATGAATATGCAAATGCCCACACTCAAATATATATTGATATACACATACATCCTACTATAAACACACACACACACACACACACATATACATACATACATATATTCCCTTCAGTTATCTTCATACTGAGAAAAGTCTCATGACTTCCAATTTCCATTTTTCCATGTAGGAAAGTAAATAGTTCAACTTCAAAATGTTCCTTATAATTTCTTTTTTCCTGTTTACCTTCTCATGCTTCCCTTGCTTCTTGTATTTGAAAGTCAAATTTTCTGTTCACCTCTGTTTTTTTTTTGTCATCAAGAATGCTTGAAAGTAGGGGCGGCCAGGTGGCTCAGCGAGTAAGAGCACCGGCTCCAGTGTCGGGATGACCTGGAGATCAAATCCCAGGCTCAGATACTCAGCATCACACCCAGAAATAACTAGCTGTGTAAACTTGAGCAAGTTACTTAACCCCGGTTGCTTAAAAAAAGAGAGAGAGAATGTGTACTTATTGCCCATCAATTGGGAAATGGCTGAACAAGTTGTGGTATATGCATGTTATGGAATACTATTGTGCTATAAGAAACAAGGTGCAGACGGTCTTCATATTTACCTGGAGAGGCTTATACAAACTGATGCTGAATGAGAAGAGTAGAACCAGGGGAAATTTGTACACAATTACAGACACAACGTATGTGTCATAACCAACTTTGATAGACTGGACTTTTCTCAGCAATGCAGTGATATAAGTCAATCCCAAAAGATTCATGATGGAGAGAAATATGTGCATCCAGAGAAAGAAGTAGAAAGAGCTAAGTTTATATCCAGGTGGAAGCAAAATACCTGATCTTTTTCCTTCTCTCATTTGGTTTTATGTCCTCTTTACCATTTTTCATTCCAGCTGGTACAATCTGTCTATAACCTGACTAATGTATAATGTGAAAGTATTTACAGATCCTATACTTGACTATATGCCACCATGGGGGGGAGGGGAGGGAGGGGGAAAAATGTGAAACTCAAGGAATTATGGAATTGAATCCTGTAAACTAAAAGGAAATAAACAAATTAATTAAAAACAAATAAATAAATAAGGGGGAAAATAGAATGCTTGAAAGTCCTCTATTTCATTGAATGACCTTATTTTTCCCTGAAGCATTATACTCACTTTTGCTGAGTAGTAATTCTTGGTTTTAGTCCTAGCTCCTTTGACCTCTGGAATATCATATTCCTTGCCCTTCAGTCCCATAATGTGGGAGGTGCTAGGTCTTGTGTTATCCTGATTGTGTTTCCAAAATACTCAAATTGTTTCTTCCTGACAGTATTTTCTCCTTGAACTAGAAACTGGAATTTGGCTATAATATTCCTAGGAGTTATCAAGAGGCAATTGGTGGATTCTTTCAATTTCTATTTTGCCCTCTGGTTCTAGAATATCAGAGCAATTTTCCTTGGGAATTTCTTGAAAGATGATGTGTAGACCCTTTATTGATCTTGGCTTTCAGGTAGACCAATAGTTTTAAAATTATCTCTCCTGCATCTATTTTCCAGGTCAGTGGTTTTATAATGAGATATTTCACATTGCCTTCTATTTCTTTTTATTTGTTTGGATCTGTTTTGTACTATCTTGGCTTCTCATAAAGTCATTAGCTTCCAATTGCTCCAATCTAATTTTGAAGGAATTATTCTCTTCAGTGAGTTTTTGAAATTCCTTTTCTCTCTGGCAAATTAGGCATTTTAAGGCATTTTCTCTTCATTGGCTTTTTGGGTCTCTTTTGCCAATTGAGAAGTCCATTTTTTTGGGGTTTTTTGCCTTTTGGAGGATAATTGGGGTTACATAACTTGCCCAAGGTTACATGGCTAGTTTTTTTTTTTTTTTTTGTGTGTGGGTGTTAAGTGTCTGAGGCCAGAACCAAACTCAGGTCCTCCTTACTCCAGGGCTGGCACTTTACTCACTGTGCCACTTAGCCACCACTGGTTAGTCTATTTTTTAAGGTGTTATTTTCTTCAGTGTATTTTGGTTCTCCTTCAGCAGGATGTTGACTCACTTTTCATTACTTTCTTTCATCATTCTCATTTCTTTTCCCAATTTTTCCTCCACTTCTCTTACTTGATTTTCAAAATACTTCTTGAGCTCCTCCATGACCTGTAGCCAATTCCTATTTTTCTTGGAGGCTTTTGATGAAGGAGTTCTGACTTCACTGTTGCCCCCCCCACTCCATGCCTTCATCATTTTTGATCTCAAAATATGATTCTCTCTTCTGTTTGTGATTCTGTTGCTGGCTCATTAAATTACCTGACTTTTGAGTTCTTTGCCACAGTAGAATTCTGCTTCCAGAATGGAGAGAGCTATATCCCAAATTGCTGTGTTTTTTGCAGTTGCCAGATCTATTAGGTGGGTGTCATCTCTACAGTCCTCACATGCTCTGGCTCACTGGTCACACATCCCAGGACCACCACCCACGTCCATGATCCAGATCCAATCAGGTCAAAGCAAGAGCATTTAGCCTCTAAATGTTTGCTTAGACTCCTATAATCTGCAGGCCAGGAGCTCCAGAAACAGCCATGCATCAGTAGCAGCCCCCACCACATTTCCTCTGCTTCTCACTCAGGGGGTAGTAGCCAGATCACACTCTTCTATCCTGTTCTGGACCAGCCAAGTTCCACACTGACCTTTTACTTTGTTTTTGGCATTTCTGAATTGGGAAATCTGGAAACTGCTATGGCTGATCGGGATTTATTCTCATTAAGTCTATTGGGGCCACAACATCTTCAACAGCTTGTTGGGGCTTCCCTGTGGTTAAAACTGTGGCTCAGGTAGGACTTCCATCAACTCCCAGCTTGCTGTGATGGACCCTTCCAACCGGCCTACCAGACTTCCTTCAGCAGGAGATTTGTTTCTCTCTGTCACTTTTTGGGTTCTGTAGCTCTAAAGTTTGTTTAGAGTCCTTTTTTACATGTATTGCAGGAAAATAATATGGCAAATGATAGGCTTAGACCTACATCTTACACCATATAACAAGATAAAGTCAAAATGGGCTTATGATTTTGATATAAAGGCTGATACTATAAGCAAATTAGGAGAGCAAGGAAGAGTTTATCTGTCAAATTTATAGAGAATGGAAGAATTTATGACCAAACAAGGGATAGAGAACATCATGACATGCAATATGAATCATTTTGATCACATTATATCAAAAAGTTATTTTTAATAAAGCCAATGCAACCAAGATTAGAAAGAAAGCAGAAAGCTGGGCAACAATTTTTACAACTAATGTCAGTGGTAAAGGTGCCATTTCTAAAATATGTAGAGAACTGAGTCAAATTTATAAGAATACAAGTAACTCCCCAAATGATAAATGGTCAAAGGATATGAACAGGTAGTTTTCAGAGGAAGAAATTAAAGATTTCTATAGCCATATAAAAAAATGCTCTAAATCACCATTTATTAGAGAAATGAAAATCGAAACTCTTAGGTACCACATCATTCCTATCATATTGGCTAACATGACAAAACAGGAAAATGATAAATGTTAGAGAAGATGTAGGAAAATTGGAACATTAATGCATTGTTGGTAGAGTTTTGAACTGATCCAACAAACATAAGAAGAAGAAGCATAAGCAAAATGGAGATGTCCATATAACAGATACCATGAACAAAAGACCAAAGTAATAAAATAATGATCAAATAAAAGTATAACACTCCCATTGTTAGATTAATAAACCCATTTAATCTTGAGTTCCAGGTTTCCCATGCTGTTTTCTGATGCCTGGAAATATCTTTTCTTGGGGTAGTCAGGAAAATATTGTGTCATGAGGAGCACCACTTGAGTGGATTTCCTCTTGGGTTCCTATTCACTTGTGAAAAATCATTAGATGCTTCTGCTAAAATCTTGTAAGAAATAGAACTCAATAATAAAAGACTTCAATACTAATCACAAAAATTCTGTTTGTTTTGCTTTATGGAGGGGGAAGGCAGGGCAATCGGGGTTAAGTGCCTTGCCCAAGGTAACATTACTAGTAAGTATTAAGTGTCTGAAGCTAGATTTGAACTCAGATCCTCCTAGCTCCAGGGCTGGTGCTCTATTCACTGCACCACCTAACTGCCCCGAATCACAAAGTTTTATTTCAATAAAAACTAGTTCACATGGTGAAAAAAACCTTATACCTTATAATTCTGATCTTATTAACAATAGAGATACAAGGAAAACATCAAATTTGAAGCCCATAGTTCACCTGAAACTTCAGGGAACTTAGGTTATAAATATGCCATACTGTTTACTTTATTATCTAAAATCTATACCTGACATAAAAATTTCTAACAACCAGAAAGATGTTGCTGATACATTGATATATGTAAGACATTAAAATAAAAACTAAATATTTATACTACAGAAGAAAGAAATCTTAAACTTTTTCAAATCTCTGACTCTCTCTCTCTCTTTCTCTCTCTCTCTCTCTCTTTCTCTCTCTCTCTCTCTCTCTGTTTCTGTATCTCTCTCACACACACAGAATCTTTCAGTTTTAGCAAAAAGAACTTCAAACTTAAATAGCACTTAATTTAATTCAATTCTAATATAGTTCAACTATTCAATCCCTCCCCCACCCCTTAAGAGGAACAGACAGATAAGGATCTAATCCTAACATGAAAGCATAGGTTACAGAACACTTTTTTGTATAAGAAGATAACCTATGGTACACAAATAAATTTACTTAAAAGTTACCAAGTTACTTTCAATTGTAGCAAAAGACTTGGAATGGAACTTAAGTAATCAGTTTCAAAACAGTGCATATAATATAAGCTGCTTGTGATACAACATTTGATACCACAGGATGTGCTCTACAAACATGTATTATTTCCACATTAAATAATAATCTTAAATAAGCTTCACTTTTCCACTCATGGAACACAAAGTATATCATAAGTTACTCCCCTCTAAGAAAACTGATTACACTAAAATTATTTTCTTAAAAAAAACTGAAGGTATTTCTGATTTAGTTTTAATAATTAATAGAATAACAGCTTGGTCCCATAAACAGTTGAATCAATACCAAATTATTCTGACATCATTTAAAACATTTGAGGACATAATTTTATATATATATATGTATATATATATATATATATATGTGTGTCTAGTAATAGGCATGTAATTAGGTCAAATTATCAACTATTTATTTGTTTAGGATATAGAAATGATTATGATTCTAGATTGAGTAACTTAGATCTCATGCACTTACATTTTATTATTGTAGCTCAGCTGTGTTCCAACTTTAGTCTATGAAATAATGATTTAACATTGTGTTGTATCTTTGTTTCACAAACTTCTTTTCTCTTTGTCCAATTATTCCCATAACATTCATAAAGGATGAATTATTTCAGTGGTTTAATCTTACACACAAATATGCAAGCATAACAGGCAGATGACAAGTCGAGCAATAATTTACCTACTTTTTTGGAGGATATGGAATGACTACACATTTGGACTGAAAACATTAAGATCTGACATATTTGCA
Source organism: Petaurus breviceps papuanus (assembly GCF_028583685.1). Taxonomy (NCBI): domain Eukaryota; kingdom Metazoa; phylum Chordata; class Mammalia; order Diprotodontia; family Petauridae; genus Petaurus; species Petaurus breviceps. Next base: position 15,354,241 of record NW_027186304.1, read on the forward strand.
TTGTGTTCATATCTTCTACTGATCCTTTGCTCTGATTGTAGAAATTTACTATGAAAGGAAAAACAGGAAGGTTATTATTAAAGCATTAACCATAGCTCTTCTGGACTTCAGGTAAGACACAGTTGACAACCAATCATGTAGTAAAAATTCCACCTTATAGCCACATTGAGGAATAACCAAGTGGGAAGTGTTCCTGTTCTAAAGGAAATAACACAATGAGAAAACTGAGTTAGAAGTATCATAACTTAGATTATGCCATGGCTGTCCTGTTAACTTTCTCTCAGATACAGACCTCCATCTGAGATAGTTAAGGATCACATTAATTTTGAGTAGCTTGTGGCATTTTCCTCAAATGGTGGATTACTGACTTAATGATCCATCAGATAATTATAACTGAATTCAAAACTAAAAATTTACTACTTGGAAATTTTACAAATTAAAGTGAAATAGAAATCAATATAAGAATGCACTATGAATTGTGTCTTTTGAACTCAGAAATTTGTTACAATTCAGGTGTTCCTTAAAAGATGCAAGCATTACAATCTTAATAAAAGCATCTTAGGAATTTTTTTAAGTTAACAAATTGGTCTATACTAATAACACTAAAGTACTGATATATTTACAAGAACTTGGCAAGTTTACAAAATTAGGGGTAATTAACAGGAAATCCAGAGAAGGGGCTGAGTCTGGTGTCCCTGCCTGTGCACCCCTTCCATGCTCAGTGCTTCTGTAGGTTGTGATGTTTGACACCTCTCTCTTACAAGGTGGAATAGACTAATTCTGCTGCACCCCCCTCTTTCATCAAGGTGTACTGCTCTGAATGGAAAGAACCAATCTGGATAAGTGTAATAGTAATGGAATTTAAATATCCCCCTGTATTGGCTTGGTTTTCAGATTGATTGTGTTAAAACCCAGAGCTTGTGAATCCCACTTGTGTGATGGACTTGTTGACATGAAAAGAGAGGGCTGAACTGGGAGGAGCTAGTGAAGTGAATTTAGAGAGAAACAAGCAGAGAGAGAGGCAGAAGAATTTTTTGGAAGCATCATCATGGAGGCAGATATGGAGAGGATTGCTGAGGGCCAGTTTGAACTGCCCAGGACTTTTGAGAGCTGCCACCCAGAGCTGCCAAGGACTGAGGAGACATGGATGTTTTGCTGGTACTTTGTCTGTCTGTTGTGATGTTGTTTTGCCAGATTTGTCCACTGGTGAAGGACAATCCTGTTGTTGCAGAAGACTGGGAACCTTGCTGTTGGTTCAACGGTCCAGAGACTGTTCTGCAGACAGAGAGTGAATTGCACCCACTGGTGAAGGCCAATGCTGTTGTTGCAGAGGTTCTGGAACCTTACTGTTGGTTCAGAAGCCCTGAAGAAGGATTTACTTCTTGTATATTTACAGAAATCCTGGAAGATTGTTTTGCTAATGTTTTCAGGGATCCTAGGACTGTTCTGCAGACAGAGAATGAATTAATGAGGACACCAGCAATGTATCTTGTGGCCTTGCTAAGGTTTGTCTCCCCAGGAACAAAAATTGCTGAGAACTTGCCTCGGGTCAAGATGAAGAAAAGACCTCTCTTTGTATTAAATGCTGTGCTTAAGCTTGTTGTAACTCTGGGGTAGATGGCCTATTCAGTTGTGATCCAAGGGTGGGAAACTTTTGACTTTTTTGTGCTTTGTGATTAACTAAATGAATGTACTACTTAGGGGTGGAGTAGTACTTAGAAGAGGGTCTTTGGCATTGACTAAATTAATTATAATGTCCAGGGGTGGAGTAGTACTTTGGAATTATTTAATAACACTTGGTGAATGCTGTATTTTGTATTATGCTATATTTTGATTTTCTCTGTTCTTAATTTGTCACTGAATAAAATGGAGAGCAGCTATGCTGGTATTTTGAACCTTGGGAAGTTGCCTTTGCTTGGCATTACAATAAGGTTTCCACTTCATTCCCTCCTTTTCATACATATTAATTAATTGTCAGTTTTAGGTTTTTACGTCATGACAAATACTTCAAATTATTTAGTTAACAATCTCATGATTTTCATAAGTGATAGCCAAATAATTTTAGGTGACTCTTGAATACAGACATGGACAGGCCAATGTGAGTTCAAGGCACTGTCTGTCCCACAGGTACTCAGGAACTCTCTCTGTGCCTCTTGGTTTCAAGGCAGCTTGGTACTCATTGGAGATAAGGAAGTACTGAGGACCACAGTCCAGTTTCTCACTCACAAGGACATCTCCCAGGAGACTACTTGCTTGTTGAGCAGCAACTGACATGACTGGTTTGCCACCCCCCCCCCATTGGTTCACTCTTCCCATGCATGAGGAGATCCTGCTTGAATCATTCTCATTTTTAGGTATTTAGGAGTTAGTTTTCTTCTCTATGCATGCATGCCATATTGGAATAAATTGCAAGTTAATGCTCTCTCTCCTCTCTTCAATCCCTCCTGAGAACACAACCTAAGGTTGGCCCTTAGGTTAGTAAGGTTAGTGGCTGCTTACACAGGCAAAACCTGGAAATTTATAAATCCTTAAATTATAATACTTCAGATTATTACAACACACTCTCACAAGTGCTGATAAAACAACCTAAGAGTTTTCAGACATTAAAAAAAAAAAAGAAGAGTGGTGAAAATTTCTAACACCCTATACTTCCCGGCACCAAAGAGTTGGATCAATTCTTTTTCCTCCAGGCTTATTTTGTTTACCTATTTTTGAGGCTTTCTTGATAAGGAACTGCCCTAAGTATTTGGCTTCCAATTCCCATCCACACGCCCAATTCCAAGCTGCATATCACAAATAACCACATAAAATTTCCCTTATTCTTATCTGAATGAGATCAAAAGTCTTCAGCAATTCTCTTTAACACATTATAAATCAAATAAATGAGGTGCAATAATTTTTTCCTTAAAATGAGACCAGAATAAATACTATCACATATGGATTCATTTTTCAAAAAATCATAAAGATCCTTAATTTATGATTTCAATGATTTAGTATTATATGTTAAATAAGGGTTATTTATTCTAAACACTTCATATTATGGGATACTATTTCCAGCTAATCCCACCACCAAAGTTTTTAAAAGTGGTTAGCATATGTGATATTAAGTTTTAACCTATTCTAATTATCCAATTTAAGAGCAACTTTTAATGTAGTTCAAATCTAGGTTCTATAATCTCAGAAGGAATCAATAATTTATCCATTTACTCAAAGCACTCTATAATTGTTTCCTAAATACTCCCTAATCAAGCAGCAACTTTTTATTACTATAGTTCCCAATAAGACAAACACATGAAGTTTAATACAATTTTCCTACTTAAAAATCAAAACTCTCCCAAACCTCAACATGCTTAAACCTTCTCTTCATTTTTATATGCCTCTTTTATGGTTCAAAACCCAAATCTTCTTATACCTTTCACATTTTCCCCTGAAACCTTTATTATGTCTCCTTTCAAATCTTCCAAATCAAATACTCTGACTAAACAACTTTCCTTTTCTTATTCAATCATATTCCATTGAATATTACCTTTTTTTAAAATTTTAGAACAAATCCTATGACATTAAAATGTTACTTCCATATCTGTATATTTAATTTAAACTTAAATGACCTTTTACCACTAATTTACTTATCACACTACATTTTTTTTCACAATCTGTTCTAATTCATCTATTCCTTAAAAGATAGAAGCATCAAAAACTCATTAAAAGATCCTTAGCAATTATAAAAAAATTAACCAATGGGTCTTTACTACTAATAATGAAGTGCTGGCATATTATACGGTTATAACAAAAAAAAATTCCTCCTTTTTTGCACCATCTACATTTTCTAAACCTGACCACAGTTCAGGAGTGTAAAGGGAATTTTTAACAGGAGAGAGCTTTACCAATATTTTTTTTTGTTTTTTCCACCTAAACTCTATGCAAAAATTGCAACCTCTGACAGATACTTAAACACACATGAGACAAAAGAATCAACAAATGAGAGATAATGATCACATGTAGTGGCAGTGCAATATTTACAGTACCCCAAATCACAATAAAAACCATGACAATAAATATTTCAAGATGTTTGATCACACAAATATAACAAACTCTTCATATAGGGGACAGAGCTGAAGGATTTATTTAGACACCAGAAAACTGAATTCCCAAACCAGTAAGCCAATTCCATCATAGTACCAAAGATATTAAGAAGCCATATCACTGAGAGCCACAGCATCCTTTAGCCTTCTGAGAAACCAATATTGGATCAATAACTATTCATGAGCCCATCTTACTTCTTGCTTGGACCTTCTCTCTCTCCCATCATCTTTCTGGCTCTAACTCACAGCTTCTTGTGGTTCCACTCCACTCTTCAGCAAACTCCTCCCACCACAGGTTCCATGTGACTATATTTAGACTATTCAGGGAGCAGAGTTTATATTCAATGTAGGGAAGCTTCCCGTGGGCTCCGTTCCACCCTTTAGCAAATTCCCTCCATCAAAGGCTCCATGTGATTGCATCCAGCCTATTATTGGGCAGAGTTTGTTTTCAAAGCAGAGAAGGTCTTCAAATTACCCCCTAGGTCTATTAAGGAGCAGGGAAGATCTCCAAATTCTCATTCCCATTACATTAGGCCCCAAGATCTTTCATGTCTCTTACACAGCAAAAATATGTTAACAATAAATGACAGTTTAGGGATAACTGGTGGAAAAAAATGGTGTCAATAGAACTTTGCAACAGTATAACAGGATAAAAGGAAAACTTGGCAAAAACAATATAAAAGGGATAATAGAAAATAAGTACATAAGACAATAGCTTAGTGTGGGGCCTCAGGTACAAGCACTCCATCATTCCCCCCTTGAACAAATGGGGCTCAAAATCTTGGGTTAAGGGGTGAAAGTCTCTTTTCTACAGCATCCTTTAGTCTTCTAAGAAACCAATATTAGATCAATATCTACTCATGAGTCTATCTGACTCCTTGCCTGAACGTCCTCTCTCTCCCACCCTCTCTATGGCTCTGACTCCCGGCTTCCTATGGCTCTGCTCCACCCTTTAACAAACTCCTCCTACCACAGGCTCCATGTGACAATATTCAGCCTATTAAGGGGAAGAGCTTACTTTCAAAGTAGGGAAGGTCTTCAGATTTCTCCCTAGATATATTAAGGGCCAGGAAAGACTTTCAAATTCCCATTCTGATTACACCCCAATACTAAAGATTGCTTCTCCTTTCATCTTTTTAAAGGTCTCCAGAGAAGTCATTCTATAATACACAAATATATAAAGCTTAAGAAATTATTATCCTGTATGGTTTCTTGCATATTCTGATCTGACACTTCCTTTATCAATCATATCAGAAATAATCTTTGCTATATTGAGTTTTTCTTCCTCTGTCTCTCTCCTGTCCCCCTGATGTATGCAGTCAGAAAGGGAGGAAGGGAGGGAGAAAGGAATGGAGAGAAAGAGACAAAGACAAAGAGAGAGAGAGACAGAGAGACAGAGACAGAGACAGAGAGAGAGAGAGAGACAGAGACAGAGACAGAGACAGAGACAGAGACAGAGAGACAGAGAGAGAGAGACAGAGAGACAGGGAGACAGAGAGACAGGGAGACAGAGAGACAGAGAGGGACAGAAAGACAGAGAGAGAAACATAGAGACAGAGAGACTTTTACTGTTCTTTATCCCAAGGGCAATTGTCATTTCAAGGTTTCTTTAAACAGTGCTGAAAGTTCTCACCTTTGCCTAGATTATAAACATACATCTGACTAAAATTCCAAATATTTAACCTTCCTGTTGTCATTATTAAGAAATTTCTTAAGATCATTTATTTAACAAGTTCCCCAGGCTGGCCAATAATAATAATAGGAATCATCTTAGGTTTCTTTTTGCCAATTAAATAAAGACCAAATGGTTTCAGACCATAAAGTAATAACATATAGCCCACCACAATACTATTAGGGACAGTGTTTTCTTTAAATGTCTGATTGCTCTAACATCAAGACATCCTGGGATATGCTTAACCAACTAAGTTAGAATCTGGAAAGGCCCTAAGTGGCAGAAGTCTGAGTCAACCTTGACTTGGTTACAGAGTACCTTAGCTGAGAAGTCAAGGGGAGGCATGGGTCTAGGGATAAGATATCTATAAATACAATAAATCAGAAACAAAGATGTTTGCTTCCCTTTACTTAAATCAGAAACCAAGACATTTGCTTTTCTCTCTGAGCTGCTCAAGACTGGTTTCAGCAGTTGCAGGCATCTCTAAGTTAAGATAAAGTTTATTGCACAAAGAATGACTGGTACATCAAACGACCCCTGGCATCAGAAGTCTTTCTGATGGACTAGTTGCTGTGCTACTACATTGTCTGGTTTCCCTTGTGAAAAAGGGAGACTGTAGAATATTAAACTGGTGAGTACAAGCATTACAGAGCCCATTTTCACAAGTTACAGTATGTCTGACCATGACTGATCAAACCAGTATGAACTTGTAATGGTCTACCATAGGTCAGGCACAAATAGCCCATGTGAACATTTGGAATGGATTTTCTAAATTTTTGCATCTCATGTTTCTTTCGAGTAACTTCATTTCTGCTTGGCTCATGGAACACAACTCCTTCTTTGATGAGGGTATATCATGCTGGGTGGTCCTGTACCAGTGTCTCCTATGTCATACAATCAATTCCAAAGTTTGAGGCCATGAGAGTCTTGGTATTGCTTCTTCTGACCAACATGTAAGCACTTGCCTTGTCTGAGTTCTCCATAAAATAAGCATGTTTGACATTTGAACAATGTGGCCAGTCCATTGGAGTTGTGAGCTCTGCAGTAGAGTCTGAATGTTTGCTGGCTTAGTTTGAGAAAGGACTTCGATGGTCAGTACATTTTCCTGCCAGGTGATCTTCATAATCTCCCTAGGACAATTCAAATGGAAAAAAAAATATTTTTCTGGCATGGTGCTGTTATAATGTCCAAGTTTCACAGACATACAATAAATAGATCAGCACAATGGTTCTGTAGGCCTTTAGTTTGGTAGGCAGTCTAACATCTCTTCTCTCCCACACTTTTCTTCAGACTCTCCCAAACACTGAGTTACTTCTGGCAATGTGTGTGTCAATCTCATTGCCAATATGTATGTCCCTGGAAAACATAATGCAAGGTAATTGACCTTATCCTTACTATTCAAGACTTCTCCATTTGCTACAGTCAATAGTTCCATGTATAGAAGTTATGGTGCTGGCTGATGACTTTCTTGGTGTTAATTGTCAGGAAAAAGTTAGAATAAGTGACAGAGAATTGATCCATACTTTGCTGCATGTCAGCTTCAGAGGCTGCGTTGAGTAAACAATCATCTACAAACAAGAAATCATTCACCAACACTCCTACATTATGCTTGGCCTGTAGCGTTTTCAAGTTGAAGAATTGACCATCAGTGCTATAGTGGACCTTGATGCTGTGTTCACCCTCATTTAAGGAATCTGACAAGATTGTTGAAAACATTATGCTAAAAAGCATGGGAGAAATCACACAGCCTTGCTTCACCATATTGGTGACTGGGAAGGTGAGAGCATTAAGCAGAAGTCAGGCAAGCAAACTATTATGAAATTGAATTACAATACTTAATTACAAGAACTTCTCTGGGCAACCAAGTTTTCACACACACACACACACAAGCATGTATATGTAAGTGTATATATATGTATGAATATACACACAAATTGTATGTATGTATGTATGTATGTATTATGTATGTGTATATGTTGCTGTTCAGTTATTTCATTCATGTACAACTTTTCATGATCCAAAATGGGGTTTTCCTACAAAGACACTGGAGTGGTTTGCCATTTCCTTCTTTAGATCATTTTATAGAAGAGTAAACTGAATCAAACAGAGTTAAGTGACTTGCGTAGAATCACGCATATAGTAAGTATGTGAGGATATAGTTGAACTCAAGAAGAGGAGTCTTATTGACTCCAGGCTCAGCACACCAATCCATTGTGTTACCTAGTTGCCCATATACACATGCGTATACATATATATGCATATACATACATACATACATACCAGTATAGACATACATATATATATGTACATATATGCATAGACAAAAAGGATCAAATAAGGTTTTCTCATTTGAAAGTTTATATGGGCATCAAGCTTGTCCAAATTCACATAGGGAAAAACAACAGCAACAAGCAAAACTGAGAAAAGTTTCCGTCCTAATAATATTTATGCTAAAAATATAGTGAATTATTGTTTGAGTGGGCAAAATAATTGATTTTTAAAAATAAAATTGCAAAGAAATTTCTTTGGTATTTAAGCCCAACTTCTGTAGATTCAATGAAAGCATCTTATGGACAATCAGTAACAGATATGTATATAAGCTTACTGCAATTTTCACATAGTTTTCATTTATTTGCTAGATGTTCATATTTTGAGAGCTTTCTATTACACAAAGTTTTGAGGTCATGCATGTTTAGTATGTTGATATCTAAAGAAAACATCGTTAGCATTTTGCGAGTCAGTATTACATTGGAGACCATTTTAGCTGTAGTAATTCTCTGATTCCACTGTGTTTTAATTCTTTAAGACATTTTGAGGTTTGTATTTGTAGTACAAACATTTGTCCTGCAAAAAATGGTGAATTTCTTATGTCTGATTCTGACTACTTGATTATATCTTATAAGCACTTGGTTGGTGCTAATATTTTTACATCTACTGATGTTTATAAACCTATAATCAAGTAGGTTACATAATTACACTTATTTCCTTACAAAAGTCTGCTTTGATCTATGATTTCAGGATGCTTAGGAATGAAATTCTGTGCTTTCTGTCAGCAATCATGTGATCTTCTATAGCTATTATGAACCCTTTCATTTTTTTTAAAACAATTACAGTTGAAAGCTATTTGTTTGGCACGTCTCTTGATATATTGTTGGATGAATGCTTATGGATGTTGCCTATGGGAGGCTTCTTGATTCCCTTGGAGTCTAGCTATTTTATAGGCCCCTTCTTGTACTAAACCAATATCAATTGCATTTGATAGATTCAGTGGCCTTTACCATTTCTCTGTGAGGTGGATATGTTTGTTCAAGAAATGCTTCTATAATTGTCATCATCATCATAATCATCAACATAATATAATCATCATCATTATTATTGTTATTATTATTATCTCCATCTTGATTAATGGAGGGACCTCCTCTATTGATGAGATTACAGATACATTTGAACATTTGAGTGTTATTATTACAGCTATTAAAATTTTTAATGAAGAATAACTATAGACAATTGAAAAACACATCATATATATACATATATGTGTGTATGTATACATACAAACATAGATATATGTACAAGTATAGGTATGTACATACATACATATATGTGTGTATACATGTACATGTATGTGTATATTTCTTATATATAATTTTATATATATATATACTTCTATATATGAAGTATCAGAGATTCACTTTTTGGTTTCAAAATTACAGCTCTCAAATTAATAAAGACAAAAAAATTAAAAAGCTACAGCTCTTAAGTTCTAAAAAAATATGCTTCATTTGTGCTATTTTATACCCTCAGAAATATAATTTCTGGCAAAATCTTATATATTTTAACAATATTACTCTGTATTCACCCCCAGTCTATTATGAATACTGGCTGCCTCAGGAAATGATTCCTTTCCTAGCAAGTAACTTTTAGGCTGTCTGAGAAATGGCTAATAGTGAATAGGAATTAAGGAGTTTTATTTAATAAAACTTATATAAAAATTCAAGGGTAGAAATGGGTGATTATGGACAGATGATTGCATATTAGAATGGAGAGGAGCCTTGATATCCTCATTCAAATAATCCAGTAAATCCTGAACATGTAGTCACTGTAAGAAAACAGGAATAATCTGTAGATTTCTCCTCCCAACATTGGAAACCCTTGAAGTCTTATAGAGACTTTAGGATAGACAAGCTGGGGTAGGTAAAGGTTTAAGAGCAGGCAGTCTGAGGAAGCCCTGGGAGGGAAAGGGTTCAGGCAGTAACTCCCAGCCTGAGTTTAGCAGAGCAAGGTGATCCTCCAAGTACAGAAACCAGGAAGGAAGAACACAATATCTGACCTTATCAAACTCCCTCTTCCTGGAAGAATTGTGGTCTCTGAATCCAGGCTCATAAAAGGGAAATGTTTGCCCTGTAGTCAGGGTCTCTGATTGTTGGGGAAGAAAAAAAAAAAGATCTTGGTGACTTCTGGGCAACATATGTTTTGAGATGAAGGGGGGGAGTAGAAGGCTCCCACTCAGCCTAATTTATAGCTGTTCAATTCTCAGTAAATTATTTAGGTTAACTCTCAACCTGATATTTGTTTTAAGTATGCTTATCTCATTGAGTTTTGAAGTTAGCATAAGATTGTCTCACTAAACTTTATCTATAAATGAATAAATGAAAACACGTATTAAGTGTTTGTGCTAGGCAGAATGAGAAAGGCTTCTTAGAGAAGGTAGGACTTTGTCGGAGACTTGAAAGAAGCCAGTGAAGCCAGGAGACCTAGATGGGGACCAAGACAGTTTCAGGAATAGTCAATAGAAATGTTTGAAATTGAAAGGCGGAGCATTGTTTCTAAGGGACAGCGAGGAGGACAGTTTCACTGGATCACAGGTGGAGGAGGGCAAGGCATCAAGACTAGAGAGTTAGGAAATGGATTAGTTATCTGTCCTCAGACACTTACCAGCTGTGTGACCCTGGGCAAGTCACTTAACCCTGTTTGCCTCCATTTCCTCATCTGTAAAATGAGCTGGAGAAGACAATGGAAAACCAACCCAGTATCTTTGCTAATGAAACCCCAAATAGGGGTCCTGAAGAGTTGGATATGATTGAAGTGACTGAACAACAACTAGTTATGAAGCATTATTTTTTAAGGGAAGGCTGTTTTGGCCTAGGAAGTTACAGAGATGGTGAGTAGAGTCAGAGAACAATTCACTGACATGCTTTTTCCAGGAATGATATGATTGATTGACTTAGGGATGGGGCACTCTCCCAATCTTCAGGCTTTTCAGAGCTAGTCGTGAGAGTGCCCAACGGAGGTTGGGCACAAATAATCGGTAAGAACATTTGAAATAGAAAGGTCTCTAAATTTGCATATATCTCATGTTTGTTCTGAGCTACTCCAGTTTTGCTTTGCTCATACAGCACAGCGCCTTCTTTAATGTAGGCTCACCTTACTAGTGGTCTTATGCCAGTATCTCCCATGTCTCACAAGTAATATCAAAATTCTTCAGACTGACCTTGACAGTTTCCTTTTATCACTTCTTCTTACCTCCATGTGAATACAAGCCTTGTATTCACCTTTATTCTTATAATGTATTCACCGTTATTCTTAGAAAGAGAGAAAGTGGAAGAAGAGGAGAAGGAGAGAACTCAGGCTTTGACATTATATGAGTATTTAGAGAGAACAGTAGGCAAAAGTCTCAGAGAGATCTGGGATGAGGTAGTTATAGGGAACTCTCACCAGTAAGAAAGAAGGGCCACAGGATTTGTGTTGGACAGTTGCATTGGGGGATGTCTCCCTCTGCCACCCAGAGGGATCCACTTGATTGATCATATATGACTTGGAAATTACAAATCCCTGCCAGACCATGTCTGTTCATACTGGCAAACCCCTTTATAACCTAAGAGGTTGGTAAAAGAGAATGTGACACAGGGGTAAAGGCTGGCCTTGAACCCAAGTGGATGTAACACCACAGTTGGCATTTGATCTTGGCAACAGAAATAATACTAGATTCATAAGCTTTCAAAAAAAAACAACAATAAGGGAACCTGGATATGATCAGAAAGAGATAATGGGGGACCCATATCTAAGCATTGGGTGCAGGACTAAAAGTTGCAGGATTTGTAACTCCATTGCCTATACCCATTGCTTGGTCACACTTAAAGGGGGAGGGAACTGTTGGCCCCAAAGGAAGAGGGACCCTGAAGAACAGTATCAGTTATAATTCCAAGATATCATAACCATTCTTGGGTAAGGACCAAGAAAGAGTCCAGAAGGGTAGTGACCATACCTCTCCCTAAATCACACCAACTTAGAAGCACTGAAAACTTCCAAACTCTCACAACTAGCTCTGAAAAGCCTGAAGATTGGGGGAGTGCCCCATCCCTTAGCCACATTGGGAATGAAGCCCAACTTTATCATAAATTCAAAGTCTAGAAATACACTGGTAAAATGAGAAAGCAGAAAAAAATGACCATAAAAAATTACTGTGGTGATGAGGAAGATCAAGTCACAAACTCAGAAGATAATGAAGTTAAAACAACTAACTATAAGCATGACCTCAAAAAAAATGCCTTGGCAGAAGCCCAACAAGAATTCCTGGAAAAACTAAAAAGGAATTTTCATAATCAAATAAGAGGGGTAGAAGAAAAATTAGGCAAAGAAATAAGGGTGAGGTAAGAAAATTGCGAAAAGATAATTAACATCTTGGTAAGAGACGCACAAAAATGCTGAAGAAAATAAAACCTTAAAACAAAGAAATCGGCCAAATGGAAAGAGACTGATGAAAATAACTGCATAAAAAGAAGAATTAGGTAAAAGAGAAAAAAGATACCAAAGCTTACTAAAGAAAATAATTCCTATAAAAAAATTAGAAGCAAGTGAAAGGTAAGGACTCCATCAGACATTAAGAAACAATAAAAAGTCAAAAGAATAAAAAACTACAAAATATTGCATCATAAAAACAAGTCACATGAAAAATAGTTCAAGGAGGAATGATTTAAGAATTTTTAGATTTCCTGAAATTTGTGATCAAAGAAATACCCTAGACATTGTTTTGCGATATTATCGAGGAAAACTACCCCCATATATTAGAACCAGAGGATAAAATAGAAATTGAAAGAATCCACCAATGACTTCCTCAAAAAGACCCCAAAATTAAAACTCTCAGGAATATTATACACAAATTCCAGATCTGTTAGGTCAAAGAGAAGATACTTGAAGCAGTAATAAAGAAACCATATAAATACTGTGGAGTCACAGTTGGGATGACATAAAATTCATCAGTTCCCACATTAAAAGAGTAGAGGGTTTGAAATATGATATTCCAGATGGCGAAGGAATTAGGATTACAATGAAGAATCACCTACCCAGCAAAACTGAGCATAACTTTTCATGGAAAAATTATATTTAATTAAAGAACTGTCAAGAATTCCCAATGAAAAGACTAGAGCAGAACAGAAAACCTGACTTTCAAATATATGACTCAAAAGGAGCATAAAAGGTAAACCTGAAAGCGAAATTACAAGATGCTCAATAAGGTTGAATGTTCATAACTCTATATGGGAATATGATTATTATTTTCCTTCATAATTAAAGAGGACCAAAATGGCATGACTATGCTGGGCTTAACATATAGTTTGTTCAACTGTGGCAGGTCAGACTAATACAAGCTTGGGAGACTCAAACAGAGGTTGGGCACAAATAATCAGTAGGAACATTTGAAATAGAATGGTCTCTAAATTTCCATATATCTCATGTTTGTTCTGAGCTACTCCAATTTTGCTTTGCTCATACAGCACAGCGCCTTCTTTAATGTAGGCTCACCTTACTGGTGGTCTTATGCCCATATCTCCCATGTCTCACAATTAATATCAAAACTCTTCAGACTGACCTTGACAAGTTTCTTTTATCACTTCTTCTGACCTCCATGTGAATACAAGCCTTGTTTGTGTTCTTCATAAAATAGTCTTTAATGAAAATATATGTGTGCCATTCTAATAACGTGACTAGCCCATGGCAATTGTGCTCTCTACATTAAGATTTGAATGCTTGGTGGTTGAGTAGGAGAAAGGACCTCAGTGAGTACTTTATCTTACCAGGTGATCTTTAGAATCCTCCTAAGACAATTCAAATGGAAGCAATTCATTTTCTTGGCATGACACTGGTCAACTGCTCAGGGTTCACATGATATGTAAAGATGAGGTCAGGACAATTGCTCTATAGACATTTACTATTGTAGTCAGCCTAATACTTCTCTACCATACTTTCCTTCAGGGCCTCCCAAGCACCGAGCGAGCATCACACCTATTATCTGTGTTTAAATCCCTGGAAAGCTTATTTCCAATGTAAGTTATCCATAACTTTTACAATTTCTCCATTTGCTATAATCAATCAATGATTCGACATAGGGATCGTATGGTGTTGACTCGCGGAGAGGCTTTTTTTTTTTTTGGTGTTGTGTCAAGCCAAAATTAACACAAGCAGCAAGAGAACTCTTGCATCTCAACCTCAGAGGCTGCAGAGTCCACAATCATCTTCAAATATAAAGGAACATACCAACTCTCCCTCCACTTCAGTCTTAGCTTGTAGTCTTTTCAGGTTAAATAATTTACCATCAGTGAGGTAACTGACCTTGATTCCATTTTCATCCTCATTGAAGGTGTCTTACAAAATTACTGAAAAAATTATGCTAAAAACATTGGAACCAGCAGACAGCCCTACTTCACTCCACTGGTGACTGGGAAAGTAAGGGTATCATTTAGTAGCCAGAACATGTGCAAATGTGCAATCATGGAATTGGTGTACAATACTTATAGACTTCTCTGGACAAAGAAACTTTGCCATAATCTTCCACAAGTACTATTATAGAAATGTAAATTTTTAAGGTCTTCCCTGCCCCTAGGTTAATTGCACCTGAGGCCTGTGGTGGGAGGCTTCTTTTTCAGGAACGCCAACACCTTGGTGCTTTGTGATTGGGCAGAGGGTCAAGGGGATTGTTGTTGCATTCTCTGACCCAGGAGAAGGCTATTAAAAAACCTTGATGGAAGGCTTTGCTTTGGGACTCACTTTGAGAAGTATTGTGTGATTTGACTAGATGAGACTCTGGGCAGCTGTTGAGAGCCCTCTCTATGTTCCTCCTCCATCTTCCCTGCCCCAGCTTTGAAAACCCAGATGTTGATGCTTCCCTCTCTGGCAACTGTGATTAGGTATGGATGTATGTAATGGTTGGACAGTTTGGAAGCCTGTTTGCTGAAATGTTTCTGTCTTGTAACATCTACTTGTACCTCTGTATACTCTGAAGTTTGGGGTGCTGATCTTTTTCCCCTGAACTAGGTAAATGATATATGTTTAATTAAAGCAAGATTGTTAACCCATTTTGAATTCCTTTCCTTTAGAAAAGCAGGTCTAAGAACCTGTGTTGGCACCCACCCTGGGGACGCTGGGGTGCTTGCTGTTACAAGTACCAACAACTGACAGTGTCAAAGGCCTTGGTCAGGTCAACACATATTGTGTACAAAGATTGTGCTTCTGGTAAACACCGTATCAATTGTTCCTTAGCCATTTCTGGAGAGACATTAGCTCTTGGGGAGATGAACATCTTGTACATGAAGGATCAGTCTATTAAGAGTGACTGGCAAAAATATTAGAAATGAATAACAGAGACATTATTCTGTGGAAAATTATTTCACATAAAAGAGGCACACAAAGAAGAGATTTTTTCATTGGAGGGGGAAATGACAAGGAATGGCCAACTCTTCATCTTCACCCTTGTCTAGATTGTTAAAAAGAGGGAAAAATAAATATTAACACTTGATTGGGTATAGAAGTCTATCTTAACAACAGGGAAGTAGGAGGGGAAGGGGATAACAGAAAGAGGTGAAGTGATAAAAGGAAGGGTAGCTAAAGGAAAGCAATAGTCAGAAGAAATGAATCATTTGAGTTGATGTCTTAGCATCCTCAGGATTCATTTGAAAAATAAATTACACATGGTTTACATGAAGACTGTATATAAGAAAACATAATTTAAATAGCTAAATCAAATGCAACACAATCCTTTTAATCATGCCAACATTTCACTAGATACTCCTACTTATTTATTCCAAAAGTATTTATATTCAAATCTTCAATGTTGAAATGAAAAAAAAAAATCTAACATGTACAATGACCAACCATTCATTTCTTTAGGTGACAACTAATTTCTGGCCTATAAAAAAGAGTGCAGATACTTTTTTGTCATTGACATTTTTACTCTGTTCAAAAACCATCTCCTTTTGATGACTCGCCTGCTTATGTATGCATTCTGCATTTTGACATTTTACTTCCCACAAACGTTATATGGGAAACCACACTTAATGCTAAACCTCCAATTATAAGGCATAATCACATTGCCTTGTGATTTTTAGCCTGGTGTACATATGCAGTTTAAATTTACTCATGCACACACATCACTTTAAATTTTTCTCCATTTTTGAAGGGAAATTTGTGTTCAGATATTTCAAGGAATAAATATGTATGTGCTTTTACACATCCCCTCTTGAAATATATCAAACCATAGGAGAATTAGAAGTAAATTTCTTATTAGTAGGTGGTTATGGCATTTTAGAAAAGCCAAATTCAACTTGCAAGTTGGAGCCCAGCTGCTAGTTTTAATCAGTAAAAAATGAAATCTTTTTGAAATATTCATTTAATATGGGTGAATGCCTTTTTGATAGATATAACATGAACTAAATTTATAGGAGGAACCAAGATGTTCAGAAACAATGTCTGAGACCCAAGAAAATCATGAGGAAATATGGATTGTAAAGTACTAAAAAAAAAAAAAACAAAGGAAAGAGATGTTGCAATGATGCTCTAGAAAGCAATCTAAAAGATATTTGTTTTTTTCTACTCTCTCATTGTTTGTGAAAGACAAGTGAAACCTTAGTAGCAATGAGATGCCTTTATTCAGTTAATAGTAATGAAGCCTTATAAGAATCAGGCATTCCTTTATGTTACACTTGGAAGACTCAAGTCTTTATTTCTGATGACTATATAATGACACATATTTCCTCAATGCTTTTCTCTGGAAAAATTTTCAGGTTTTTTATTTTCAAGGCTTTTTAGGAAGCAAACAATAGACTTATATCTACTTGAAGTCCATGTGACAGTAGTAGTGATTTCTACCAAATCAGTAGAAGTCATGCCTCCCTATTTGTGAATGAAAATTCAGTGTGTGAAACAAAGACTCTGTCTTTAATAGTAGATATGGAGACCATAGATTTACAGTTGGATGGAACATGGGAAACTAGTTCATCATCATTACCATAATCATCATTAGCTTTTAAGATCTCCCAGAACTATACAAATATTACCTCATTTTATCCTTATGATAAGTCTTCAAGATAAATCTTATTAACCCCACTTTACAGATGAAGAAACTGAGGTAGCAGAGCTTAGGGGACTTGCATATAGGGTCACACAGATGGTATTTAAGAGTCAATTTGAACCCAGATCTTTTTGCCTCCAGGTCTAGGCTCTATCTTATAGGGAATTTATCTAAGACACCAAAGCTCACAGAGGGAAAGTGACATTTCCAGAAAAGTGATATTCCACAGTTAATTATTGACAAAGGCAAAATTTGAATTATACTCCTCTGATGCCAGAGTCAGGGCTCTTTCCACTAAGCACAATTCATGAATTGACTCATTCATTCACTCTTTCGTTCACTTGTTCACTGACTCATTCATTTATACAAAGCTTCCCTAGTGTTTAAAATCATTTTGAAAAATTGAATTCATTCAACTACTCTCCAGGACTGAAGACAACTCCAGTTGTTTGATTATACCTAAGTGAGAAGGCAACATAACTTTATCATGTCACTGCCATAACAGAAGAGTATTGCCTCAGGTAGACCTTTGTTTCTTACGGTGCTTTGCCTTTCTCACAGGAGGGGCTTGGCAAATATTTCTTGTATCCTTTTATAAGACAAACTGTCAATCACTTGTGTGTGTGTGTGTGTGTGCGCGCACTTGTATATAGACATATTTATTTCCTTATTCCCATTGTATGGACTTTGTACTATTGGACTTGGTCCTCAACTTCCTGTTAGGCTTTTTGAAAAATATTATTTTCATTCATTTATTAAAAAAAATACTAGTTTGGCCTTCAGCATGGATTTCTCTGTACCTTTTTGAATGTTGGCTTCAGTCATGTCCTTTTGACCTTCAGGCATGCACCTTTCCCTCTCCATGCAACTGTTGATTGCCACAAATCCCTGGAATATATCACCAAATCAAATATCAAACATTTTTGAAGCACTTACAATGTTCCAGGAAATAAAAATGTGTGAGGATGTTTCCTTAACTCATTCCTGTATTAAGGACATAACAACCCCACAAACTAATTTTGTACACTGGGAAATTGTGGGAGTTGGACAAAGTCATTTATTTCTGTTATTTGTCAGTAAAGTTTCTTTGAATTTTAGCCACTGTTTGAGTTAGCTGACCATATTTCTTTGCTTTAAAATTCAAATGTATATCTATGATAATCTCTGTTGGAATTTTAAATTTTAAAAAAATGTTTTACAACTATATTGTTTCAATTTTGTATATGTTAATATGCTATATAGCTGTTTTGAATGGGTAATAGGATTTCATTGATATAGGGATTATCATCTCTGCAACTTATAGTTGTACATATTTGCTTGAAAAAACTGAGAGGTGAATTGACTTATCCAAGGTCACTTGGGTCAGTGTGTGTCAGAAGCATTGTATTATATTGTAATCATTATTAGCTTTTAAGGTCTCTCAGAAATATACAAATATTACCTTATTTTATCCTTGTAATGACTCTTCAACGTAAATCTTATTAAGCCCATTTTACAGATGAAGAAACTGAGGCAGCAGAGCTTAAGGAAGTTGCATAGGGTCACACAGATGGTATTTGAGACTGGATTTGAACACAAATATTTTTATTAATATTTGAATAAGACACACACATACAAACGTATTATAAATGCTTATGATGGGAATAACTGATAGAGAAAAGGATAGAGACCTTGGAGTCTTAGGATCCTTTCTCTATCCAGTATTCCCATCATAACATTTATAATATGTATGTGCCAGTGTGTATGTATTATTCAAATGTTAATACATATATACATATATAATTTCATTTAAAATGTTATCTATGATGCACACTGATATTTTTTTCCTTGAAATATAATCATAGTAGTATATTTGGGAAAGGCCTGGGAAGAAATTTGGAAAGCTCCCAAACCCCTCCCCTACTATTTGGTCATTGATAACACAAGTTTAATCACTAGAGCTTTATACCTTTGCAATATTATAAGGGAGGAGGGACAAAAAACATTTAAGAAGCACCTACTTCATCCTGGATATTGTGCTAAGCACTTTACAGATATTGTCTCATTTGATCCTTACAACTCTGGAAGTGGGTCCTATAATTATCCCCATTTTACAATTGAGGAAACTGAGACAGACAGTAGTTGAGTGATTTTGACTATAGTCAAAAAATAGATTTGACTATTGTGATTTGAATAGTCGCAAAAGCTATTGTGTATATATTGGGTGCCTAGGAACTTCTCATTACATAAATGGAGGACTTAGTCATCAAATATGGAGTGACTTGTCAGGTAGAGCCTAATACTAATCAGTAGGCTAATCTTTACAAGGAATATACTCTTCCTTTTAATTTTCCCCTATCAGGCCTTTACAATCTAAGATAAACATTGAAACATGCAGATCACAGAACACAAACCTATATATCCCTTTGTAATTTATCCATATGTAGTCTTTCATCCAGTGACTAGACATAAAAAGAAATTTTGTCAGTTTATTTCCTATGCCTGAAGAAGTGGCATTAGTGGTGTGTTAGTTTCATGCTCAAAGAATAATGTCAGATATAGTTATTTAGTGTTGGGGAATGCTGATATAAGTCCTCAAAGTAAGCTCAAAGACAATTTGAGGGAAAGAGAGAAGAATGTCTTTGTTTCAGAGAAAGTAAATGTTTTTTATTAGACTGGCAGCCTGTGGAGGATAGTGTCACAGAAGAGAAGAAAAAAAGGAGAAAATAATGATTGTTCTAATTATGGAAATATCTTGGGAAATTTTGTCAAGACATGAAAGGCTGTTTGGTGCTTAGATGTTCAGTCAGTGAGAATTCAGTTTAACTTCTTATACAGAGCCAAAAGGCTGAGAGAACTTGGCTGAAAATATAGAATAAGGTAACAAAAATGGAGGTTAGCTGTTTCCCAGAGTTTAATGGCAATACGGTTCCTTGAGTTTTTAGATGTCCCTTTCTAGCTAAAGACAGACTAAGCAATTGTCAGTTGTCCTGATGGTAACCAAATGACAGTTCAAGCACCTTTATACAAATTTACCAGTGATACTTATAATCTAATTTGCAGTAACTGTAAAGCTCAATCAAAGAAATGAATTCTATCTAGATACAAATATCTGGAGCTAACAAAAGAGAAATATGGTCTTTTTGACAGACCATCTTTGAATACTGGTTAATTAGCATCTTCACATTATTATTTAAGTAGGCTCAACATTAATCTACAATGCATTGTTTTGATTTGGAATCAACAGTTTGAACTCTGACTCAACATTTTGTGTTCTGCAAACCAGTCCCTGCTCTGTGGGTGGTTGGGATCCCCGTGTGCAACAGCACTTTTCAGAACCTCTTTAAGAACAGACAAATGAAATCCCCAGTGTCTCTGTTTGCAAGGTTTCCTTCTCCTCTGTCACCTTCTCTTCATTCAGATGACACTTGATCCTGATTCAGGACTCTTCTTAAGGTGGAAAGGAAAAGGGGGAGGAGAGACACAGCAATCTCCCTCAAAGCTTCCCATTTCCCCTCCAAGTATAATTATGATCTAAGATCCTGGAAATAATAGCCTAGCTATTAGGTGGAAGGAAATAGGAACTTCATTTCAGATTAGGTGAAAATAAAAATTGTTACCTCCCCCACATCTGCTATCATTTCCTTATAACCAGAAAACTGCTGCTTCTGGTTTCTTCTTTCAGGTGCTGCAGAAGGGAATGAGAAGGGAATAGGAGATCAGAGCACATCACTCTCCATGGAGTTTTCTTTGCAAATATACTGTAGTACTTTGTCATTTCCTTCTCCAGTTTTAGGCAGGGGTTAAGAGACTTGCCCAGGGTCACACAGCTAGTAAGTGTATAAGCTCAAATTTAAATTCTGGTCTTTCTTGAATCCAGGCCCAGTGTTCTATCCACTGCACCAAAATAGGTGAATTTTCTTCAATACCTTTAGCTTGCCTAGTCTTCTTAGGCTCATATAACCTCTCTGTTCACCTTTTTTCTTAAACAGGAGTATACTATAGCCAGCTGGAGTAGTTAGTGAAAGTTGACTGTTAAATTTTTGGTGTGGAGAATTAAACTTTAGAAGTCAAATCATCAAAGGTTACAAATCAGGACTTGGTTTATTGTTTTATTGCTTATCTGGACTTAAAAGAACAAAGAAAATGTTGATAATGCAGATGAAACTTAAAAGTATGTACAGGATACATTTTTTTTTCAGAGAGATGGTTGTTAAACATTTGCCAGCATGCTTTTGCTCCAAAGGATTTAATATCACACATTTTTTTATTGGATTTCACAATAAATGTGAATAGATCGCCTATTTTGTAAAAAAGGTTTCCAGTGATCACAGTCATACAAACTGTCTACTTGCTTCTTCGCTGTCTCCTTTGAAAAATTATCATCTTGCCCTCCTCTTCCACAATGTTTTATAACCTAAAACTCTCCTATTCTTTTCTCTAAATTATTTTGGTAATTTCATTGGGATCCATGGGTTCAATTATCATCTCTATGTAGATGATTCAAAGATCTATTTTTCTGGTACCAGTGTCTCTATTACTGACTGCTTAATTAGCATTTCAAACTTAATGTCCCATAGACATTGCATACCTAAGGTATCCAAAACAGAACATGCTGATATCTTTCTCCCAATTCTTGCCCCAGTCCTAACTTCTGCTGAGGGTGCCACTATTCTTTAAGACATGTAGGATCAGGGGTGGCCAGGTAGCACAGCGAGTAAGAGCACCGGCCCCAGTGTCGGAATGACCTGGGGATCGAATCCAGGCTCAGACACTTAGCACCCACTCAGAAACACCTGGCCATGTAACCTTGAGCAAGTTACTTAACCCCCATTGCTTTAAAAAAAATAAGGATCAAAATGCTGTAGTTGTCTTTAATTCTTCTTTCTCCCTAATCAGCTACTGAGTAGGCCTTATTGGTTCTCTCTCCACAATATATTTCACAGCCACTCTCTTCTCTCCATTCATTTGCTTATTCCATGTGAAGCCTTCTTTATCTTCCCAAGTGATCTCTTAACCTCCATTCTCACTCCTCTTCAGTCCATCCTTCTTACAGCTGCCAAATATTTCTAAAGCATAGGTCTAACCATCATTCACCTGCTCATGATGCTCTGGAGGCTCTTTATTTGTGGCTAGGATAATTATTCAAATGCTCTTATTTGACCTGTAAAATTCTTCAGACTCAGTTTCCAGGCTTCTATTGAGTTAATTTCTTGCCTTTACTCACTCTACTCTCACAAGATTAGTTCATTATGTGTTACAGATGAGTTGCTTTTTAGCAAATGTAATGGGAATGTAAATTTTAAAGATCTTCCCTGCCCCTAGGATAAAGTGCACCTGGAGCCTGGGGTAGGAGGCTTGTTTTTCAATAGATACTTCTTGATTGGCCAGTGAGTCAATAAGGTTGTTACATTCTCTGAGCCAGGAGAAGGCTTTATAAGCCCTGATGTGTAGCTTTGTTTTGAGGTTCACTTTGAGAAATGTTCCATGATTTGATCAGATGAAACTCTGGGAAGCCATTGTCCAGGGCCCCCTGGCTGTGAAACCCAGATGTTGTTTGGTATGGATGTAATGGATGGACAGTTTGGAAATCTGTCTACTTGATCTGTTTCTGTCTTGATAATTCTGTCTGTATATTCTGAAGTTCGGGATGCTGACCTCTTTCCCCTGAACTAGGTAAATGATACATATTTGACTGATTAAAGTAAGCTTGTTAACCCATTTTGAGTTGCTTTCCTTTATCAAAGCAGATCCAAGAACCTGTGGTGGCAGCAACCCTGGGGACGCTGGGGTGCTTCCTGATACAGCAACTTATATATAGAGGGAGGATCCACAATGCAAATTCCCTGCAAAGAAGCTGCAGTTCCAGGTCTCCCCATCATTCTGCCCTACAGCAAATAAAAAGCATTCTATTGGACCAATAAGGCAGAGATTATTTACCTGAGGTTTATGGAGATTTTAGTGGGTTCATGAACTGGGATTGGGCATAATAAAGTTTTATTTCAATTTGATCAATCTCCTTTATTATATTTCATCTTTTCTTTTCTTTTTTTTTCTAAGCAATAGGGGTTAAGTAACTTGCTCAAGGTTACACGGCCAGTTATTTCTGGGTGTGGTGCTGAGTATCTGAGCCCAGATTTGATCCAGGTCATCCCGACACTGGAGCCAGTGCTTTTAC
Source organism: Petaurus breviceps papuanus (assembly GCF_028583685.1). Classification (NCBI taxonomy): domain Eukaryota; kingdom Metazoa; phylum Chordata; class Mammalia; order Diprotodontia; family Petauridae; genus Petaurus; species Petaurus breviceps. The sequence continues at coordinate 15,377,493 of NW_027186304.1, forward strand.
TCGCTGAGCCACCTGGCCCCCCCCATATTTTATCTTTTCAATTAAAAACTTTATTTAGAGGTTTCCACAGGTTGCCAAAGAAGTCCATGAAAAAAAAAAAATCATTCACCTAATGGTAAAACAAAAGCAAAAAATCCTAAAACCAAACATGTGACACTCATTGCTTTTAAAGAAATTAGGTTTTGATAGGGTTCTAGAAAATGTCATGCAACAAACATGGCACTTACCTGAAAAGAATTTTAAAAAAAATTAAACTCATCACATTTGACTTGGAATTATGACTTTCTCATCACAACATGGACATATATATGTTTTACATTTTATTTCATGTCCTCTAAAGAAATTTTTGCCTTTGTAATATTATCTAGGTATAAATGAATTTTAGAAATGTGCTTTTATTATGTAACTGAACAGAAACCATTTCTAATACAACTGAATCATTAAATTAGATGAACTCATGTTGCATAAACCAAATTTTCTGAGCACCAAATTTATTTCCTATGAGCATAACTAATTTTGAAACTATATTCTGTATTTCTTAATCTAAATGCAGTTAGTTGTCTTACAAACTACCTCACATGTTGCAGTAATCTCTTTAAAGAGGGTAATAATTAATTCAAAATACATTAGGTCTGTACTGAGTAAGATCCATAATAAATAATTGTAGTCTTCAAAATTCCTAGTAATCCCTAACATATATGATTGCGGGGGGAGGGGGGGGCTGAATTCTACTCTAGCACCTTCCAAGGTGGATTTAGGGAAGACCACTCATATAAAGCCAAGGAGATAACAATCCATCAGAAATATCAGAGTTGGCAAAATACTTTCTTCCCCTTTATATATCTCGTCTTACCTCTACCAACTAGAATTCCTTAACTACAACCTATTATCAAGACATTGTGGTGATGTTTTAAATATATATGAGAAGGATTTGGGAAGTGATTATGAGGTGAGAAAATAGATAATGACATTGAGGTGTTTTTGAGTGCAGAGGTGAGGAGAAGAGGAAGATCATGACAGATTGCTTCAACTTTTACATGAAATATTTGGTGAGGTCATGTGTGTGTTGAGCAGGAAGCAGGATGGTATAATTGGCTTAAGGAAAAAAGGGAAGGTTTGGACCAGATGGAAAGACAGTAGGGTGTGATTGAGGCATTACTCATATTTTGAATGACTGACTGAAGCATCTGAACCGATAAAATCCAGGCCTTTGTGTATTTTGGGTCTCCCTGGTCTCCATTTGAAGATAAGTATGCTGTATCTTTTCTACCCTAAAACAATACTGATATCCAAAGACCCTTTGAATTCACCCAATATCCTTAAGGTTATGGATGATTTAAAAAGATACTTTTAGTGTTAAAAATAAATCAAATAAAACATAAACTCCTTCCTTCCCTTTTGGAGTACTTACTAATTTTGTTCTGTCTCCTTTGTAAATATCATATCAACTTATGTTGATGATTCTCTTTCTGTATTTGTTAAATCTTAATAAAAATGTAAATGAAAACAAAATATTTGGGCATCAAATTCTTTCCCTGTTTGACTCATCTCCAGACAATAGATGCCAATTAACCTGCAGTAACCCATGGCAATTGGCTGCTTTTGCTGTTTTGCATTTCCAGCTTTCCATTTCCTTTATAAGCATACAAATCTGGTGCTCATTAACCAACCTGAAGTGTGAAAACTGTGCTTTATTCAAATTCACCCAAAGAATATGTTTTTTTTCTTTAAACACACATTAGAAAACTGAACATCTTTGCCAAATAGAACATTCCCCTTAATGGAAAAGGATGAATCTAGGACAAATTGGCAGAATTGCTATATGAATACTCCACCTGGTGAACCAAATAGCATGATTTCAAAGCATTTAAATCTTCCCATTTTCTGCACACTTACCTTTTTATTCTAACATGATATATATATATGTTGATCCCATCTTCATTAAAACTATTTAGGCTACATTTAAGTACTATTTTAGTTGATTCCAAATCACAATTCTACTTTTAAATTACCCAGTTAAATAATTTTAGCAGTAAGGTTTTCCTCCTACTGCAAGAGAAAAGTTAAAAGACCAGGCAGAATTATTCTATGAATCTAAATAACCACCTCGATTATCTGCTTACTTGGACCAAAGTATACTGAACCTACTTGTGGTTAAAGGCCAACTCACCAAGACTGCAAAATTAAACATAATTCATATTTATTTCTTTAGCAATAGCGGGGAGGAGATAGTGGTGTCTAAATCCATAATTTCATTGGTGTAGGGAACTTCCAGAGGATAAAGGCCATTGGTCAATGCAAATCAGTCAGCACCTTTGACTCAACTTAGTTTCTTAAATGTTTGGAGATATTAAAAACACAAATGATACAGCTATTAATATCCAGGCTATAACTTAAACTGAGAGCTTCTTGCCCATGGGGTCAGCTCCTTATCTTACTCTACCATGTGACTTTTTGCCTTACTATTAAAAATATTTTGCAAGTATTCACATTACTAAAGTTTACATAACATTTTCTTTTGTATTTGTCTAATGAATTTGTGATTTATCATATAGCATGTCATATACTCTATCTCTCCTCTCCTCTCCTCTCCTCTCCTCTCCTCTCCTTTCCTTTCTCCCTCCCTCACTTCCCCCCTTCCTTCCTTCCTTCCTTCCTTCCTTCCTTCCTTTCTCACTTCTTTCCCTTCTCTTTTCATCTCACCTCAACACTTATTCTCTTTATTATATCGTTGCTTT
>NW_027186304.1:15380330-15388923 GCF_028583685.1 Petaurus breviceps papuanus
ATCTCTCCTCTCCTCTCCTCTCCTCTCCTCATCTCTCTTTTTTGTAGAATAGCCATTTGAGCTCCATGGAGAAAGGGGTTGTATTTTATGGAAGCTTTCTATCTCCCTACAACACCTGGCATAATATTTTGCTCACAGCAGTAACTTACTCAATGTTGTTTCTTTTCACAAGGCCAATGGAGACTTTTTTTTTGGAAGGCGGTGCAGTTATTTTTCTTTCTACGTTGGAAATAGGGGTCATTTTCAACTATTTGCAATTGACAAACAATTTTTTAAATAGATGAGATGGAGTTGCTTTCTCTTCTTTAACCTTTAACAGTGAAAGGATATGAGCGCAGATTGTTCTAAACATGAGTTCCTTCCTCCAATACTTGTTGGTTAATTTATGTTCAATTTCTTTTAAAAATAAAAGAAAGTATATAGCATATCATGTCAGAAATAACTGTTTATAAATGCTTTTCAAGCATATGATTTTATAGCGTATAACCAAATGATTTCCATATCAATTGTCACTGAAGGATCAGCTAGATGAATAAAGAAAAGGTTTTGTGTTGGCCGAATTTTTCACAAGGAATTTTTGCAGTTCTTGGAAATGGATACACATGACTTATGAATCCATTGGTGGCAAAATGCCATGATCCTCAGATAAATGATTCGTGACACTAGTGCATCCTACAATAATCATGCAGCTGTTATGTTCCCAAAAAAATCTTTCTCTTCCCCTCTGTGCTGCTGAAGTCATTAAGAGCAAAAGTGAAAGCTCACATAAGATGAATATATTTGTTTAGAGAACACAAGGAGAAGGATGAAAGGATTTTACCTTTTGTTGGAGAGTCATTAGGGTCAGAGGATATTTTATTTCTATTATTTACACCTATTCCCTATTTCATTTTAGAAATAGATTTGTTTAGGCAGAACTGGTTTAGTCTGAGTAAGTTTAAAAGTTCTCTTGCTTTTTCTATTCATTGTCTAGAGCTTGCTCAAGATAATCAATTAAATTTAATATACATTTATTAGTTGCCTACTACGTTTTAAGCACTGTTCTAAGTACTGAGGATGTAAATTAAAAAAAAGAAATACAATCTCTGTCCTCAAGGAGCTTACATTCTAATGATGGGAGACAACACTCAGAGACAGGAAAGGAGTGGGATAGAGTAGGGGGGTCCTTGGCACGGGGAATGGCTGTGAAGAGATTACACAGCAAGAGAGTTAGGGTTGCTCTGGAGATCCCAAAATACTAACAGGCTGGGTCCTGCCGAATGAATTCAACTCGAGTCTTCTCAGCCAAACAAAAGTAAAATTTATGAAGTTCACTTGCATTAGATACAAAGTAAGTCTGTGCCAGGTTCTTCTATGGTGCTCTCACAGCGTTCACTATTCTATGGCATTCTATGGTGCTCTCACTCTTCCATGATGCTTTCACAAACATGAAGACAGGAGGGGGTCTCATATACAGAAGATTGTGGGAGGAATCTAGGGGTGGTCTGGGGAGGAGTTTGGGGAGAGTCTTCAGGAGGAGTTAATGACTCAATGAGTGACTAAAGGTGGGAAGCCACCTGAAGACTACAGACATTGGTGGCCTAGGCCAGTTATTTTGATAGGCTCAAAGGTGGGAAGTCTATAGTACAGAGGATTGGGCTCAGCCACAATGTAAGGCTTATTGCCTCATGCAAATGCCTCATCAAATGAGATGATTTAATCAAGAGTCCAAGGGAGGTTCCCAGAGCCTGTACCTCAAAGACTCAAGGAGAGGTCAAGGGGGCTCCCAGAGCCTATACCTCACCAGCTGCCAACCTTCTTGCATGGAATTGAAACCAGGTATATCAGCAGATGCAAAATAAAGTGAACTGGAAAGTTAATTTCGGCCCTCCACAAAGAAAGCCTTTGAGAGGAGAGACGAGACTGAGGGAATATCCAGGCTTAAGACAGTAGGATGGTATTGAATTTAGAAGTGATGAGCTTATCCTAGGAGGGGCATCTTGTTTTCTAGAGTTTAAACCAGACAGAGGAGCAGATACAAAGTGAAGCAAAGGAAGTTAGGGTTAAAAATCTAACTAGGTTTGAAAGAATTCTAATTAATTTATAAGCAATGCAACAAAATCCTTTTTTTAATCAATTTGTTAGAAGTTCTTTTGTGGTTTGGGATCAGTGGCTCTTACATTGCTCAGTACCTCCCTTCTCCTCTCCCACCAAAACCAACAAACAAACCTATATAGACACACCTGAACTCTTGGATGAAAAAATCTAAGATGAACTATAAACCATGTGGGAGATCACTTTAAATGTGTTGTACAGAAACGAATCAGTTGATTTATCCAACACAAGCACTTGGCATTAGAGCACTGCTATGCCCCAGTAAAGTCTTCAAGAAGAGTTGGGAAAAGAATTATTGAATTGTGTAGGAAGCCTAATATTAGCAGGGGATATCTATTAAAACCTCTTCTTTCATGTAAGTTAAAAAGTGACCTGTTGGTCATCAAAAAATTCAACATGACATTTCTCTAAATCTCAGTTGTAAAATGAACTCTTTGGTGAAGTGAAATTTGAGTAAGAACCTAGAAGTCATTAGAAAAGCATCAATGATAAATTTAACACTTGTACTGAACCATATTTCATACAAAGGTATTCCAAAATTAATCAGATGCTTGTAGAAGCATTTTTTAAACATTTTTAAACTGAACATAAATTCCTCCTTATAGGTCTTGGTTCCATATCCCTTGCTACCATCTTCTTGATAAGTATTTAAGGGCCAGAAGCAGAAGGGCTCGAGGAAGGAAATGAAGCATCAGTATTCCTATCTTCTGAAGGTACTCATTATGTCAGTGTGCTAGGAGGTGGTTAAAGCCCTCCATAAATAGGTCTGGAAGTCTCAGCAATTAGCATCCATATTTTATAGTTGCCAAGAACTATTGTCATGAGCTAAAAATCACAGAGGCCCTCAAAGTTCACAGATGTCCAAAAACAGTTACAAAACACATTATATATTTCACCAAAGGTGAACATTTATCACAGGGTACATTTGCTCTTGCAGTGCCTTTATTTATTCCAGTTCTCTTTTATTAAGAAAGTCTTTGTAGCTTGGAGTTTTTTTTTTCTAGTGACATTAACCAGAAGAGTGGACATTTCAGAATCAAAACTTAACAATGATTAGGGCTATGCCCTTGCCCCAGCTTAATGTAATACTTCTCTATACCATTGACAATAAATAAATACATTTCTTTGCAGTTGCCAATAAAAAGTATTCTGTCATGTGAGAGATACAATAGGCCAGTTAACAAATGCTATTGGAGATTTTATAGGCTACAGAGCAATATTATATCATATCTAGGCAAAACCTTTTTTTTTTTCTTTTCTTGGCTGCAATCCTATATAAAACTAACTTAATCCACTTTGTTTTATCTTTTATGCTTCAAAGGCACTGCAGTTCTAAAAATTCCTATTAAATACTCTTCACAAATCCAGCAAGGGTTAGTAGATTTTTTCATTTTGATTTCCTTCCAGATGAAACAATTCTGTAGTATCTGCAGCTCTCTTCTGCTAATGATGCTAACTTTTCACTCTATTGTACTATTATCTCTGTTTAGAATAATAAACTTAATTACAATCTTTACATTTCTCTACTTTCATATACTCATATATATTTTATATTCTTTTACATAACATTATTTGTTTTCCTATTGCTTTCAATTCCAAATTATAATGCATCAGTATTACAAGTATTGTAATCCTGAGAGGCTATGTGTTTGTGAGGGAGTGTGTGTGTGTGTGTGTGTGTTTGTGAATGGTTGTATATATGGAGAAAGAAAGAGACCAAAACAAAAAAAAAAAAGACAAAGTAAAAGAGACAGAGAGAAAGAAGCAGAGACAGATAGAAAAACGAGTGAGAAAGTGATGGAGACAGAGAGACAGTCTCTGAACAGCAGCAGAATAGTCCCAGACACACATCTTTATTATAGCAAGTTCTTGGCATGACATTTGTTAAGAAACTCATTTTGATTCATGTTATAAAAATGCACATGATTTCTCTCAGTGATTAATACTGCATGTTCAATTCCAGATGGAATAATGATTGATGTTTAGTGTCAGCCATGGTTGGGCACAGACCTTTTTACATGTCACTGGCTGTGACTATGGTGTGAATTTTTAATGCTGTAACAGGGAAAGAAATCAGTTTCCTTTAGTGAAATCTCCATTCTACAAATGGAGTGCATCCAACACCCAGAATGAAGAGCTGCAATGCAACAAGTAGGAAACTATACTATTCTTCAAGAATAGTGGAATTGCTCTGTTACAAAATACAAGTCATTGTTGCACCAGATTGCTGTTGACACCTTCAGCGGGAAATAACTGGAAGTGTGAATACTATGCAAACTGCATAAATTAAAAAAAAAAAACTGCTGCAGCTGCAGGCCATGTTGACAGTACAGAAATGATATTTTAAACAAGGTGCTGCACCTGGGATCAGAAAGGAAACCAAATGACCTTTCCAGGTGTTTTCATTCCAGATTTCCCTTTTGCAATTATACGTGATGGATAGACATATATTCAGCTCCCAAAGAAGGGATGCAGAATGAAATTAAGGGATCAGTGTTGGTCCAGTGCAAACCAATTTTAACTTTACTTTTGAAAACTTTCATAAGTAAGACTTCAGTTTAGACATTAGACATTAACAGTTAAACTTTCAGAACAGTGCCAGATTAAATGGAATAAATGAGTAGATGACCAGGGCAAGAAGAGGCTCCATCACTCTCTTACTTTGAAAGTTATCAAGATTGCTTTATTAGGACATAAAATCATATAATTGTGCCACACTAGACCCTTTTTCTTCATTGCAGAAAGCTTTAGAGTACAACAAATATAAAGCAAAAATATAGTGTATAGCCACTATATAATTGAAATTCTTTGAAGGCTAAATTGACATTAACCTAAAGGCAGAATTACAATAAAGAAAGATTGGGATATTGTTTTAGTATTCAATATTAAATTCCCAATGGAAACAATAGTTGAATTCATATTATTTCTAATTTTAGATATTCACATGAAAATTTTGGAAGTGGGAAATAAATTATAGCTGCAGCATTTAAAAAAAATGTATGATGTCCCTTTTAATCAAATTTATAAATGACTATAGTCTAGGGGTCACCATGACCAAGGGATAAAGATATAGGACATGCTTCTACAAACTTGATAAGAAAACTTCCAATAAGTCATTTCTAGATGCATTTTTTCAGCTTCATCTCTCTTTCTTTTTTTTTTTACTTTATTTACTTTATTTTACTTTATTTTGTGGTTTATATTCTCTTCTCCCTATTTATCTTTTATACCCATTGTATGGAAGAAAGGAACAAAGAGCATTATGATTTTTAAGAATAAATGACCAAATGATCTTCTAGCCATGAAATTGATCAAGAGAGTTCTTGGATACCTCTTTGAGTGTAAAAACTATGTAATCTTGAAGTTATAGAGACTCCTTCAAATATTACCTTTACTGTTTCCATGGAAATTAGGGAAAAAAAAGGTGTGATGATGAGAGTAATTTTCATAAACATACACACATGGACATATGTGTGTTTGTCTTTACATGTATATAGATAGATATCACAATGGTATCTATCTATCTATCTATCTATCACCAGGTGGTTAACAACAGATACACATACACACACACACACACACACACACACACAAACAAGAGCCTTTAACAGACAAAAATACATTTCCACTAACCACTACAAAATACAGTATTGGTATAGTAACTGTAAAGAAAAGAAATTATTGCTCTCCACTTGGTTCTAGTCCTAAACCTCAGAGGGTTAGGGCTGCTCTGGAGATGCCAAAATACAAACACACTGAGTCCTGCTGAATGAATTCCACTCAAGTCTTCTCAGCCAAAGAAAAGTAAAATGTATTAAAAGTTTGCTTGCATTAGACACAGAGTAAGTCTGTGCTAGAAAATTCTCACTATTCTATGGCATTCTATGGTGCTCTCACACGATATGGTGTGAAATGGGGTCTAATATACAGAAGGTTGTGGGAGGAATCTAGGGGTGGTCTAGGGGAGGAGTTTGGGGAGAGTCTTCAGGAGGATTTGATGAGGTCAATGAGTGATTAAGGGTGGGAAGTCACTGGAGGCCACCTGGAGAGAACAAAGTGGTGGGCTAGGCCAGTTCAAGGGTGGATGGATAGGGTGGGAAGTCTACTAAGTCTAGTAACAGAGGGTGGGAAGACTAGTAACAGACTTGCCTCATGCAAATGCCTCATCAAATGAGATGATTTAATCAGAGTCTAAGGGAGGTTCATAGAGCCTGTACCTCAAGGACTCAAGGAGAGGTCAAGGGGGCTCCCAGAGCCCATACCTCATCACTAACAAACCTCAAGGCACATAAAGGCTAGCCCTAGGATACATTTTTTAAAGTCATTCAGATATGAATATGCTTAAAGTTAATGCTAAAATTTCTGACTTTAGTTAATGTCCCATTTATTTAATACTAATTATATCTGATTTTAAAAAATTGTTAATAATGAAATAATTGTACATCTCAATCTCTGCAAAAAGTGTGATACTGTGAAATAAAGCAGAAATAAAATCATTTCCAGGTCTTCTAAGTTACACATAATATTTTACATAAACAGACCAAAGTAACAAATTCACAAGTTGGAAATGTAGGAAAAGAAAAGTAAACTTCAGATGTAGGACAGGAAATGCTTTGCCAATGAACATCCATTTCTTTTGGACTTCATTTTGGATATTTTGCTGATTCTCAACACATTAGAGTGGTCTATTAATATATGTAAGTCAAGTGATTAAATAAAGGAGTAGCAAGAAAACTCCTTACTAAATAAGCCCTATAGGACTTAACCTTATATGTATTTACATATACACTCACTCCTATTTCCTTGTCCTCAGTCCCTCTATGCTGATTGTGGTTGCTTCCTTTCTCCACTAATTCTTGATAGGGTTATAACCATGCTTCATCTGTATTTCTCCTCATCAGCCATCATAGTCCCTCTCACCTCTCCCACCCCACTGCTTACCTTATACACCTTCTAAGGGAAATAAATAGAAGTGTGAATTCTGTGCAAACTGCATTAAAAAAAATCTGCTACAAATGCAGGCCAAGTGCACAGTAGTCAAATAATTGTAAAGCAGGTGCATCACCTGAGATCAGGTGCAAATTTCTACTTTGGTAATCTTATTCAGATCAAGCCTGATCATGTTCCTAGATGAAGTTTTTCAGTCTTTTCCCCAATAGCCCATTCACTGTATCAAAAACTTTCCTAACCAAAATACCACTACCTGGCCATTACTCCCTTATGTGTTTGGTCTCCTATTAGTATTTAAGCACCATGAAAGCGGTGAGTACTTTTGCTTTTTTATTTGAATTTCTAACATTTAGTATAGTTCTTGGCACAAAGTAAATACGTAATAAATCATTTTCATTCATTTACTCAAATCGCATATCTGAAACAAAGAGTGAGAAATGAAACTAAGGTTAGATTATTCCATTTTAGTAAAGATGAAAATGTTATCCATAAAGAGGGCTAGGGTTGCTCTAGAGACCCAAAATACCAACGCACCAGGACCTACCAAATGAATTCAACTCAAGTCTTCTCGGCCAAAGAAAAGTGAAGTTTATTAAAAGTTTGCTTGTATTAGACACAGATGAAGTGTGTTCTAGGTCATTCTATGGAACTGTCACAGACATGGAAGGAAGATGGGAGCTTATATACAGAAATGTTGTGAGAAGAATCTAGGGGTGGTCTAGAAGAGGAGTTTGGGGAGGGTCTTCAGGAGTCAGATGAGGTCAATTAGTGATAAAGGGGGGGAAGTTGCTGAAGGTTACCTGGAGACTATAGACAATAGTGGGCTATACCAGTTCAAGGGTGGACTGATATTTTGATAGGCTTAAGCTTAGGAAGTCTAGTAAAAGAGGTTTGGGCCCAGCCACAATGTAAGGTTTATGGCCTCATGAAAATGCCTCATCAAAAGGTAGGATTTAATCAGAGTTCAAGGGAGGTTCCCAGAGCCTGTGCCTCAAGGACTCAAGGAAAGTTCAAGGGGGCTGCCAGAACCCATACCTCATCAAAGATATTCCAAGCAAGCAAGGAAAGACATGTAATCATAAATAAAATTGCCAACAAAAGAGAAGACTGATGAGAACTGAGTGGAATCCAACTTTCTTTTCCAAATCCAAGAGTAAGGAGTACAAGGTGTTAGTCAGTACAGTAGCAAATCCTCTCATAGTGCTGAGTTGTATACTTTAGCTGGGCTTAAGACCCTAAAATTCCAGCACACTGGATCCTGCCAAATGAATTCAACTCAAGCCTTCTCTCAGCCAAAGTAAAACAAAATTTATTAAAGATTCTCCATAATGGGTAGACTTAAGGAGCCTAAGTATTTGTGATGCCTGTACTGACAAGTGGGTCAGAACAATCTGACACAGATTGAGTCTACTATATATTGAATCTCAGCATGTTAATGGAGGTAAGAAGGAAGGATCTAGGGGTTATCTAGAAGACTGGGGTGATGGAAGGAGGGGTATGGGGAGGATGTTGATGGGATGGAGGTCAAACTCCAGGAATGAGAGAGATT
>NW_027186304.1:15388933-15465327 GCF_028583685.1 Petaurus breviceps papuanus
GAAGCCTTAAACTAGGCTAGTTTAAGGGCAACAGATTTGGGCATAGATGTTTTGATATGATCAAGAGTGGGAAGTAGCTGGACAATGGAAGGCTAGGCTAGGTTAAGAATAACAGAGATTTGGGTCTAGCAATAATGAAAGGCTTATGGCCTCAGACAAACTCATCAAGTGGAAAGATTCAAGGGGGTTCTCAGGACCTGTACTCCATCAATAGAACTAGATCTTTTGGCATATATTAACCATGATCCCCCAGCTAAGAAAAAATCAAGAGAGCTTATCCATTAGAATAGCCAAGGTTGCAGAGGATTCCTGATATTTTATTCAGTTAGATTCAGGATCCAAATAATTACTTTCTCCTTCTGTGGTGGCTAGCAAGGCTCAGATATTTTTTATATAGCCGTAATTTCTTTTCTGACCTTTAGTCTCAAACATCCAACTGTCTATTTGACATCTTGAACTGAAAATCTCATAAACCCAGTGTATCCAAAACTAAACTTATCTTTCCTCCCAAGTCTTCCTCTTTTCCAAATTGTCCAACTATTGTCAAACTGTTATCTTTTCTTTGGGAATTCCTTAGCCCAGACATAATAAGATTCTCCTATATAGAGGTCAGGGAACCATAAAATGTTGAGGTATAGGATTAGTGGTGCTCGAGACCCCAAAACACCAACACTCCATGTCCTGCCAAATTAATTCTACTCAAGTCTTCTGTCAGCCAAAGTAAAGCAAAAGTTTATTAAAGATTCACCCTAATGGGTAGTCTCTTAAGGAACCTTGGTATCTATGACCCTTGTACTAGATAAGTGCGCCAGAATTGTCTGACAAAGAGTAAGTCTGTGGTAGAAAATTCTTGGCCTTCTCTCTTCATGGAAGTGAGATGGGGTTTTATATACAGAAAGGTGGTGGGAGGAATTGGTCTAGAGGAGGAGTTTGGGGAGGGTCTTCAGGAGGAGTCAAATGAGGTCAGACTCCAGTGATGAGAGATGAGGAGTGGGAAGTAGTACCTGGAGATGAGAAATGGAGGCTTAGGCTAGTTTAAGGGTGTATAGATATTTTGGTAGGATCAAGGGTAGTGACCAGCTGGACAAGCAGGGCTGCTAGTAACTGTAAGAGATTTGGGCCTGGCTTAATAAAGGCCCATGACCTCAGGCAAATGCCTCATTAAATGGGAAGATGCAATCAGAGTTCAAGGGTGTTCCAGAGCCCATACCTCACCACATAGAGAGTAGTTCTTCCAGGTTTGACTAAATTCAACAAATCAAGAGGCAAGGCAAGATGTTAAAATGTTGAGATACCATCAGCTGATGGTGGTTAACAACTCCAGAGAACAGAGGGAGGTATACACATATATAAGGTTTTATATAGCTTTAGGGTAGAAGGCAAAAGGAGTTATTCTTTTAAGACTGCTCAGTATTTTACTTCTTTTGAAGCTGAAATAACAGAAATAAATTTGGAGGTGTATTTGGGGAGGGGGTAAGAAGTGTCTTTACTTCAGAGTAATCTCAGTATCCCCCAAGATTGGTTATTTTCTAGGTGATCTATCAGGAAGTTATCTTCCTGGGAGATAATCTTAAGCCATCTTGGTGGGGTAGGAAGCCTCTTGTTAGTCATTTCAGAATGTCTAGGTGTAGCCACATCAAGCATCCCTTAGAAATAGAATTTGCACAACCTACAGGGTGCAATTATTTGATCTCTAGGGCTACTATTTCTGGAGAGATATCCCCCCACCCCCTAAATAAAATATAGAATACTGGTTGTTTTTTTTAACATTTTTTTAACATTCTTACCTCCTCACTATCTCTCATCTCCCATGTCCAATCCAGTATCAAATCTTTTTTTTTATTTGACTTGTTTATTTACTTTTAGTTTGTAGCATTCAGTTCCACAATCCCCTGAGTTTCAAATTTTCTCCCCCTCCCTTTCCTGCTCCCTCCTGCCCCCCATCATGGTGGCATGCACTCCGATATAGAATCTACAAATATCTTCACATTAATCATTAGTCAGTTTATAAAGAAGGATTATAACTGATGGAATGATCAGTGGGAAAGAGGAGACAATATAGAACAAGAAAAAAGAAAGAGAGCAAGCAGTTTGTTTCACTCTGCATTCAGACTCCACATCTCTTTGTCTGGACGTGGATGTCTCTTTCCATCCTGAGTCTTTTGGAGTTGTCTTATAACCTTACATTGTTGAGGGGAGCCCAGTCTATTGAAGTTAGTCATCACACATATGTTGTGTCTGTGATTGTGTACAGATTTCTCCTGGTTCTGCTCTCCTCACTCAACATCAGTTTATATAAGTCTCTCCATGTTATTTTGAAGTCCATCTGCTCCTCATTTCTTATAGCACAGTAGTATTCCATTACATTCATAAGCCACAACTTGCTCAGCCATTTCCCAATTGATGGGCATCCCCTTGATTTCTAATTCTTTGCCACCACAAAAAGAGCTGCTATAAATATTTTTGTACTTACTAAAGAGGGTCATCATAAAATGATGATGTATAGGTTAGGGGTGCTCAAGACCCCAGAATAGCAACATGCTGGGTCCTGCCAAATGAATTCAACTCAAGCCTTCTCTGAGCCAAAGAAAAGCAAAGTTTATTAAATGTTTACCCTATTGGGTAGATTCTTAAGGATCCTCAGTATCTTTAAGGCTTGCATTGGAAAATTGTACGGCACTCTCACAGGCATGTAGGCAAAATGGGGTCTTATATACAGAAAGGTTGTGGGAGTAATCTAGGGGTGGTCTAGAGAAGGAGTTTGGGGAGGGTCTTCAAGAGGAGTCAATGAGGTTAGAATCCAGTAATGAGTTTGGAGACTGTCTTCAGGAGGAGTTAATGAGGTCAGACTCCAGCAAATGAGTGAATAAGGGTGGGAAGTTGCTTGACAAAGGAAGGCTAAAGATTTGGGCAGAACCAAATGATGGCCTCAGGCAAATGACTCATCAAATGGGAAGATTCAATCAGTTGCTCCATATGTGCCTTGCCCCTTCAATACATTCCAGTAATTTTCCTTTAAGTGAATGTGAATCCTTTGTTTTAGCTTTTAAAGCCCTTCATATACTAGTGTCTTCCTATCTTTCTAATTTTTTTTCATGCTTCCTTCCCCTCCATATACTCTGAGATATGTTCTGTAAATTGCACAATATTCATTATCTCCCAACTTCATGCATTTTCACCTGCTGTCACTCATGCCATGAATGCTCTTCCTTCCTGCTCCCCTCTCCCTCTTGATTTCCCTAGCTTCCTCTAAGTTTCATTTAAATCTTTTCTTCTGCAACTTTTCCCCTCCCTACATTCCTAATAAAAATATTTTCACATTAATCATGTTCTATAGAACAATTAGAATTAATGTGAGGAACCACAAGAGAGAAAAAACAAAACAACAAAAAAAGAAAAAGAAAGTAGTCTGTTTAATTCTGCATTCACACTCCATAATTCTTTCTCTGGCATTTTCCATCATGAGTCCTCTGGAATTGTTTTAGGTCCTTAAATTGCTGAGAAGGGCTGAGTTTATCAAAGTCAATAATTGCATAATGTAGCTATTACTGTGTAAAATATTCTCTTGGTTCTACTCACTTCACTCAGTATCAGACCATATAAATCTTTCCAGATTTTTCTGAAGTACACCTGTTTATCATTTCTTATAACACAATAGTATTCAATTACATTCATATACCACAACTTGTTCAACCATTCCCCAATTGATGGACTTCACCTCAATTTCAAGTTCTTCACTACCATAAAAAGTTCTACTATAAATATTTTCATGCATGTGAGGCTTTTTCCCCCATTTTTATGATCTCTTTGGGATATGGCCCTAGAAGTGGTATTGCTGGGTCAAAGGGTATGTACATTTTTATAGTCAATTGGGCATAGTTCCAGATTACTCTCCAGAATGGTTAGATCAGTTCACAACTTTAACAAGAAGGAATTAGTCTTCTAACTTTCCTAAATATTCAACATTTATCATTTTCCTGTTTTTTCATGTTAGCCAATCTGAGAAGTATGATGTGGTACCTGAGAGTTCTTTTGATTTGCATTTCTCTAATCAAAAGTGATTTAGAACATTTTTTCATATAATTGTAGAAAGGTTTAATTTATTCTTCTGAAAACTGTGTATTCATATCCTTTGACCATTTTTCAGTTGGGGAATGACTTGTATTCTTATAAAATTGAAGCAGTTCTTTACATATTTTAAAAATGAGGCCTTAATCAGAGACACTGGTTGTAAAAATTCTTTTCCAGTTTTTTGGTTCTCTCCTGATCTTGGTTGTATTGACTTTGATTGTTCAGAAATTTCTCCATTTAATGTTATTAAAATTATCCATTTTGCATTTTATAATGTTCTCTCTCTCTTGGTTCATCATAAATTCCTCAATTTTCCATAAATCTGACAGATAGGCTATTCATTGCTTCCCTGATTTGCTTGTAGCATCAGCCTTTATACCTAAATTGTACAGCGACTTGGATTTATTTTGGTATACAGTGTCAGATATTGGTCTATGCCCAGTTTCTGCCACACTATCTTTCAATTCTCCCAGCACTTTTTGCCAAATAGGGAATACTAATCCCAGGAGCTGGGGTCTTTATTTTTATCAAGCAGTAGTTTGCTGAAGTCACTGAGTACTGTGACTTGAGTGCCTAAAATATTCCACTTACCTGCACCTCTATTTCTTAGCCAGTACCAAGTAGTTTTGATGATTGCTGCCTTAGAACTGGTATAGCTAAGCCACCTTCCCTAATATTTCTTTTCTTTAATTTCCTTCATATTCTGGGCTTTTTGTTCTTCCAGATGAATTTTGTTATTTTTCTAGATCTATAAAGTAATTTTTGGCAGTTTGATTGGTATGGCAATGAATAAGTAAATTAATTTAGGTAGAATGGTCTTTTTTTTTATATATTAACTCAGCCTAACCATGAGCAAATGATGCTTTTCCATTTATTTAGACCTTACATTATCCATAAGAAATGTTTTGTAATTGTGTTCATATAGTTTCTGGGTGTGTTGTGGTAGAGTTCCAAATATTTTAAAATGTCTTCAAGAACATTAAAGGCAATATCTCTTTATATTTGCTGTTGGGCTTTGATAGTAGTATATAGAAATGCTGATAATTTGTGTGGGTTTATTTTATATCCTGTAACTTTGCTAAAGTTGTTAATTATTTCAAATAGTTTTTTACTTGATTCTTAATGATTCTCTAAACATATCATCATATCATCTACAAAGAGTGATAACTTACTTTCTTCTTTGCCTATTCTAACTCCTTCAATTTCTTTCTCTTCTCTTATTGCTAAAGCTAATATTTCTATGACCAAAGTGATTAACAGTAGTGATGATGATCATCTTTGTTTAACCACTAATCTTACTGGAAATGCATCTAGCTTATGCACATTATATATAGTACTTGATGATGGTTTTAGGTAGATGCTACTTATCACTTTAAGGAAGACTCCATTTATTCTTATGTTCTCTAGTGTTTTTAAAAGGAACAGGTGTAGTATTCTGTCAAAAGCCTTTTCTGCATCAATTGAGACAATCATAAAGTTTCTGCTAGTTTTATTGCTGGTATAATCTAATATGCTGATAGTTTTCCTAATATTGAGCCAACCTTGCATTCCTGGTATAAATACTCCCTGAACAAAGTGTATTATTCTTGTGACAAGTTGCTATAATTTTTGACCATATTTTATTTAAAAGGTTTTGCATCGTTGGGGTGGCCAGGTAGCACAGAGAGTAAGAGCACTGGCTCCAGTGTTGAGAAGACCTGGAGATCGAATCCTGGACTCAGACACTTAGCACCCACCCAGAAACACCTGGCCGTGTAACCTTCAGCAAGTTACTTAACCCCAATTGCTTAGGGGTGGCCAGGTGGCTCAGCGAGTAAGAGCACCGACTCCAGTGTCAGGATGACCTGGATCAAATCCAGGCTCAGATACTCAGCACCACACCCAGAAATAACTGGCCATGTAACCTTGAGCAAGTTACTTAACACCGATTGCTTTAAAAAATTTTTTTGCATCATTATTCATTTTTCTCTTTTTTCAAATGCTTTATTAACTTCTGATTTACATCATTCATTTCTGCCAGTTTATGAGTTACAAATTTTCTCACAGTTTTCCCCCTACCCACCACCCCAAAGTAGCAATCCCACAGTATATCCCCTCTTCCAATCTGGTCTCTCCCATATTTTCTCCCATACCCCCTTCGACTTTTCCAGTAGGGCACAGTGGATCTCTATGCCCCAGTGCCTGTATATCTTATTTCCCAATTACATGTAAAATAGTATTAATAATAGAATACATATATATATATATATATAATTTTAAACATTTGATTTTAAAACTTTGAAATCCAGATTCATTCCCTTCCTCCCTTGACACCCACCCTTACTAGGAAGACAAGCAGTTCAGTATAGGTTGTACATGTGTAACTAACGTAAAACTTTTACATAATAGATATATTGTAAAAGACTGACTATATTTCTGTCCCTCCTATCCGACCTCCCACTTGTTCTGTTCTCTACTTTGATCCCATCCCTTTGCAAAAGTGGGTGCTTCCAACTTCCTTCCCCCCCAGCCTACCCTCCCTTCTATCATCCACCCTCTCATCTCCTTCCCCCCTAGTCTCCTGTAGGTTAAGATACCCTATTTAGTGTGTATTTCATACCCTCCCCAAGCAAAATTCAGTGAGAATAAAGCTGACCCATTCCCTTTTGCCTTCCTATGCTTCCCCTCCATTGTAACCATTTTCTCTTGGCTCTTCTAAATGAGATAGTTTACCCCATTCTGTCTCTCTCCATGTTCTCTCATTATATTTCTCTCTCACCTCTTAATTTCACCTTTATGTATCATCCTTTCCTATTAAATTGGACCTGTGCCCTCTATCCATGTATACCTGTATATACACACATTCACATATGTATTCATATGCCCGTATATCTTCTGATATAGCCATATATATATACATGTATGTATGGATATGTATATGTATATTCTCTTCAACTCTTTTCATACTGAAAAAGGTTTCATCAGTTTCAATTATTGTTTTTCCACGTAGGAATGTTAATAATTCAACTTTGATAAGTGGCTTCTGATTTCTTTTCTCTGTTTACTTTCTCAAGCTTCTCTTGCTTCTTGTATCTGAATGTCAGCTTTTTGATTCAACTCTGCTGTTTTCATCAGGAATGCTTGAAATGTCTCTATTCCACTGAATATCCATATTTTCCCCTGAAACATGATACTCAGTTTTGCTGGGTAGGTGATTCTTGGTTTTATTCCCTGCTCCTTTGCCCTCTGGAATATCATATTCCAGGCCCTTCAATCCCTCAGTGCAGAAGCTGCCAGATCCTGGGTTGTCCTGATTTTTTTCCACAATATTTAAATTGTTTTTCCTGGCTTCTTGTAATATTCTCTCCTTTATCTGGGAATTCTGGAACCTGGCTATAATCCTAGGAGTTTTCTTTTTGGGATATTTTTCAGGAGGTGATAGGTAAATTCTTTCAACCTCTATTTTGCCCTCTGGTTCTAAAACATCAGGGCAGTTTTCTTTGAGAACTTCCTGGAGGATGATATTCTAGGTTCTTTTTTTTTGATCATGGCTTTCAGGTAGTACAATAATTTTTAAATTATCTCTTCTGGATCTATTTTCTAGTTCAGTGGTATTTCCCATGAGATATTTCACATTGCCTTCTATTCTTTCATCTGTTTGGATCTGTTTAACAGCATCTTGATTTCTCTCAATGGCACTACCTTCCATTTGGTTCATTCTAAAACTGAGAGAATGATTCTCCTCAGTGAGCCTTTGAGATTATTTTTCCATCTGGCAAATTTGGCTTTTTAAGGCATTCCTCCCCTCATTGCCTTTTTGAGCCTCTTTTGCCATCCGAGTTAGTCTGTTTTATAAGGTGTGATGTTCCTCAGTCAGGCTGTTGACTCTCATTTTGTAATTTTCCTGCATTGTTCTCATCTCTCTTCCTAATCTTTCCTCCACTTCTCTTATCTGCTTCTTAAGGTCCTCTATGGCCTGTAACCAGCTTGTATTTTCCTTTGAAGCTTTTGGTACAGGAGTTCTGACTTCACTCTCTTCCTCCTGCTCCATGCTTTGATCCTTTTTGTTCCCAAAATAGGAGTCTAATGTTGGATTCTTCTGTTTGTTTTGTTTCCTTTGCCTGGTCATGTCGCCCCTCAGTAACTTGACCCCTGGGCTTTTTGCCACAGTAGGACTCTGCCACGAGACAGGGGAGCTTCTGTCCCAAACATTGAGGTTTTCTCAGCTGCTGGAGGTATTAGTTGGGTGCCCTCTCCGAAGCCTTCACACACTCTGGGAAGCTGCTAACACAGCCTAAGACCTCTACCCTAGACTGCAACCCAGATCCAAGCAGGTTAAAATAAGAGCGATTACTCCTCAGACTGTTCGCTTGGTCCCCCTACAGTCTGCAGGCCAGGAGCTGGAAGTGTCACGTGGAAGGGCCTGTTCCTAAAGCCCTCAGCAGCTTCTTGCACTGGGGGCAAAAGCCAATGCACTCCCAACTACTGGGTCCCAAAGACCATACTGCACTGTCCTCTTACTTTTTCCTTCACATCTATGTATTGATAATTCAGGAAATGGCCACAGCTGCTGGTGATCTGGAGTGCCTCCAGCTGGTGGTTGGTCAGGCCCTCCCTGGGTCTAAAATGCAGGCCTGGGATCGGCTCCCAGAGCACTGTGCTGGCTGATTCCTACTGGCCTGCTGGGCTGTCCTCAGTGGGAGGTTTGCTTCTCTGTGTCATTTTGTGGATTTTGTAGCTCCAGAGTTTGTTCAGAGTCCCCTTTTACATGAATTGGGGAAGGTAGAAGCTGGAGCCGTGTGGAGGTCCTGTCTCCACTCCCGCATCTTTATTCATTAGGAAAATGCATCTATATTTTTCCTTCTCTGTTTTGACTCTTCCCACTTTAGGTATCAGTACCATATTTGTATCATAAAAAAATTGGTAGGATTCCTTTTCCTACTGTCTCAAATAGTCTATATGGTATTGGAATTAATTGTTCTTCAAATGCTTGAGAGAATTTGTTTGTAAATCCATCTGGCCCTGGAGAATTTTTCCTTGGGAGTCCATTGATGGTTTCTTCTATTTCATTTTTTGAGATGGGGTTATTGAAATATTTTACTTCCCATTTTGTTAATGTGGGAAATTTATATTTTTGTAAACATTAATTTCATTAAGATTGTCAAATTTATTGGCATACAATTGGGCAAAATAGTTTCTAAATATTGTTTTAATTTCCTCTCCATTGGTGTTGAATTCACACTTTTCATTTTTTTTATACTGGTAATTTTGTTTTCTTATTTCTTTTTTTAATCAAATTAACCAAAAGTTTATTTTATTGTGTTTTTTTTTTCATAAAACAAACTCTTAGTTTTATTTATTAGCTCATCAGTTTTCTTACTTTCGATTTTATTGATCTCTCCTTTGGTTTTCACCATTTCTAATTTAGGATTTAGTTGAGGATTTTTAATTTGTTCTTTTTCTAACTTTTTCAGTTGCATGCCCAAATCATTGATTTCCTCTTTTCTCTATTTTTCTAATGTAAGTATTCAGAGATATAAAACTTCCCCTAAGAACCACTTTCACTGCATTGCATAAGCTTTGGTTGATTTTCTCATTATTGTCATTCTCTTGAATGAAGTTATTGAATGTTTCTATGATTTACTGTTTGACCCATTTATTCTTTAGGATTAGTTTATTTAGTTTCCAATTATTTTTTTCTTCTCTTTCTATGGTCATTTATTACATGTAATTTTTATTGCATTATCATATGAGAAGAATTTAATAGTACTGTCTTTCTGCATCTAATTGTGAGGTTTTTATGGCCTAGTAAGTAGATGGTCAATTTTTGTGTATGTGCCATGTACCAGTAAGAAATGTATATTCCTTTCTATTCTCATTTCATTTTTCTCCAGAGGTCTATCATATCTATCTTCTCTAAAATTCTATTCACCTATTTAACTTCTTTCTTGCTTATTTTGAAGTTAGATTTATCAAGTTCTGTGAGGGGGATGTTGAGGTCTCCCACTAGTGTAGTTTTGCTGTCTATTTCTTTCTGTAACTCCCTTAACTTCTCCTCTAAAAATCTGGATGCTATACCACTTGGCACATATATGTTTAGTAATGATTTTACTTCATTGGCTATCTTGCCTTTTAGCATGATTTAATCTCCTTCCTTATCACTTTTAATTAGATTTATTTTTGTTTTTGCTTTTCCTGGTATTAGGATTTCTATCCCTGATTTTTTTCAATTCAACTGAAACATAATATATTCTACCCCAGCCTTCTAACTTTCCCTGTGTGCATTGCTCTGTTTCAAATGTGCTTCTTGTAAACAACATTTTGTAGTATTATGGTTTTTAATACATTCTGCCCTCTGCCTCCATTTTATGGGAGAGTTCATTCCATGTACTTTCACAGTTATGATTGCCATTTGTTTTTCTCTCCATCCTATCGAATCCCCCTTCCCCTTGTTATGTTTTTATTTCTCCCTTCTCCCTTTCTGTCCTCAAAAGACTTGCTTTTTACCACCACCTCCCTCAGTCTGCCCTCCCTTCTCTTAGCCCCTTCAGTTTTCTTTCCCCTTTCCCCTCCCACTGCCTGTAGGGCAATTTAGATTTCTATACCTGAGGGCATTATTCCCTTATTGAACCAAAATCAATGAGAGTAAACTTCAAACAATGCTCATCTTCCTCCCTTCTTTCCATCTACTATAATATGTTTTTGTTCTTCATGTGTTGTAATTTACCCTTTTCTTCATCATCATTTCCTCTTCTTCCATTAAAATCACTTTTCATTCCTTAATGAGTTTTTTTTGTCATCACATCAGTTAATTTATACCCACACCCTCTGTCTATGTATATCCTTTAGACAATTCTCTAGATTTACAGGTATCATCTTCCCATGTAGGGATAGAGTTTACCCTTTTGAATAACATGTGCTTTTTTTTCTTTCCTGTTTGCCATTTTATGCTTCTCTTGAATCTTATTTAAAGATCAAATTTTCCATTTAGCTCTGGTCTTTTCATCAGGAAGGCCTGGAAGTTCCATTGAATTCTATCTCCTTTCTTGAAAGATTATATTGATTTTTGCTGGATAGTTCATGCTTGGTTATAATCCAAGTTCCTTTGCCTGACAGAATATCATATTCCAATCCCTCCAATCTTTTAATGTAGAATCTGCAAGGTCCTTTGTAATTCTAACTATAGTTCCACGATATTTGAAGTGTTTCTTTCTGACTGCTTGCAATATTTTATCCTTGATCTGATAATTCTGGAATTTGGCTATAATATCCATTGGTGTTTTCAATTTGGGATCTCTTTCAGGGGGTGATTGGTGGATTCTTTTGATAATACCATCTGGTTCTAGGACCTCAGGGCAATTTTCCTGGATGATTTCTCAGAAGAACAGCTCAGAAAAGAGCTGTTGAAGCTCTTTTTTCATTATGGTTTTCCAGTAGATCAATAATTCTTAAATTATCTTTACTGGATCTATTTTCCAGATTAATTGCTTTTCCAATTAGATACTTTATGTTTTCTTCTTTTTTTTCATTGCTTTGATTTTGTTTGACTGCTTCTTGATGCCTCATATAGTCATTAGCTTTTACCTGACCAATTCTAAAATTTACTGAATTGTTTTCTTCAGTTACTTTTTGTGTCTCCTTTTCCATTTGGTCAATTTTACTTTTAAAGGGGTTATTTTCCTCAGTGATTTTTTTTTTCATTTAGTCAGTTTTATTTTTTAAGCAATTGATTGATTTTTCTTTTACCTCTCTAATTTGGCTTTTAAAATACATCTTGAGCCATTCTAATAACTCTTTTGTGGGTTTGAGACCATTTCATATTTCCCTATGAGGTTTCAGATAAGGATATAATTACAATGTTGCGGTCTTTTTTTTTTTTTTTTTTGCTTTTTGGAGGGGGGAGGACAGGGCAATTGCGGTTACGTGACTTGCCCAAGATCACACGGTTAGTATTAAGTGTCTGAGGTCAGATTTCAACTCAGGTCCTCCTGACTCCAGGACTGTGCTCCATTCACTGTGTCACCTAGCTGTCCCTAATGTTGTCCTCTTATGAATTTGTATTTTGAGCTTCCCTGTTCCCATAGTAAATAGCTATGGTCTTTGCTTCTCTGAGTTGATTTTTGCTCATTGTGTTTGCCTTTTTCCTGGTTTTTAAAGTGGATTTCTGCTTCTACTCCACAGGGGCCTCTCTCCCATACTTATTATGCTGGTGGCTAGGTGAATGGTTACTGACTTTGCATGCTGTGGCCTCTGCTTCTAGTAACTGGTAGTTGTATAATACTGTACGTTATCTCTGGTGAACTGGAGCTGGCTGGTGTGTGCCAAGGCCTAGTGAGGTCTTTCTGTGTTTCTCTGGAGTTACACTGAAGCACATGACATGAGGTATGGGGTAAGAGTGGTCTCAACACTAAAGGTCTCCTCCTCCCTGAGGGGTGTGCTAGAGGATGGGTAGCCTCAGCTACTAGTGGACACCTGTGCACAGTGTAAGTGGTGGTTTTGCCTGCTGGTGTCTGCCAATTCCCCTGCCTGTGTAAAAGCTTGTGGGGAGTCCTAGCATTGGCATTTGCCAGCTCCCCCACTCTGGGGTTCAGGATCTCTTGCTGATTTCCTGAGTTGGGCCTTGCTGATTGCCTGCCTAGATGCCTCCTGTTTTCCTTAAGCCACAGAAAGAGGGACCTTTCCTGTTGATCCCCCTGGCCTCCTGAGCTAAAAACAAAACAAAACAAACAAAAAAACCTCACCTGCTCCACCCCATATTTTTTCTATTTCCACTGTTCTAGGATTTTTCCTGGGGTGGTATTTTATGGTTTTCCAAGGTCAGTAAATGAGAATGAAAGTGACTTACTGCTTTCTTTGCCATCTTGGATCCCAGACGTCATCCTTCTCTTTCTTTAAGATGCACTTCTGAATTAAGCATTTCCCGAGCCTCCTTCCTCCCAAACTCATTTGGGTGGTTGGTGTATAAGTGGGGGTGTTCTTACACATGCACATGAATCTGTAGATTTTATGATGCTACATATGTAATCACATACTTTTGGTGTCCGTCATTAAAAATATGTTTCTTGCAAGTGGGGATTTATTTATTCTTCATATTTTCACCAGTTGTGTGACTAGGACAGTGTCTGTTATAGTTACAGATTTAGTTATAGGTACTAAATAAATATATTTTTTATTATTTGATCAAGTCCATCTGCCCTCATTTTATAGGTGAGCAAGCTGAGACTCAGAGAGTTTGAGTGACCTATCTGGTGTCACACAGATAATATGTTTCTGAGGTGAGATTTAAACCCAGTTCTTCCTGACTCCAAGTCAACACTCTTCAATAAACCAAACTGCCTCTAAGAAATCAGATTGGAACAGTTAGCAGAAAATTTTCAAAACTTGCTAGTCTATCCAGAGGTTTCTTGATTGTCAAGATATGAGCCAGATATTATAGAATGCACCAATGAGTAAAGACCAAAAGGTCCAGGTGGTCAAACTCCACTTGGAAATGAATGGTCTGAAAAAAAAGGTATCTATCATTCTTATCTGTGGACCATGAAAGAAGAGTTATTTAAAGTTGAAAGAAAATCATAATGGATGAAACTAAGGCCTAGAGAACTACAACCAAGTAAACATAAATCATAGAATCTTCAGATTAGAAAGGAGTTCATAGACCATTCAGTTCAACACATGATTAATAAAGAAGAATTTCTAAAACATGTATAACAAATGGTCATCCATCTAGAAAGAAAATCTTCAGTTAAAGGAACCTGCTAGTATAAAGCTACTAATTTTGGACATGGTAATTTTGTTTTATAGTACTTAATTACATTGCCATAGTTTACATAGTTTCTGAATTTTTATAACCTCATTTCCCTTTATAAACAAACCTCAGAAAACTCCTTATTATGTCCTATGTTATTTGGCAAATTGGCTAGAAAGAAAAGATCACACACTCAGTCATTCCATGGTGATACATTGAAAGCAAAGGCAGATTCAAGGAACAAGATTTGTTTGAGTACACAGATAAAATGAAAGAAATTATTTCCATTTTTGGACATTACGAGAAAATTAAAGCAAGAAAGAAATAACATAGGAAACAAGTATCCTGAATCAAGGAACCTAAGGAACCAAGCAGTCTCAGGCACCAAAGAATGACATTCTTTCAAGTATTTCAAGGTGGAATTCAATGATCAGATGTAATTTAGAAAGTAGTGAAAGATGAAAGCCATAAAGCAAAATTTAAAGGCTCCCTAGATAATTTTTGAGGATGAACTAGAATTCCCTGAAAGGCAATACAATTCACTGAGGCCTAAGACTAGCTGATAGGATCATAGGTTGTGAGTTACAAAGAACCTGAGAGGTCATCTTATCTAACTCCTTCACTTTATATATCTTTCACATCAGGAATTCTAAGCAGACCCCTTATTTGATACTGCACAAAAATACCCTCAGACAAGTAGATAAAAGAGCTTCGTTGTTTTATTTCACCCCCATTTGCTGTCTTTCTCAAAGCAGAGTGTACCTTACCTCAGATATGTGCTCTCCTCTTAAATTCTTCAAATATATTATCTGCAATATCATTATACACTTTGATTGATGCAAATTTGTGGCAAATGTGTTTAGACTTTCTCCTTTTTTTCTAATGGGTCATGCTACAATGCTCATGTGCCTTTGCCAAACTATTTCAATTAATTACTAATAAATTTTTGTGCTATCTCTTTCTACTGGCATGCAAAATAATAGGAATTCTGCTGATTAAGATAATTTTGGCATAGTTCATCAGAACACTGCATATTAGAACTATTATTTCTTGTTTTATTTTGTTGTTGTTTTTTTTTTGGAAGGGGGGAAGGCAAGGCAATTGGGGTTAAGTGACTTGCCTAAGGGCACACAGCTAGTGTTAAGTGTCTGAGGTCTGATTTGAACTCAGGTTCTCCTGACTCCATGTCCGGTGCTCTATTCACTGTGCCACCTAGGCACCCCAGAACTATTATTTCTATGATTTTGTTGCAAATACCCCTTCCTTGGTGATCCAAGGACTGGAGGACTAGAGTATCTAATATAAATCTATCTAAGCCACTCTTTGGGAGAGGTAGAAAAAAAGGAATAGGTTTAGAATCAGAAGACAAGTTTAAATCCTGACTCAGTTAACTAGGGCTGTGATTGTGGATAAGTGACAAAATTACTCTGAAAACCATTTTCTCATGTATTGTAGATGATATGAATAATAATTCCATGACCTACCATACCAATCTGTTGTGAAAAGAGTACTTTGAAATCCTTAAAGTGTTACATGAATGTGAGCTATTACTATTATTTTTAACTGGATTCATTTGCCGCAATAGTACTTTGGCCTTGATATCTCTTACACTGGAACCTCCTTTCTCCTTTTCTATATTTCCAAACTAATCCAATAGTAAATCCAAATCATCATATAATATGCTAATATTCCATTTGTTTCATAGTAGAATATTTCAAACATGGGGATCCCTTGTGACAAAGAATACAAAATTATTCAATTTCAGCCTTAGAAGAGACTATGGAGATCATTCCCCTAAAATCTCTCTTAGACAGTTAGCCAAAGCTTTTTTCAGACAGTTTCTAAGTCCATTCCACAAAGCTATCTGATAAGAGTCTCATTTGACTCTGCAGGGTTCCCAGATGAATGAGTATCTCTATCACTGGCTATCTTCTGAAGCATTCTTGATCTCCATCATGAAATAGTTATTTTATAAGACAGCTTCTCCCTTTACAGCCTTTAACACTATTCATTCTGCTCCACTTCTGCAGTTTACATTTTCTTGATCTTCTTTCTATGCAAGGGACTGTGCTAGGTAGGATCCTTGTACTCATAGATACCAGTCAATATACACTTCAAAGTGATAATGTGAAGAGCCTATTCTCAAACAAATAATGCAACTGATGACTGCTCGGTTCATCTCACTCTGATGGCAACTTTCTTTGGAAAATGAAACTAATATTAAACTGATTTTTATTTCTAAAGTTTTGTTCTTCAGTATCCTTTATTAAGAACCTACTCGGACCTGTAGGTTCACACCTAGCATTGATTCTCCTGTGGAATTAAAGTACTTTAACTGTGCTTCCAATTGAGTAGCTGTAATGTAATACCAAGCAAAGGCAACTTCCCAGGTTCAAAATACCAGCATAGGTGCTCTCTATTTTATTCAGTAACAAACCCAGAACAGAGAAGATCAAAACATGACATCATTCAAAATACAGCATTTACTAAGTGTGATTAAATAATCTCCAAGGACTACCCCACCCCAGGACTTTCCAATCATTCAATCAATTACAAAGTCCCTGTTCCAAATACTTCTCCACCCCTAGGCTATACCTTAATTAAGTCTACCACAAAGCCCCTCTTCTCAAATGGAGATTAGTTTCCAAACATAAGTAAAATACATTCATTTGCTCAACCATAGAACACAAAAAGGCCAAAAGTTCCCCACCCCTGGATCACGATTGAATCTACCCCAGAGTTACATCAAGTTTAAACACAGCACTTAATACCCAAATGGAGGTCTTTTCTTCATCTTGACACGAGGCAAGTTCTCAGCAATCTTAGTTCCTGGAGAGACAAGGCTTAGCAAGGCCATAAGATACATTGCCAGTCCCTTCATGAATTTATCCTCTGTCTGTAGAACAGTCCTAGAACCCCTGAACACATTAGCAAAGCCCTCTCCCAGGATTTCTGTAAACATACAACAAGAAAATCCTTCTTCAGGGCTTCTGAACCAACAGAAAGGCTCCCAGACCCCTGCAACAACAGCACTGTTCTTCACCAGTGGACAGTATTCATTCTGTCTGCCGGACAGTCTCCAGACCCCTGCAACAACAGTACTGTCCCTCACCAGTGGACAGTATTCACTCTCTGTCTGCAGGACAGTCTCAGGCCTTCTTAACCAAATGCCAGGTTCCAGGACTTCTTCAACAGGACAGTCTTTCACCAGTGGACAAATCTGGCAAAATAACATCAAAACAGACAGACAAAGTACCAGCAAAACAGCCATGTCTCCTCAGTCCTTGGCAGCTCAGGGGGCAGGTCTCAAAAGTCCAGGGCAATTCAAAGCGGCCACCAGCAATCTCTTAGTCTCTCTCAACGAGGTGCTGCTTCCAAAAAGAACTTCCGCCTCTCTCTTGTCTCTCCAAATCTACATCACCAGCTCCTCCCACTTCAGGACTTTCTTTTCACATCAACAAGCCCATCCCACAGGTGGGATTAACAAACTCTGGGTTTTAATACAATCAATTTGAAAACCAAGCCAATACAGGGGAATCTCCTTCAACTATGACCTTGTGTAGTTGATGAAGATATGTTGGTGATGCCCCCAAAGAGATATATTGATAGATCCTCAACTTATATGGTATTTTATATATATTAGGAACCAAATAAATGTTGATTTTGATAGTAATGCTATAAACATGTTGTTTTGCCTTTCATAATTTTATTTTTTTCCTCATCACAACCTTTTGAAAAAGTATTTCTACTCTTTAAGAAATGAAAGTGAAGAAAGGAGAGACTGTAAAAGGAACTAGAAAAAAACAGAGGAGATACATGAAAAAGAAAGGCTGGGACAGTGGGGGAGCTGAGAGAGTGAGCAGATAGTCTGTGATAGAAAGAGGGAGAAAAGGAGAGGGCTAGGAAGAAAATATGTAAAAAAAGAGAAATATGAAGACTAATGAGGGTAGAAACATGTTAAAGATTATGAGACATTATTTCCTCATAATTCCAGTCCTTTAGCTCTCATTTTTTGGGCATTTCTAATGATCCATAGTCATGATTTAAAAAATTGAGGTGTTAGAGAAGAAACATGTTAAATTGCACACATTACTTGTCTCTGGCTTTCATTCAAAATATTGCTCAGGCATCCTCATCTTAAATTTCTGGCTGGTATCTTTTAAAAAGGGTGTAGATATAGTTTGTTTTATAAGTGAATACTTCTAAAGCCCTAAACAAATTCCCATTGCATTTCTTGTGGAGAATCAAATCTATAAACTTATTAAGTATGCAGGCAAAATATTTGACCATTTAAAAGAAAAAAAAATTCTTCCCAGAATTTATTTATTTTTTTATTTTCAACATTAATTTCTACAAGATTCTCCCAGTCTGCCCTCTCTTCTTTCCCCCAAACCCTCCTTCCCCCCTTCCCTCTTACTTTCTTTTAGGACAAGATGAATTTATATACCCCATTGCTGCATATGTTATTTCCGAGTTGCATGTAAAAACATTTTCTTAACATTTATGTTTAAAATTTTGAGTTTCAGATTCTCCCCCTTCTTCCCTCCTCACCCCACCCCCATTTAGAAGACAAGCAGTTTAATATAGATTATACATGTGTAGTTATAAAAAACATTTCCATAGTAGTTATATTGTGAAAAAAAATTCCCTCCATTAAATCCCACTCCCCCCAATTTATTCTATTTTCTCCTTTGACCCTGTTCCTTTTCAAAAGCATTAGCTTCTAACTATCCCCTCCCCCAATCTGCCCTCTCTTCTATCATCTCCTCCTTTCATCCCCTTCTCCCCTCTTTTCCTGTAGGGTAAGATATACAATTGAGTGTGTATGTTATTCCCTCTTTAAGCCAAATCCAATGAGAGTGAGATTGATTCATTTCTTTTCACCTCCCTGCTCTTCCCCTCCATGGTAACTGCTTTCACTTGCCTGTTTTAAGTGAGATACTTACCCTATTCTATTTCTACTTTTCTGAACATATACTTCTCTCACCCCTTAATTTATTTTTAGATATCATCTCTTCATATTCAACTCCACTGTCCCCTATGTCCATATATATATGTACATATATATATACACACATAGACATATATACTTACTCATATATATATACATATGCATATATACACAGATATATACATACATACATATTCAATTCAAGTACCCAGATACTGACAAAAGTTTCACAAGTAACAAATATAGTCTTTTCATGTAGGAATGTAAACAGTTCAATTTTAATAAGTTCCCTATGATTTCTCTTTCCTCTTTACCTTTTCATGCCTCTCTTGATTTTTGTATTTGACAGTCAAATTTTCTGTTCAGCTCTGGTCTTTTCATCAAGAATGCTTGGAAGCCTACTATTCCATTGAAAGCTAATTTTCTCCCCTTAAGTATTATACTCAGTTTTCCTAGGTAGTTGCTTCCTAGTTTTAATCCGAGCTCCTTTGACCTTCTGAATATCATATTTAAAGCCCCCTGATTGCTTAATGCAGAAGCTGCTATATCTCGTAGTATCCTGCCAGTGAACCTCAGATGCCAAGAAGAGACTCTGCTATTCTTTTCCTTTTCCAATGTGTACCTATCATCATTATTGATAAATGGGAGGCCTCGCTTTCCTATCAGCCTCCATAGTGGCTTGAAATAGAAGACTTTGCCAGGATTTGAAGCAACTATGGGGAATGCTTTATGCCACTGAAATGATGTTAGTTGCACTTCACTTGCTGATTGAGGCATTATGGCAAAGATAATTTGTTTTGTAAAGGTATTTCCAATCAGACATAGGAAGAACTAAATGGGGAGACAGTCTCACAAGAAAACTTTCCTGGCTCAAAGAGGAGTTTATTCATTTTTTTTCTTTTCTATGGATGAATGAAAAAAAAAACTTATTCAAATGGCCATAATTCTTTAGCCTCAAATTTGCCAATAATTTATCTGCATCTAAGGTAAATTCAGAAGAACTTCTTCCAAATCCCATTTTCATAGATGAGTTATATCCTAAGAGTTTGATTGCATCTCCTTCTCAGTTTTCTAAAGATACTTCCATGAAGGTTTAGGGATAATTCTTTAATTCCATCAGCTCAATCTCCCAGCCATGTGCCTCCCTCCAAAATTAGTAGATGAGAATCAATTTAGTCAACTGCCTTTAAGTAGATTTTATCTTCTTAAATTTATTTTTAGTCTTCAACATTCATTTCCACAAGATTTTGACTTATAAATCCTACTTCCAGCCCAAGATAGCAAGCCTTCTGAACACCCTCTCCTCCAGCCTGCTCTCTCTTATATTCTCCCTTATACCCTCTCTATCTTTCTAGTAGGGCAAAATGGATTTCTATACCCCAGTGACTGTATACCTCAAAGAAAGAGTTTTAAGATGACTTAGTGTGTTTGGATGACTCTAAAAACAGTGTCAGAGAAGGTAAAAGCAGCCAGCATGGAGGCTACATGGGGAAGACTTTCACCTTTTCAAAGCTGCCTCAATGTCTGAGATTGATGAGAAGGAAAAATGAGTGAGGATTTCAAGAGCTTTATTTTTTTTTGCTTTATTTTATTTTATTTTTTGGAGGGCAATTGGGTTTAAGTAACTTGCCCAAGGTCACACGGCTAGATTTTTTTTGTTTGTGTGTGTTAAGTGTCTGAGACTGAATCTGAACTCAGGTCCTCCTGACTCCAGCACTCTACTCAATGCGCCAGCTAACCACCCCGATTTCAAGAACTTTAGAGCAGTGGATGAGAAGTGTTAGGAAGCTCAAATTGTTTTGTAAGATCATCTTCTGAGACATTGGGGATGGTCAGAATAGAATTAGATCCTGAGGAAAGGAGATACATTTTGGAAAAGGGGTTTTGGTATCTGCTGGAGGAAGTCACACAGAAATAAGTAAAAATATTGTCATTAAGCAGTTGGGGTACTGTTGAGGTTATAAAACATGAGACTCCCTCAAGATGGCTGTCATCATCCTGTTCCTTGTTGTTTGTTGTCCATCCTTCATTCTTGAAGTAGACCAATGAAATCGGGAGGGTGATGTCTTGACTTGTAAGTGATTTGGATTTAAGTAAGGCAAAGCTATGAAAAGCCATCAGCCTTACTTTCTCCTTCAAAGTCATTGAAGTCCAATGACAAGACATTGGTCAAGACAACTGGTGGTGGCCCAGAATGCAGTGGCACTATCCTATTCAGTGGCATCTTACTCAACAAATCCTTTCTTCTGTACGCATGTGTAAGGTAGAGTTCAAAGTGTTTTCAGGCTTTACTCTCATATATGTATACATACACACACATACACATGGATATATACATTTGAAAGGTCAAGAATGTGGCTAGGTTGGGGTGGCTAGGTGGTGCAGTGAGTAAAGTGCTGGCACCGGAGTCAGGAGGACCCTAGTTCGGATCTGGCTTCAGACACTTAGCACAAAAAACTAGCCATGTGACCTTGGGCAAGTTACTTAACCCCAATTGCCCTCCAAAAGGAAAAAAAAAGAATGTGGCTAGGCAGTAAAACAGGCACTGTGTTTGCACTATGGAGTTAATTTCTTAGACATTTTTTTGTTTACCTCTCATCTATATAGAGGGAATTTGGACCCTGGAAACTCAGATACTTTGGTGGTTATTGGTGGAATGATGTCTTAATGAATATTAACTAGAAATTAGTCAGAGATGAATATGGGGAGGTATAGGAAATGTTCAATAGAAATTTGGGTGAAGTTTATAATGGAAAAGATAAAAGACTATGGATCGAGAAGTTCAACTCAAATGACCAACTTGAACTTGATGGTCCTTATTGCTTAGCTGAGTGGCTCTGTTCTTTATTTTAACCAGCTTGGTACTTGCTACTGAGAAGAGAGACCTTATAACAAAGATTCTGAAGAGAACAAGATGGGTCACTTCAGTAAGAAACAAAGAAGTGCTTTGTCCCCATCCCCTAACCCAGGGAGGGGCTGTTACTAAACCTTTGTAAAAGTGTAGGGTTTGGAACTGAAAGAATATGTCAAAGTCATTCTTTTTATGCAGAAGAGATAGAAATTTAACTACTTAAAGGCAAGGACTTCAGCTAAAGTCAGACACTAAAAGTTCAGAGATAATTCTTAGCACAGAGATACAGTTGAACCATATGCTCAGATATATATCAAATATATAGGTATATGAGGACATATCTAACAGCAGATACTACTTGACACTGAAGCAACATCTTGCAGAGATCACACATCTGAAAGAGGACCATTTTGTGGAGACTATGTATCTTTATAAACAGCTTGAAGAAGAAATATACATCTAGCTGAATAACATCTGGCAAAACTATGTATTCAATGGAAATGAACATGATTGAGAGAGGAGCCAGGAGCAGGCCACATGAGAACATCATACATTGACATTACCAGAAAACTTCTGTAACTCTAGAGAATTATAAGTATATATTCATCCTCAAGTTGTGCATCATGGCCACATGTGTGTCCTTTTAAGTATGGGCCTTAATCCCATGTGAAACCCACCAACCACATGTGTGCCCCAGTCTTGTGAGATATCTACCTAGATTCATTGTTTGAATGGATAGTAGATGAATTTTTTTGTTTTTTGCCTTTTGGAGGGCAATTGGGGTTAAGTAACTTGCCCAAGGTTACAGGGCTAGTTTGTGTGTGTGTGTGGGGGGGGTATGGGTGTGGGTGTGGGTGTTAAGTATCTGAGGCTGGAATCAAACTCAGGTTCTCCTGACTCCAGGACTGGCACTTTACTCACTTTGCTACCTAGCCACCCCAAAGTAGATGAATTTTTTAAGAAGTATGCCTTATGGTTGTGGTAGTAATAATATATTGCTACATTTTCTATTATACTATTAAAAAATCTTTAATTCTGAAATAACAATTGTGCCCTTTAACTTTCAAGGGAAACATGTTAGTGAAGGTCATAATTCTGGAGTGGATATGGATTCACAGAGTAGACTTAAATACAATATGGCCTTCTAATAACCTTACTTTGTGAGTAGTGTAGGGAGTGGCCCCCCAGAGACTACATTTATAATTATAGCGAATCTCCTTTATAGCAGTTGAATACATAGACAAATCTGAGGATAATCATAGGCTAACCTTCCCCTATAATACCAAAAATCAGAGAAATTGGCAGAAACTCTGCTGTTTGGGACAGCAAGAAGCTGAGTAATGACTCAACTATGTAGCCACAAGGAAGGAGGTTAGCACTAAACTATACAAAACAAGATGCATTGATGCTTAATATTAATTTTCATTAAAACAATTTCAAAACAATATAAGGTTTGTTTTTTCTTTAATTGGGCTGCACTGTGGATTGGTAAAGTCTTCCAGGATTAAATACAAACTACTTAAACTGGCCTCTCAATCCTCCTACATTTTTGCTCCTTTCAAGCCTGATTTCACGTTATTACTCATTATAAAACTGAATTACTAGCTGTTGCCCGAACTTAACATGTTATCTTTTACTTCCATACTGAGTACTGAGATACAACAACAAAAACCCTCAATTCTAATAGAGGATTCAACAAATATAGAAGATGGAAAGGATAGGAAAATTAAGGTCTTCTCTTTTATTTCCCAAAATATTTAAATTCTTATTTTGCTTCAGTGGTCATGTGTGACTTCCTCTGTTATCTTCCCTTTACTTTTTTTCCCCTTTATCTTTTCTTTCTCTGATATCTCTAGGATAACTTTTTGGCATTTATCTTTTGCCCTTAATTTCCCCATACCTTATATCCTAATTGTATTCTACTTGTTTATGTATGTATTTTGCTCTCTGTTAGAATATAAATTCCTTATAAGGAATGCACAATTTTTATTTTTGTATACCCTGAGCCTAGTTCACTGTATTTCATATTATTATTTTTCAGTTGTTTCAGGTATGTCCATCTCTTCATGTTCCCATCTGGGATTTTCTTGGCAGAGTGAGTTGCCATTTATTTCTCCATCTCATTTTACAGATGAGGAAAGTAAGGCAAAGAGGGTTAAGCAATTTCCCAGGATGATATAGTTATCAAGTATTTGAGGTAGGATTGGAACTCAGGTCTTCCTGACTACATGCATGGCACTCTACCCACTGTGCCACTTAGTTGCCCACCTTTCATAGAACAGATGCTTAAAAATATTCATTAATTTAAATTTCATTTCATAACAATGTTGGAAGGGACATATCCTCACAGTATGAACTCTCCAGGACCCATGGTTCTTCTATGGTAGTCCTGTGCCTCAAGATAACTTAGTAAGATGAACCTTACAGTATCTAATGATTCCTAGTGTCTTGTTTGGCCAGCCGTCATATTTGTCACACATAATCAGCAATCAGTTTTCATTCTATGTTGCCCCAACAAAGACTGTTTTATCCAAATCTAGCCTGTTTGCTTCTGGTTTTTGCTAATCATTATAAATTGGCACTACACAGCTTCAAACTGGGCTCCAATGTGTTCCTTGCTAGCCTCCATTTCCCTACTCTTTGCAATTCCAATAAGACCTCCTATTCCAATGTTCTCTTATAATCTATTATTATCAGATGCCAAGCAGGTCCAACTGGGTAACAATCCATGGGGTTTCTCCATTTCTCAAAGCTTTTATGGCTCATTACTGATCCTCCAACTGTACAAATTACAGAATCTCAGAGCTGCAAAGGACTTCAGTAGTCATCTACTCCAACCATTACATGATCAGGAATTCCCCCTTCAACAACCTGCAAAATTGTACTCAGACTTTCATTTGACCACTGCCAGTGATGGGAGACTCATTACTCCATAGAAAGGTGGCCCATTTCAGTTTTGGACTGCTTTGTCAATAAAAAGGATTTGCTTTTGTGTAATTGAAATCTGCCTTCCCTGTCATTCCCTCCCAGTGGAATTTGGCATGCGGGAATCTGTGAATTTTCACATACAAAAAGGCAATGCTTGCATTCACACACAAACTGTCTTCACAAATGTATCAGTGCTTACCAGAAGTACAGGAGAATTTTACAGAAATACTAAAAATGTGGCCCAGCATGTGCTCTGTACTTGCTTTTCAATTTGCAATTGTCAGAACTTTTATCTATTAAATAAAAACACTAAGAAAAACTGCTGCCAGAAAAAAAAAATGTTTGGGGAGCTCAAAAAGGATTCAAAAAGGATTCAGTAACAGTATTTGAGTCTTTTTGGATAACTTCTTCACTATTTCTGTTTCCACTTTTTTGCTGACTACTACCACGGCAGCCAGCTCACCGGAGCTTTGGAAGAATCAATCTTTCTTCACACAAAATAGATACAGAAGAGAAGGGGCCTATTAGTTTAAATAAATAAACAAACAAACAAACAAATAAATGAATGAATGAATGCAACCACAAACTGCCCAGCTTTTTTTTTCTAATTAGTAAAAGGTCTTTAATCCTTGCCTGACTCTTGTTATGCATACTATTCCATATAATGTTTTCAAAACTTAACATTTCAGAATATATTTTCCATTTGCTTGTGCAGAATTATCAAATTTCAAACAAAAAAATGTAGAGATAGAATTTATTTGTCTAGATCACTTAGAATATTCGATGAGCTTATTTTTTTTTCTTTTAGAAAACAGATGTGTCAGACAAAATCATATACTTTTCTAAAATTTAGGAACATTTATTTTTTGCATTTTCTGGAGCAAAGGGTATGTCTAAATTTTTATTTCCCTAGCATATTACTAGGTTACTTTCTACTCTAACACCTTTCCTATTTATCACTAACTGTGTAAGTAAAATTGCAATCAAGTTAAGTCAAGGGGTACTTATTGAATGCTTAATGACTTCCAGGCACAGTGCTAAGGACACGGCACTAAGGACACACA
Organism: Petaurus breviceps papuanus; assembly: GCF_028583685.1. NCBI lineage: Eukaryota > Metazoa > Chordata > Mammalia > Diprotodontia > Petauridae > Petaurus > Petaurus breviceps. Next base: position 15,414,523 of record NW_027186304.1, read on the forward strand.
AAAAACCAAAAACAAGCTTACAGTCTAATAAGTAAGACTACTTATAAACAACTGGGCAGATAAATAACGGCAAATAAAAGTTGATGTAAAGCAAACTGAGATGGGAAGGCATTAACAGGTAACCTCTAAAAAAGAATTTGAGTTATAAGTAATCTTGGAAAATATAATCATTACCTAGCAAAGAGAAATAAATGAAAGACTGATTATAGAGGACTACCTATAAAGAATGAATGTGAAGAAGGACCCAGATTTAAATGTTTTTGTTCTGGAACCATTTTATTTTTTCATGCTTGCTCTATTCACTTATTTATTTGCAATAGGTTAAATATGGAAATATGTTTTTCATGAATTCACATGTATAGGTAAAACCATATGGTTTGCCTTCTCAGTTGGTAGGAAAGTATTGGAGGAAGGAAGAAAATTTGAAATTCAAAATTAAAAAAAAGAATGTCAAAAATAATTTTTACAAAAAAGACCTTAGAGACTCATTTTTCAGGAAGAGTCTGTAAAGTCAGAAGTTTAGGATTTGAGTTCCAATAGTACTATTTATTATGAACAATTTACTTAATCTCTCTAGACTTCATTTCTTTATTTGAAAAAAGGGAGGTAACACCTGCACTATGTACATTACAGGGTTGTATAAGAATAAAATAAGATAATGTAAATAAATCAAGCATTTATTATGATTTGCTATATATGAAGCTCTGTGATAAGAACTGGGAATATAAAAGAGAAAAAGTGAAATAATTCCTCTCCTTAAGTTGCCTGAACATTTAGAGCATTTATGTAAAATTAACACAAGGTGTTTTTTTGAAGGATGTTTCTAGCAGCTGAGTAGAACAGTAAAGGTTTAATGAAGAAGGTAGACATTGAGCTTGGTCTTAATAGAAATTGGAAGTTTCAGAGGATAAGAGGGAGCTAATTCCAGGCATAGAGGACAACAAGTGAAAAGGAAAAGAGAGAGATGTGTTCAGACTGGCGTATAGGGCCAAGGGATTTTGTGTTCCAGAAAAATTAATTTGGCAATTGTAAGGATGATGAATTAAAGCAGGGACAAGTGGGGGACAGGGAGAACAAAAGGAAATCTACTGTGGTATTCCAGGAAAGAGGTAAAGAACAACTAAATGAGGGAGTTGGCTATGTGAATAAAGAGAAAGTGTGTGAGCACAGATGTGGAGACCGAAGGAATAGGATTTGTTGAGTAATTGGACATAATGAGAAAAGAGAAAGTGAGGATTAGAAGATGGTACCAAGGTTTTCAAACTGAGTAAGCTGGAAGACAGTGGTGCCCTCCACAGTGAGAGAAAAATTTGAAAGAGGGCGAATTTAGGTGGGAGGTAAATTGGTTCTGTTTAGTATATTTTCAGTTAGATATGCCTCTGGGGCATTCAGTTTGAACTATCTGATATGTAGTTGGGAATAAAGCTCAGAAAAAAAGACTAGGAGTGCCAGAGGTCAACAACAAAAAAAAATTTATCTTCAAATGGAAGACTCAAAAGAGATATAAAAAGGTCAACAGGGAAAACACACACACACACACACACACACACACACAACTTGTTATTCAATAAGAGCAAACTGTTTACATCCCTATATGAGAGCATGATACCTGTTAATCTTGAGAAATGCATAATGATCATGACATTTACAAGGTGCATACATAGATAGAGAGTGTAGGTATAAATTAACTGATGTGAGGAAAAAATATATAATTAAGGATTAAAAATGGATTGTAATGGGACAAGAAGAAAGGAGGAGAAAGAAAATGGTTAATTATGTCACACAAAGAGGCACAAAAACATATTATAGTAGAGGGAAAGAAGGGAAGAAGATGAGCATTATATGAATTTTACTCTCATTGGCTTTGGTTAAAGGAGGGAATAATATATTTTGTTAAGTATAAAAATCAAAGTGCCTTAATGGCAGTAGGAGGGGAAAGGGGAGAGAAAAGAGGGGGAGGGTTAAAAGAGTGGGAAAAGTAGTAAGGGAAAAGGGTAGGAAAATGGAGCGAGGCTGATATGGAGGGAATATTGAGGGATGTGGTGTTCAAAAGCAAAACTATTGAGGAGGGTTAGGGAGAATGGTGAAATAAAAACATAAATGGAGGCAGGGAGGAATAGGATGGAGAGAAAGACATAGATAGTAATCATAGCTGTGCATGTGAATGGGATGGACTCTCCCATAAAATGGTGGTGGATAGCAGAATGGATTAAAAACCATAATACTACAATATGTTGTTTACAAGAAACACTTTTAAAACAGGGGGATACACACAGGGTAATGGTAAAAGACTGGAGTATAATATATTATGCTTCAACTAAAGTAAAAAAAAGTGTGGGGGGGAAATTCTAATCTCAGACAAAGCAAAAGCAGAAATTGATCTAATTAAAAGTTTTAGGGAAAGAAACTATACACTATTAAAAGGCACCATGAAAATGAAGTAAAATCATTACTAAACATATGTACACCAAGTAGCATGGCATTCAAATTCTTAGATAAGATGTTACAGGAGTTAGAGGAAGAAATAGATATCAAAACTGTACTAGAGGGGGACCTCAGCCTCCCCCTTTCTGAACTTGATAAATCTAACTACAAATTAAAAAAGAAAGAATGTAAGGAGGTGCATAGAATTTTAGAGAATTTAGATATGATAGACCTCTGGAAAAAAATGAATGGAGATAAAAAGGAATATACCTTCTTTCTCAGAGGTACATGACACATACACAAAAATTGACCATGAACTAAGACATAAAAACCTCACAATGTGTAGAAAAGCAGAAATATCAAGTGTATCTTTTTCAGATCATGAAGCAATAAAAATTATATATAATAAAGGGCCATGGAGAGATAGACTAAAAACTAATTAGAAACTCAATAATCTAATCCTAAAGAATGAGTGGGTGAAACATCAAGTCATAGACAAAACCAGTACCTTCATTCAAAAGAATGGCAAATATGAGACAACATATCAAAACTTAGGGGATGTAGCAAAAGCAGTACTTAGGGGAAATTTTATATATCTGAATGGTTACATGAATAAAGTAGAGAAAGAAGAAATCAATGAATTGGTCATGCAACTGAAAAAAAACCTAGAAAAAATAACAAATTGAAAATTCCCAATTAAATATCAAATTAGAAATGGTAAAAATCAAAGGAAAGATTAATAAAGTTGAAATTAAGAAAGCTATTAAATTAATAAACAAAACTAAGAACTTGTTTTATGAAAAAAATAAAAGTAATAAATCTTCAGTCAATTTGATTAAAAAAAGAAAACCAAATTACCAGTATCAAAAAAGGGTGAATTTACCTCCAACAAAGAGGAAATTAAAACAATTATTAGTAATGATTTTGCCCGATTGTATGCCCATAAATTTCACAATCTTAGTGAAATGGATGTATATTTACTAAATTGCCCAGATTAATTGAAGAGGAAGTAAAATATTTAAATAATCCCATTTCAGAAAAAGAAATTAACAAGTAATTAATAAACTCCCTAGGACAAAAAATACCCAGGGCCCAATGAATTTATAAGCAAATTCAATCAAACTTTTAAAGAACAACCAATTCCTGTACTTTAGAGACTATTTGGGAAAACTGGCAAAAACTTAGATCAACCAAATTTTCTTTATGATAAAAGTATGGTACTGAGACCTAAAGTGGGAAGAGCAAAAACAGAGGAGGAAAATTATAGACCAATTTCTCTAATGGATACAGATGTACAAATTTAAAATAGAATATTAGCAAAAAGATTACATTATCTTATCACAAGAATAATATGCTTTGATCAGGTAGTATTTATTCCAAGATTGCATGACTGGTTCAATATTAGGAAAACTATCACTGTAATTGATCATATCAATAACAAAACTCAAAGAAACCACATGGTTATCACAATAAATACAGAAAAGAATGTTTTTGACCACATACAACCCCCATTCCTATCAAAAACATTAGAAAGTGGAATAGATTCTCCCTTACAATGATATGTATCATCTACCTAAAACCATCAGCAAGTAATATATGTAATGTGATTAAGCTAGACACATTTTCAACAAGATTGGGAAAGAAACAAAGATGTTCACTGCCATCCCTGTTATACAATTTCATACTAGTAATCTTAGTGGTGGCAATTAGAGAAGAAAAAGGAATTGAAGGAATTAGGATAGGCAAAGAAGAGACTAAGGAATCAGTCTTTGTAGATGATATGATCATATACTTAGAGAATCCTAGAGAATCAAGTAAAAAACCTACTTGAAATTATAGATAACTTTAACAAAGTTGCAGGATATAAAAGAAATCCACATTATTTATTGGCATTCCTATAAATTTCTAACTAAGCACAACAGCAAGAAATAGAAAGAGAATGTCCATTTAAAATTACTGTAGACATTATAAAGTATTTGGACATCTAGCTGCCAAAACAAACCCAGGAAAAATATAAACACAATTAAAAACACTTTTCTCACAATTAATGTCAGATTTAAATAATTAGAAAAAACACCAGATGTTTATGATTAGTTTTTTATATTTTATTACCAATATAATAAAAATGACAATTGTGCCTAAATTAATTTACCTAATTAGTGCCATACCAATCATACTACAAAAAAATATTTCATAGAACTAGAAAAAATAATAGCAAAATTCACCTTGGAAAACAAAAGAAGTCCAGAATATTAAGAGAATTAATGAAAAGAAATGCTGTGGAAGGTGGCCTAGTCATACCAAATTTTAAAATGTAATATAAAGCAGCAGTCATCAAAACCACTTGGCACAGTCTAAGAAATAGAGTGGTGGATCAGTGGAATAGATTAGGTACACAAGAGACAGTAGTCAGTGGCTATAGTAATCTACTGTTTGATAAACCCAAAGACTCAAACTTCTGGGATAAGAACTCATCATTTGACAAAAAAACTGCTGGGAAAACTGGAAAATAGTAAGGCAGAAAATTGTCATAGACCAGTATCTTACACTGTATACTAAAGTAAAGTCTAAATGGGTTCATGATCTAGATATAAAGACTGTAAACAATCTGGGAGAGTAGGAATAGTTTACCTGTCAGATTTATGGAGAAGGGGAGAATTTATGACCAAACAAGAGATGGAAATCATTATAAAGTGTGAAAGAGATAATTCCAATCACATTAAATTGAAAAGTTTTTGTACAAACCAAGTCAATGTAACCAAGATTAGGAGGGAAGGAGAAAATTGGGAAAGGATTTTTATAACCCTTGTCTCTCATAAAGGCCTCGCTTCTAGAATATACAGAGAACTGAGTCAAATTTATAGGAATGCAAGTTATTCACCAATTCATAAATGGTCAAAGGATATGTACAGGCAGTTTTCAAAGGAAGAAATTAAAGATATCTCTAATCATATAAAAATACTCTACATCAGGGTGGCCAGGTAGCACAGCGAGTAAGAGCACCAGCTCCAGTGTCAGGATGACTTGGAGATTGAATCCAGGCTCAGACAATTAGCACCTACCCAGAAACACCTGGCTGTGTAATCTTGAGCAAGTTACTTAATCCCGATTGCTTTAAAAAAAACAACAACAAAACTCTACATCACTATTGATTAGAGAAATGCAATTCAAAACAACTCTGAAGTACCACATCTCCTTTGTCAGATTAGCTAAGATGACAAAACAGGAAAATGATAAATGCTGGAGAGGATGTGGGAAAATTGGAACACTAATGTACTTCTGGTAGAGTTGTGAACTGATCCAACTATTCTGGAGAGCAATTTGGAACTATGCGCAAAGGGCTATAAAAATGTGCGTTCCCTTTGACCTAGCAATACCACTTTCTAGGGCTGTATCGTAAAGAGATCATATATGTGGGGAAAGGACCTGTATGTACAAAAATATTTGTAGCAGCTCTTTGTGGTGGTAATGAATTGGAAATCAAAGGGATGCCCCTCAATTGCGGTATGCCTAAATAAGTTGTGGTATAAGAATGTAATAGAATACTATTGTGCTATAAGAAATGAGGAGCAGAGAGACTTCATAATAACCTGGAGAGATTTATGTAAAGTGATGCTAAGTGAGAGGGGCAGAACCAGAAGAACATTGTACCCAATTACAGACACATTGTATCTGCAACAACTAACTTTGATAGACTGGGTTCTTCTCAGCAATTCAAGGCTATAAGACAAATTTAAAGTCTCATTATGGAAAAGACTGTTCACATTCCGAGAAAGAATTGCAGTCTGAATGTCGATTGAACCAAACTACTTTCTCTCATTCATTTTTGTTTTCTTTTTTTTTCCTCCTTCCTCATTGTTCATTCCATTGCTTATAATTATTTACAATTTGACTAATGTTTGATGTAAAGGTATATGTAGAACCTATGATTCCATGCCACCATGTGGCTGCAGGGGGAGGGTAGAGCAGGGGAGAAAATTTGGAACTCAAGTCTTGCAGAACTAAATGTGAACTAAAAGTAAATAATTCTTTTTTTAAAGATTGGGATTAGATATATAAATGTCAGTGTCATTTTAATGGAGATGATCATTACTTAAAAGTTGTATAGAATTTCAAAGTTTGTGATGAACTTCATTTTTAATTAATTATAATGTTCTTTTTAAAAAATTTGATTTCCAAATTTTCTTCCACCTTCTAGCCCTTTTCAACCCATCGAAAAGTCATGTTATATGATACCCTTTTTATATACAAAAATCATGAGAAACATATTTCTATATTTGTCATATTGCAAGAAAAAAGAAAGCAAAAAAACAATATGCTTCTGTCCTCTCATATTTCATAATAAATCCTTTAGAGCTGTCTTGGATCATTGTATTGAGCAGAGCAACTAAGTCTTTCATGGTTGATCATTGTTACAATATGTAATGTGCTTTATGTATTATCTCATTTTATCTCAATTGATCTTATATAAGTTATTGGGATTACCATGAGTGTCGGTTTTAAAGACAAAAATTACCAAGTTAAGAAGTATTTATTAAAAGTCTTCTCTGTGGCAGACACTATGCTAAGTTTTGGAAGACCTGGGATCTTTGGTGGTGTGTGTGGGGGTACACTAACAGTTACTAGAAATAGTATAAGTGATAAATCAACAAAAGGTGACTAAGAAGAAGCAGTAAGATGTATAGGAGAAAAACCTAAAGAAAGTGATATCCTGAAAATTCATAGAGAATCCAGGAAGACTTTTGTGAACTATAAAATAAGATATAAATTTTATCTAATCTATTCTCTTTATTTTCTGCAAATTCATACTTAAATCATTTAACAATTAGAAAAATCCAAAGTAAAAGAATATTTTCAAAACTAGATTTCATTTCAGTTCTCAGGTATTTTAATTTTACCTACAACCTCCCAGTTTCTTTTTTAAACCCATTTCCTTTGTTCTAAGAAGTTAACGTAAATGTTCTAATCTAATATGAGTTTTCTCTTTAACACCATTAAAGCATTATACCAATTACTCTCTGTTCCCATTATTATATGATATGGAGGAAGAATTAAAAAAACACACAATTAGGAAAGAAGCCAAGAAAAATAAATATGAAACATTTTCTAGTACTTACAAATTGGGGTTTGACAACTCCCTCAGAATATACTTGGAAAATTCCTAGGGTGATAGGCCACTGGGAAGCGTTTCCATGGTAGCAGGCTACTGCTGTTCTGTCCTTATCTCTTTCTAAAAGGACTAGTTTCATTATAGGCCAACACACATTTTTAGTCTCTGCCTAGAATAGTCTAACCTCTATTTAAAAAATAGTAATGATATTGCAATGTGTGTATAACACTCTCAAAGCTTAGTTTGTGAAAAGATATTAAGGAATACTAAAATATATTCACTGAGTCCAAGTCACCAGCCTTTAATGAAACATGTCTCAAGCTACTGAAAGAATTGGCTGCTGTGACTGCTGACCTATCATCAGCAATCTTTGAGGCATTTTAAAGAATTAAAGATCTGACATGGGAGTGGAGAAGAGATATTCCAAACAAATAAAAGGCAGTTGAATCTGCAAATTATAAGGAGGTGAGTTTGACTTTAACTGTCAGAAAAGTCATAGAGGAAAAGTATGGTTTGCATTTACATAGATAGATATAGCTAGAAATGTAACTAAGGAGAGAGGGAGAGAGAGAGAGAGGGGGAGGGAGGGAGGGAGGGAGGGAGGGAGAGAGATTTCTATGTGTTTTCTATATGCTGGGTACTAAAATAAACACTGAATGCTAGTGATGTAAAAACAAATAAGAAAAACAGTTATTTAAGGAACTTGCATTCTAATGGAATGAAAACAATACATGAAAGAGACATAGAAAGGAATGGGGTATACATCTTGAAGTATAGTAAAAATATGACCAGACAGTGATTTGGAAGCCTATTCCTATGTAAAGTAAAGTGAAAAATCACTTATATGAAAGGTGCAAAGTCCAAGAATGTTTCAATGGGAAGGGAATGAGGATATGAGCATTTTTCAAGTATATCAGTAATTACGGAAAGGCAACATTGTTTTATCAAGAATAGACTGCAAAATTATATCATCTGAGTGCAATGAAATGTAAAAAAGAATGATGAAAGACATAGATTCAGAGAAACCTGGGAAGAACTAGACAAAATGATGCAGAATTAAGTGAGTACAACCAGCAGAATAATTTATACAATTAATAAGATATTGTAAAGGAAAGTAACTTTGATAAATATGAGAACAGTGATAAAGGCAGTAGTTTACCATAACTACAGAACACTAATGATGAGGCATGATTCCCATTTATATGCTGAAATCAGGTGATGAACTATATGTACAGAATGTTATAGACATTTTCAGACCTAGTCAATATGTGAATTTGTTTTGCTTGACTATACTCATTTGCTAAAATAATAATAAGAATAAGCCTTTGTTTATTTTTTGAAGCGTGATAGTGAATTTTAGGGTCAATGGATGCAGTAAGAAATTAAAAAAGAAAGACAAGAATATCAATGAAACATCTAACAGCCAGAGAAGAGAATAGAGAAAAGAATAGAAAGAGAAATAGATAAGTGGGTCAATATTAGCAATATAATGTCAAATTCAATATATTTTAATAAATTAATTAAAAATAAATGAGCTGTATGTAAGAGATATTAATAGTTTCCTCTTTTTTCTTTTTAATATGGACATGCAATATCAAGTTTGTGAAATTCAAAAGAACTAAAATTACTTTATCTCTGACTCATTATATCCATATTTGAGAAGCAATAATTCTTGAGAGAAAATATCTAGTTCTCCATCTTGTTGACCATATGACCATTGGACTATTTCTTTTTTATAGTTTGAATAGAGATGTAAATGAGGGAATTCTGTGGACATGTGGGAGGGAACATATTAGGGTATGGGGAAGAAAAATTCAGGCGGAGACCAGAGAATCCCCCAAAGAGCTTTCAGATTAATGTAGGAAACAAGGCATTAAAAAAAGACATAAAACCAGAAAGAAAATATTTTCAAGTTCAAAATTTAAAGTTGATTGGAATCACGAAATATTTGTTAAACATTTATCACGTGGCAAGCATTGGGCTGGGCTGGGGACTACAGAGACAAAAATGGATCAATATCTGCCTTCATGGAGCTCATATTCTTATTTTGTCTTTTAGGTTTTTTTATTAATTATTTTATTTGTCGTTTTTGACCTTCACTCACACCAGTTCCAATTACTCTCCCCATCTCTCCCCTACTCCCTACTCCAAGTTGGCACACATTCTAATTACCCCTTCCCCCACTTTGCCCTCCCTTCTTATCAAGTGCTTTCCTCTTATTCCTTTCCATCTTGTAGGGCAGATAGATTTCTCTACCCCATTACCTGTATTTCTTATTTTCCAGTTGCATGTAAAAACCATTTTTACCACTCATCAAAAAAAAATTGAGTTTTGAATTCTCTCCCTTCCTCCTTCTCCACCCACCTTCATTGAGAAGGCATGCAATTCTATATAGGAGATATATATATATATGCAGTCATGCAAAAAACTTCCATAATTCTCATATTGTGAAAGACTATGTTTGCCTCCATCATATCCTGCTCCCCATTCATTCCATCCTCTCCTTTGACCCTGTCCCTCATCAAAAGTGTTTAGTTCTGATTACTCCCTCCCCCAATTTTCCTTCACTTCTATAATTCACCACCTTCTCTTATCCCCTTCTGCCCTACATTCATGTAGAATAAGAAAGATTTTCATACCAAAATTGAATGTGTATGTTATTCCCTCCTTAAGCCAAATCTAATGAGAGTAAAGTTCTCTCATTCTTTCTCACCTCCCCCCTCTTCCAATTCACTATAAAATATTTTTTCTTGCCTCTTTTATGCAAGACAATTTACCCCATTCTACCTCTCCCTATCTCCATCTCCCAATACATTCCTCTAACATCTGTTAATTTCATATTTTAGATATCATCCCTTCATATTCAACTGACCCTGTGCCCTTTGTCTCTATCTATCTATCTATCTATCTATCTATCTATCTATCTATCTATCTATCTATCTATCTTCTATATGTATAGATAGGTATATATACACTTATCTATATAAATATGTATATATATAATTATTTTCTATAGAAATAGATATATATGTCTTTCTATCTAGATATAGATATAGATATTCCCTCCAACTCCCCTAATACTGAGAAATGTCTCATGAGTTGGAAATATCTTTCCACGTAGGAATGCAAACAGTTCAACTTTAATAAGTCCATTATGATTTCTCTTTCCTGTTTTCATTATTGTACTGTCTTAAGTCTTGGATTTGAAGGTCAAATTTTATATTCAGCTCTGGTCTTTTCATCAAGAATGCTGGAAAGTACTCTATCTCACTGAATGTCCTTTTTTTTCTCTGAAGGATTATATGCAGTTTTGCTGGGTAAGTGCTTTTTGGTTTTAATCCTAGGTCCTTTGAACTCCAGAATATCATATGCTAAGTCACCAAATTCATTAATGTAGAAACTGCTAAATCTTATGTAATCCTGATTGCATTTCCACAGTACTTGAATTGTTTCTTTCTATTTCCAATATTTTCTCCATGACCTGGAAACGCTGCAATTTGACTTTGCAAGTCAAATTTGCAATTTGACAATATTCCCAGGAGTTTTTCTTTTGGGATTTGTTTCAGGAAGTGATCAGTGGAGACTTTCTATTTCTATTTTACCCTCTAGTTCTGGAATATCAGGGCAGTTTTCCTTGATAATTTCTTGAATGCTAATGTCTAGGCTTTTTTTTTTCATCACAGCTTTCAGGTAGTACAATAATTTTAAAATTATCTCTCCTGTATTTTTTTCCAGGTCAGTTGTTTTTCTAATGAAATATTTCACACTGTCTTCTATTATTTTATTCTTTTGGTTTTGTTTTATAATTTCTTATGTTCTCATAGAGTCATTAGTTTCCATTTGCTCAATTCTAATTTTGAAGGAATTATTTTCTTCAGTGAGCTTTTGGACCTCCTTTTCCATTTGGACCTTTCTACTTTTTAAGGCATTCTTCCCCTCATTGGTTTTTTGGACCTCTTCTGCTATTTAGATTAATATATTTTTAACATGCTATTTTCATCAGTAATTTTGGGGTAAACTTTAGCAAACTGTTTACTAATTTATTTTATGATTTTCTTGTATCACTCTCATTTCTCTTCTCAATTTTTCCTCCACTTCACTTATTTTATTTTCAGAATCCTTTTTGAGCTCCTTTGTGGGTGGCCTGCAAAATATTCATATTTTTCTTGGAGGCTTTTCCAAATGCTCAATCACTGATGAGTGGTGATGATTCTTTATGTTCTGACCACATTTTATTTCCAAATATTATTAGGAAAAACTCAAAATCAATGTATAGATTAAACCAATTTCCCAAATAAACTTCAGGAACACAACCTGAATATTTTCCTTTTCTTTTGCACATATTAGTATGCTTGCAAAAACCATATGGGTCACTGACAGATTGCTTCAGTTGCAGATAAGTTGCACGTGGCAAAAGCCCCCCTGGGATGGAAAAAAGACAAATAAACTGTGTTCAAGGCTCAAGAAACAATACTTGTTCAAGTAGTTGAAAACAGAAACAGCTTCAACTGTAGCTCAACAGACACCTTGATATTCTTCTCTTCAAAAATTATGCTATAATTATTCAGGGTGTTTATGTTTGTTTGTGATTTTAAAAATAAAAATAGAAATTTTAAGAACCATTATTTTTTAATGTGGTTTGGGCAGAGCCAAGATGGCAGAGTAAAAGCAAGGACTTACTTAAGCTCCAGCTCCAACCACCTCCAATACCTGGAAAATATGACTCTAAACACATTTTAGAGGTACAGAAACCACAAAGTGACAGAGAGAAACAAATCTCCTGCTGAAGGCAGCCTGGCAAGCCAATAGGAAGGGTTTAGCATCTTCTACATTAAGAGATCAAAAGTTCTGAAAGTCAAAGGAGCTAGGACTAAAATCAAGAATTACCTACCAAGCAAAACTGAGTATAATGCTTCAGGGTAAAATATGGTCATTCAACAATATAGTGGACTTTTGAGTATTCTTGTTAAAAAAAACAGAACTGAACATAAAATTTGACTTTCAAATACAAGAAGCAAGAGAAGCATGAAAAGGTAAACAAAAAAAGAAATCATAAGGAACTTAACAAAGTTGAACTATTTAAATTCCTACATGGAAAAATGATAATTGTAACTCATGAGAATTTTCTCCATATGAGGATAGATGAAGGGAATATATACGTGCTTATTATTTTATTATACACACACACATATATATGTAGATACATATATATATACACACATATAAATATATATATATATATATATATAGAAACACACACATATATTTATGTATGCATAGGAAGGTGTATGTGTTCATAAATACATATGTGAGTGTGTGTATATGTGGGTATCTGTATATATAGACATAGGGCACATGATCAGTTGAATATGTTTGGATTTTATCTAAAAATTAAATTTAAGATGTGAGAGAGGACTATATTGGGAGGAGAAAGGGAGAGAGAGAATAGGGTAAATTATTTCATATAAAAGAGGCAAGAGAAAACTTACTATAGAAGGTGAAAGGGAATGGGTCTCCCTTACTCTCATTTAATTTGTCTTAAGGAGGGAAAAACATATATACTCAATTGGGTATCTTACCCTACAAGAAAGTAGGGGGGAAGAGGATAAAAGAGGGAGGATGATAGAAGGGAGGACAGATTGGAGGAGAGGGTAGTTAGAAGCAAACATTTTTTGAAAGGAACAGGGTCAATGAAGAAAATAGAATAAGTGGGGGGTGGGATAGAATGGAGGGAAATACAGTTAATCTTTCACATTATAACTACTAAGGAAACATTTTGTATAACTACATATGTACAATCTAAATTGAATTGCTTGTCTTCCCTGTGGGGATGGGTGAGGAGTGAAGAAGGGAAAGAATCTGGAAATCAAAGTTTTGAAAACAAATGATAAAATATTGTTTTTTACATGCAACTGGGAAATAAGATATAAAGGCACTAATGTATAGAAATGCATATTGCCCTACTAGAAAATTATGGAGAATAGTTGACTGGAATATAAATGTATAGATAGATAGATAGACAGACAGATAGATATAGATATATATGTGTGTGTGTATGTGTGTGTATACTACATATATATGTCTACATAGGAGGTGTATGAATACATATGAGTATGTGTATATATGTGAATAAGTATACATAGAGGGCACAGGACCAATTGAATAGGAAGGAGAGAGAATGGGGTAAATTTTCTCATATAAAAGAGGCAAGGGAAAACTGTTGCAATGTAGGGGAAGAACAGGAAGGCAAAAGGGAAGGAGTCAACCTTACTCCCATTGAATTTGGCTTAGGGAAGATATAACATATACATTAAATAGGGTATCTTTCCCTACAGGAGTGTAGGGGGGAAGGGAATGAGAGGGGGGATGATGAAAGGGAGGGCAGGTTGGGGGAGAGGGAGGTTGGAAGCACACACTTTTTTAATGTGTCAAAGTAGAAAATAGAACAAGTGGGGGTCGGGATAGGACAGAGGGAAATATAGTCAGTCTTTCACAATATATCCTCTATGGAAATGTTTTGCATAGCTACACATGTACAACCTATATTGAATTGCTTATCTTCCCAGTAAGTTTGGGTGACAAGGGAGGAAGGGATAGAATCTGGAATTCAAAATTTAAAATTGAATGTTTAAATATATATATTCATTGGGGTATAGAGATACATCTTGCCCTACTGAAAAGTCAGAGGTGGGATGGGGGACGATATAGGAGAGAGCATATTGGGGGAGGGGGTATAGAGTGGGATCACTTTTTTGGGTTGGTGGATAGGGGAAAGATAGGAAGAAAATTTGTAAATCAAAATCTTGTATAAATGATGTAAACTAAAAATAAACATAAAATTTAATTTAATTTTTTAAATTAGATTTAAATGTAATAATAATGAGCCAAATTGAATGACAATATGATATTTTCAAGGAAAGAACTGAGAAAAATTGGTGAGAGTTGTAGAGGGTATAGCTTTTTGATGAACATAGGATGATTTTCACAGGGCTGTTCAAAAATAGGGGCTGATGAGGCTAACATAAGACTTTAAAATTTGCAAAGTATTTTGCCTAGAATTTATTATTTGATCCTGACAACAAACCTATGAGGTAGGCATTATTATTGTTCCTATTTTACAGATGAGAAGACTGAGACTGGATCTGAGAGAGTTGGAATAACTAGCTGAGTATCATGGATTCTAAGTGCCTGAGGAAGAACTAAAACTTAGGCTTTCTGGTTTACAAGCCCTACCCCCTATCTACTATGTCACCTAGTTGCCTCCTGAAAATGGAAATATTCAAGTGTAGCTAGATAACCATTTATCAGTAATAATATAGAGAAGATAAATTTTTAAGCTAAGAGTTTGATTTAGTGACTTTGGATATGTTTTCTATTTCTAAATTTCTATTCTTTCCCATCTGATGCATTGTGCTGCTTTGGAAAGAATGTTTGTTAAAAGAATCAGATGTACTGGTTTCTAATCCTACTCAATTCCTTCATAGTCACTACACTAAGTTTTACTTTTCCTTATGTGAAAGTCATTTAAAAATAGACACTGAGGGGCGGCCAGGTGGCTCAGCGAGTAAGAGCACCGGCTCCAGTGTCGGCATGACCTAGGGATCAAATCTGGGCTCAGATACTTAGCACCACATACAGAAATAACTGGCCATGTAACCTTGAGCAAGTTGCTTAACCTCAATTGCTTAAAAAATTAAAATAAAATAAAAAGGCACTGTTGATAAAAATGTAACAACATTTTATATGGAATGATGTACTTTATATATTTTTATTAAAAATAAACTTTACTTAGTAACTTAAAATATGAAAAATAAAGAAGCCTTTAAAAACATATTTCATACAAATTTTATCGTAAGCATTTCTACTACCTGATTATTATTATTGTTTCTCACTTTACTGTGGTCTTGGGATTTCTCAAATGGAATTCCCCACCACCTTCTTTCACATACCCATTTCTCTACAAGTCCCTTTTTCAGTTTCCTTTTGTATTTAGTTATCTCACATTAGACTGTAAGCTCCTTGAAGGCAAGGACTATCTTTCAATATTGTATTTGTAACCTCAACACTCAGCAAAGTGCCTGGAATGTATTAGGTATTTAATAAATGTTTATTGTCAATTACTTTCTACTTCTACTTTGCTCTATTTCTAACCATCTTTTTTGGGAACCAAAAGCCAAGTACTGTTTTAACTCTTCAAACTTAAAAAGAAGACACAAGAAAAGATATTTTTTCACTAGGCAAAAAGGATATTAGGACAAAGGAGGCAAGAAGCATATTATTAAGAAAATACTTTTGTATTTCAACTGTATTTGTCAACAATAGAGATGTATGTTATGTGTGAAGCATGCTGTGAATAGATGCTATAAGCAGCTTTAAGAATAGAATAGGATTTTTTTTGGTGGGGCTTTTCCTTTGACAGAACAACCTCCTAGGCAGTGATTCAGTGACAACATTTTTTGATGCATTTCTTTACTGGTCTTGCAAAAAGTCTCTGGAACTCACAAACATCCATTATCCAGTAGTTCTTGCAAGGAATTCATGGTATTTTTGCCAACACTGTCTCATCATTCCTCACAATAACCTCTGGAGCAAGGAGGCATGTAAAGTAATCCCACTTAACCAGGAGAAGAATGAACTGAACAAGTTAAGCTTGTCACAGGAAAACTACTACCAAATACATTCTAGTCCTTCATGCTGCTCATTATTATTGGATCTTATTAAACCATTATATACCATTCATGAACAAATATGTGCATTGAAATTCTCCTGTATTTCTAGTCCTTACCTAGCTGGATTTTGAATTTATATATTTATTCAACAAATATTTAATATTGACCCTATGTATTCTTAGCAAATCTACACTCAACAAATATCTACTAACTACTACTTACTTGTAGAGCACTGTGCTAAGCATTGGGTAAGATCTTTTGCCTTATATAATATAGGCCTTGCATCCATGGAGTTCATAATCTAGAGAAGAGTCATGTAACATCTATAAATAATTGTATCACTAAAATACATATTGCATTTGAGAGAAGTAGATTAAAAAGTACCTAATGGTATCTAAAGGATGCAGTAGATCAGGAAATGTATCACTGAACTTGAACTTAAAGGAGGAATGGAGAAGGGAAGCAAATCCCTGGCACAAAGGATAGAGTAAGAAATAAAAACAAACTTCAAATCTAAGAAACTTCAAAGAACTTAGAATTGTGAGTGCATATTAGGAATCAGAGAAGCCCAGATCTCCTACTAAATGTCTAAAAGAACATCAGAAGGAAAAAATCATAAAGAAAAAAAAGAAATGGTTATAAGCATCTTAATTTCATTTGAAATTCCACAAAACATCTCCCAGAATCTTGTTCAAGCTTGAAAAATAAATCTCCAGTCAGTTAGAAACAAAAACACTCTAAGGGCTTAGACAACTCAGTGTCTAGGCAAGCTATCTCACAAAACAGAAGACCAGGAAGATCATTGACCATCCAATATGCCTAACATTGCAGGGAACAAAGAATAATACCAAGGCATCCTAGAAGCAGAGCACCTTCACCCTTGAAAAAGCTACCAAAAAGAAAACTCCTAGGAATATTATAGCCAAATTCCAGAGTTCCCAGTCAAGGAGAAAATACTGCAAGCAGTCAGGAAGAAACAATTTGAGTATTGTGGAAGCACAATCAGGGTAACACAAGACCTAGCAGCTTCCCACTGTGACTGATACTAGTAAGTACTATTTACTGGCTGAATGATGAATTTGCTGTTCTTTATCCTCTCGTCTTTTTTTAAAGATATAACACTGGTTAGACGTACTTGGATTTGGGGCCAGAAACCTGAAGTTGAGATAAAGCCTCCCCAATGATTTACTTTGAGACCTAGAATAAAACACATACACCAATTGTACTCTCCTCCTTTTACCCAATAGGATTCTTAAATACAAACTTAAGTACAAACTTTGAAGTACTGTACTTCAAAAAGATATTGAAAAGGTAGAACAATATGTCCCTCTTGGTCCTTTCATCTTTGCAATATAAATGAGTTGTTCATTACTTGGGTGGAATGATTTGAAAAAAAGGATGAAGTTTAATATGGATTTGGTGAAGAGAAAGGGATAGTGATTGGATTGTGCTCCCTTGTAATTTTCTTGTTCAACAGACTAATCTGAAGGATAAAGTCAGCTTTATACAAGGAAAAAGGGTATATTTAAGGGATATAGGTAATGTATCTAAACATGGTCAAATGATTTAGGTGTAATCATAATAGGGAAAGGGTAATGGATTAGAGGTAGCTCAAGCGTGAACAGACCACTTAGGGTAGGGTAAGTCAATGAAAATGGTTAACCAAACCTAACTTAAAAAACAAAACAAAACATGACAGATAAAAATCTTATACCCAAAATACTTTATTGATATATAAGATTGTGTCAAGTATCCTAACTGCATAAAAAATGTATAAAAAGTTCAAGAGACATAATTTCTGCGTAATTAATCATTTTATTCATTTTGTCTAGTGAGTAGTTAATTGAAGAATGGTCATTTGATTCTTTCTTATAAAACAAAAAAACACAGACAGAAAATAACACAATTCAACAGACAGAGCTTCTAGCTTTTTGACCATAACATACATACATATTTAGTTACAGAGAGAGAAACACTAACATCTAGGCTTTCAAAGCCAGGGGTACTCAATGGCTACCCAGAGTCTCATTTGAACAAATAACACAATTCTTCTCATAAGTGAGCCCTAAAGCAAAACCTCACCTCAGAGTATATACATCCTTCTTCTGCTCAGAGGATATCACAACCTTCATGAACCACTGCCTAATTACAAAGTGGGCCTTCCTGAAAAACACTCCCCCCCAAATCAAGCCCCTCCTTTTGGGTTGCACTTGAAGCCCATTAAGGGACAGAGAAGATCTTCAAATTTCCTTACTATTATAATAACAAATTCTAATTGATTAACAATTAATGAGAGAATGAATATTATAATAAGAGGTGAGCTTATTCTAATGAGTGGCTGTGGGGAATGGGTCTTTGATTATATCACTCTTACTGTTCTCTACTGAGACAAGCCTCAACCTTGGGCAATCTGCACAGAGATCTACCTGCATCCAAGCTTGTCTAAATAGAACACCATGACTGGAATTTACCTACTTGAGATTCCTTTTTTTTAACATAGACTTTTAAAAATATATTTATTAATTTTCTCCCAGTTACATGGAAAAAACAATTTTAACATTCATTTTAAAAACTTTGAGTTCAAAATGCTCTCTGTTCCTTCCTCCTCATTGAGAAGATAAGATGTTTCATATCAGCTATATGTGTATAGCCACACAAAACATATCCATAGTAGTCATATTGTGAAAGAAAATATACACAAAAAAGAACTCAAGAAAAGTAAAGAAAAAGTAGGTTTTTTTTAAGTATGCCTATATCTGTGTTCAGACATCATTACTTTTTTCTCTGGGAATGAATATCATTTTTTATTGTAAATCCTTCAGTGTTGTCTTGGATCGTGGGAGTTAAGCTTGGATAAGCTTAGAATATCTAAGTCATTCACAGCTGATCATCTTACAATAATGTTATTCCTTTATACACAGTACATTTCATTTTGCATCAGTCCATGCAAGTCTTTCCATTTTTTCTGAGAGTATCCTGCTCACTATTTCTTATAGGTACAATAGTATTCTATCATAATCACATATCATAGCTTGTTCAGCCATTCCCCAATTGATGGGGATCCTCTCAATTTCTAATTCTTTGCCCCAGAAATGAGCTGCTATGAATATTTTTGTACATATAGGTCCTTTTTCTTTTTTAAAATCTCTTTGGGATACAGACCTAGTAGTGATATTGAAAAGTCAAAGAGTATCCATAGTTTTATAGTCCTTTGAGCATAGTTCTAAATTACTCTATAGAAAGTTTGAATCAATTCACAACTCTACCAATAGGGCATTAGTGTTTCATTTTTTCCCATATTCTCTCCAACATTTGTTATTTATATTTTTTGTCCTTTTGGCCAATCTAATAGGCATGAGGTAATACCTCCGAATTATTTTAATTTTCATTTCTCCAATCAGTAATAAGTTAGATGAGTTTTTCATATGACTGTAGACAGTTTTGATTACTTCACCTGAAAACTCATATCTTTTGGTGAGTTACAAATTGGAATGGCTCTTTTTTCTATAAATTTAACTCAGTTTTCTATATATTTGAAAAATGAAGCATTTATCAGAGAAACTTGCTACAATTTTTATTTTCACAGCTACCATTGTTAATTGTATTTCCCTCCATTGTACCCTGCTCCATATCTACTCTATTGTCTCTCTCCTTTCAACCTGGCCCTCTTCAAAAGTGTTTTGCTTCTGATTACCTCCTCGTTCAATCTGTTCCTTCTTTCTATCACCCCCCTCCTTATCTTATTCCCTTCCTCTTCTACTTTCCTGTAGGGTAAGATATATTTCTATACCCAATTGAGTGCATATGTTATTCCCTCTCTGAGTCAATTTTAATGAGAATAAAGTTCACTCAATTTCCCTCACTTCCCCCTTCTTTCCCTTCACCGAAAAAGTGTTTTTTCTTTTCTTTTTTGAATGAGATAATTTACTGCATTCTACCTATCCTTTTCTCTTTCTCCCAGTGTATTCTTATCTCAAGTAATTTTACTCACCTTTCTTCTTCTAATTAATTTTTTTAGAAATCATTCTTTCATATTCAACTCACACCTGTACCCTATGTCTTATATATACTCCTAACTACCCTAATAATGAGAAAGGTCTTTTGAGTTATAAATACTATCTTCCCCTACAGAAATGTAAATAGTTTAGTCTTATTAAGTCTCTTATGATTTCCTTTTTTTGTTGTTGTTAAAACAATAAGGGTTAAGTAACTTGCTCAAGGTTACATGGCCAGTTATTCCTGGGTGTGGTGCTAAGTATCTGAGCCCGGATTTGATCCCCAGGTCATCCCGACATTGGAGACAGTGTTCTTAATCACTGAGCCACCTGGCCACCCCTAAGCAATGGGGGTTAAGTAACTTGCTCAAGGTTACATGGCCAGGTGTTTCTGGGTGGGTGCTAAGTGTCTGAGCCCGGGATTCGATCCCCAGGTAATCCCGACACTGGAGCCAGCGCTCTTACTCGCTGTGCTACCTGGCCGCCCCTATGATTTCCCTTTTATGTTAACCTTTTTTTTATAATTCCCTTGATTCTTGTATTTGAAAGTCAAAATGTCTATTCCACTCTGGCTTTTCATCAAGAATTCCCTATTTCATTGAATACCCATTTTCCCCTTGAAGAATTATACTAAGTTTTGCTGGGTAGGTGATTCTTGATTTTAATCATAGCCCCTTTGCCCTCTGAAATATCATATTTCAAGTACTCCTAATCTGTTAATGTAGAAGCTGATAAATCTTGTGTTATCCTGACTGTGACTCCATCACACTTGAATTGTTTATTTCTGGATACTTGCAATAATTTCTCCTTGACCTGTTAGTTTATTTATAATATTTGTGGGAGTTTTCCTTTGGGGACCTCTTTCAGGAGGTGATGGGTGAATTCTTTCAATTTCTATTTTGCCCTCTAGTTCTAGAATGTCATGGCAGCTTTGTTTGATAATTTCTTGAAAGATGATGTTCAGGCTCTTTTTTTGATCATGACTTTCAGTTAGTCCAACAATTTTAAAGTTATCTCTCCTTAATCTATTTTCCAGGTCAGTTGTTTTTCCAATGACATATTTCACGTTGTCTTCCAATTTCCATTCTTTTGGTTTTGCTTTATTGGCTCTTGGTTTCTCGTAAAGTCAATTTCCACTTGCTCTATTCTCAATTTTAAAGAATTATTTTCTTCAGTGAGTATTTGAACCTCCTTTTCCATTTGACTAATTCTATTTCTCAAAGACATCCTTCACCTCATTGGCTTTTTGGACTTCCTTTGCCATTCAGGTTAGTTAATTTTTTAAGGTGTTATTTTCTTCATTATTTTTGGTCAAGCTGTTGACTCGTTTGTTTTTCAAGATTTTCTTGCTCTTTTCTCTTCCTATTTTTTTCTCTACCTCTATTACTTGATTTTCAAATCCTTTTTGAGCTCTTCCATGGTCTGAGACCAATCCATATTTTTCTTGGAGGATTTAGATGTAGGAGCTTTGACTTTGTTGTATTCAAAATTTGAGTTTTGGTCTTCATTGTCACAATAGTAACTATCTGTAGTCATGGGGGTTTTCCCCATTGTTTGTTCATTTTCCCAGACAATTACTTGATTTTGACCTGTTTGTTAAAGTAGGGTTCTGTTTTCAGGGCACAGGGTGCACTGTACCAAGTTTCAGGGGTTTTCTGCAGTTGTTTTTAGAGATACTTTTAGTCATCTGTAAGTTTTCAGTTCTTCCAAGTTATTATGATTTAAGGAGAAGTATTTACTACTCTTCTTGCCTGGGCTCTTATCTGTGAGAGACCATAAACACATTTTTTTTGTGCTGGAACTGTGAGGAGGGTTTCCTTCCTCCACTCTGACTGCAAGTTCTGCTGTGCTAGAGCCCCTTTTCACCCTGGGACTGCCACCCAGGACTGAAACCTGGTTCCAAGTATGGAAAAAGCAACAGGGTCCTACCTCAGTGCTAGGAGAAAGATCCCAGTTATTTCCTCCTGACTAGTTTATCTACTCCATTACCATCTGTAGACTAAGAGCTTTGGAAGCAACACTGCCACTGCCATTGCCAATGCCACTGCTGATTCCGTCACTCCCAAGACCTGTTCCTGGTTTGCTGGGGCTGGGTCTGCACTAGATTGGAATGTGGTAGCTCCTTCCTGATGACCTCCTAAATTGTCTTTGGCATCTGTGAGCTGAGAGGTCTGGAAACCACCCCTGCTGCCAGAGATTCAGTCACCCCAAGGCCTGCTCTGTGTTTGCTCTGGCCTGGTGTCTGCTGGCATAGCCTGCTCTGGAATGTACTCCACCCTGGTACAACAGTCCTTTCCTACTGACCCTCCATATTTTCATGGGCTGAGAATTTGTTTCACTACATTTTTATTATGGGTTCTGCTGCTTTAGAATCTATTAAAAGGGATTTGGAGGGTTTTGGGAGAAAGCCCAAGTGAGTGCCTGCCTTTACTAGGCCATCTTGGCTCAGCCTCATCTGATGTGATTCTTTTTACTCTTACTTAAGAAATAAGTTTCCCCGGGTGTTTGAGGTCTGAACAAAATTAAAGAGAATGTTAAGATACAATCTTATCATCTGCCCTATTCTTCAGAGACTGATTTGACATAGTAGAGAATGAGGGGATAAGAAGGAAAGAAAAAAAATAACACTGGGTTGTGAATATTATCTTTAATATGGTAGTAATATGAGAGAAATAATAATTTATCTTATATTTAACTACCTGTGTACAGAATTTAAGGACATAAAATATTTTCTTTTACTTCATACTTTGGTTCTTTGCCTTCTATCTTACATTTGTAAAGTTATTATATTCAACATTACCTTTAGTCAGCACATGATCCACAGCAATATTCAAGCATGTATAATATAGCCACCATATATTTTGTCCATACACACATGTTTATGCATGCAAATATACATATAAACATGCATTTATGTCACACATCTTTTGTACATAAAATTATATATGTTGTATATGTTATATATGTTTTATTGCATATAACATAGGTGTGTGCATGACCTTCCAAAATGTCATGTTCTAATAATACCTTTTTAAGGTATGGAGGTATTGTTTCTCAAGGATGATTGTGTTGGGTGCTCATTTTTCTGTAGCCACATCCTATTTCTCTAGCGGACAGTTTTAAAGTGAGGAAAATGGGGCAAAGAGTCACCAAAAATCACATTATTTCTGCATAATCTATAACCATTTAAATGGCATCTGGCACTCCAAGTATGAATTCCTTGTCCCCTGACCAAAACTTTTACGTACTACTATATACTATACCAAAGGGTTTCAATCTACATTCTATGAAAAACAACAACAAAAACAACAAAAAGCCCTCCAAAAAAGGAAACTGCTGATTAAAGGATCAATGGACAATAGGTTTTCAGTGGAAAGAAAAAATGGAGTTGGCTCCATAGGCAACCAGAAATATAATTTCATGGGACATTAGATCATCTCTCATTGAAGAGCTCATAATGAGAATTTACAAAAGGATCATAAAAATAACTGCACTCTTTCTGACAATATCTTCCGCCAAAGTTGGGCCAGTGAAGAATTTCTATCAAAACTTGATGAAAATGAAGAAACAAAGATAGTGCTCTTTGCAGATAATATGATGACATACTTAGAAAATACTAGAGAATCAACTATAAAATTACTTGAAATACTTAACAACTTTAGCAAAGCTGTTGGATATAAACAAACCCACATAAATCATTGTCATTTCTACATAGTATTAACAAAGCCCACCAGCAGGAAATAGAAAGAGAAAATCCATTTAAAATAACAGTACACAATATAAAAGACTGGGTTATCTTCCTTTTAAGACAAACCCAGGAACTATGTGAAAAAACATCAAGGAACACTTTTCATGCAAATAAAGGCAGATCTAAATATTGACAAATGTCAGTTGTTCATGGGTAGGATGAGCTAATATAGTAAAAATGACAATTACTCGTGAATTAATTTACTTATTTAGTGCCCTACCATTCAAACTACCAAAAACTTATTCTATAGATCTAGAAAAAATAATAACAAAATTCATTTGGAAGAACAAATTGTCAAGAATAGCTAGGGAATTGATGAGAAGAAACACAGTGGAAGGTGACCTAGCTGTACCAGATCTAAAACTGTCTTAGAAAGTAGCAATCATCAAAACTATTTGGAACTGGTTAAGAAAAAAAGTGGTAGATCAGTGGAATAGGTTAAGTAAACAAAACACAGTAGTAAGGTACTGCTTGATGAATCTAAAGACTCCAACTTCTGGGATAATAACTCACTATTTTACAAAACCTGTGGGGAAAACTATGACAGAAACTAGACATAGACAAACAATCTTATACCATATACCAAGATAGGATCAAAATGGTTACATGCTTTAGACATAAAGGGTAACATCACAAGGAAATTAGGACAGCAAGGAATAGTTTCTCTGTTAGATATATGGAGAAAGGAAGAATTTATGACCAAACAATAGATAGAAAACATTACAAATTGAAAATGGATAATTTTATTACATTAAACTTTATTACATTAAAGGTTTTACACAAATAAAACAAATGCAAACAAGATTAAAAGGAAAGAAGAAAGCTGGGAACTAATTTTTACATGCAGTGATTCTGATAAAGGCCTCAGTTCTAAAATATATGGAGAACTAAAGTCAAATTTATAAATATGAAAATCATTCCCCTATTGATACATTGCCAAAGGATATGAGCATGCAGTTTTAAGAGGAAACAACTGAAATTATCAATAGTCATATGAAGAAATGCTCTAAATCACTATTGATTAGAGAAATGCAAATCAAAACAACTCTGAGGTACTGACTCACAGCTATAAAATTGGCTAATGTGACAAAAAAAGAAAAAAAAAGAAAATGATGAAGGTTGGAGAAGATGTGGGGAAATTGATATTCTGATGCATTGTTGGTAGAGTCATGAACTGATTTAACCATTTTGAAGAGCAATTTGGAACTATGCTCTAGGGGATATAAAACTATACATGCCCTTTTATGTAGCAATACCACTACTAGTATCCAAAAGAGGTCATAAAATCAGGAAAAAAAACCCAAATGTACAAAAATATTTATAGGGCCTCTTTTTTGTTTTGGCAAAGAATTGGAAATTAAGGAGACACCCATGAATTGGAGAATGACTGAACAAGGTATGGTATATGTATGTACCATGATACTATTGATCAATAAGAAATTATGAGGGGCAGCAGAGTCAAGTGGAGTAGAAACAGGAATTCAACAGGGCTCTGGCTCTCACCTTCTCCAATTCATGTAAAAGATGGCTCTGAAGAAACTTTGGAGCTACAGAACCCACAAAATGACACAGAGAAACTAGTCTCCCACTGAGGACAGCCTGCTGGACTGGCAGCAAGTGGCCAGCACAGTGTGCTCTGGAAGCCAACCCCTGCCCAACGGGGAAGCGAGGTTTTAGCTCCAGGGTGGGCTTGACCGGCCGGCCACTGGAGGGACTTCAAATCACCAGCAGCTGTGGTGGTTTCCAGAATTATTAACACATAGATGCTAAGGACACAGTGAGAGGTCAGTGCAGTATGGATTTTGGGATCCAATAGGTGGAAGTATGGTTGGCCTCTCCCCCTGGGGTGAGGTGCCTCTATCTGGAAGCTTCAACTCTTGACCTGCAGATTGTAGGGGGACCAAGTGACCAGTATGAGGGGTAATCATTCTTGCTTTAACCTACTTGGATCTGGATTGTAGTCTAGGGTGGAGGTCCTGGGGTGTTTGACAAGCTTGCCAGAGTGAGTGGAGGCTTCAGAGAGGGCACCCAACTAATATCTTCGGCAGCTGAAAAAACCCCAGCATTTGGGACAAAGCTCCCCTCTCTGGTAGCAGAGTCCTACTGTGGCAAAAAGCCCTAAAGTCAAGTAATTGACTGGCAGCATGAGCATATGAGGGAAGCAAAGTAAACAGAGCAGCCCAACATTACACTCATATTTTGGGGATATAAGGATCAAAGCATGAAACAGGAGGAAGACAGTCAAGTCAGAATTCCTGCACCAAAAGCTTCCAAGAAAAATATGAGCTGGTTAAAGGCCATAGAGGAACTTAAGAAGGATTTTGGAAATCAAATAAGAGAACTGGAGGAAAAATTGGGAAGAGAAATGAGAATGATGCAAGAAAATTATGAAATGAGAGTCAATAACCTGACTGAAGAAAACACCTTAAAAAATAGACTAATGCAAATGGCAAAAGAGGCTCAAAAAGGCAATGAGGAGAAGAATGGTTTAAAAAGCTGAATTTGCCAGATGGAAAAAGAATCTCAAAAGCTCACTGAAGAGAATCATCCCTTCAGAATTAGACTGGAGCAAATGGAAGCTAGTGATCTTATGAGAAATCGATATACTATTAAACAGATCCAAACAAATGGAAAAAAAAAATAGAAGGCAATGTGAAATATCTCATTGGGAAAAACACTGAAATGTAAAATAGGTCCAGGACAGATAATTTAAAATTTATTGGACTACCTGAAAGCCATGATCAAAAAAAGAACCTAGAAATCATCCTTCAAGAAATTCTCAAGGAAAATTGCCTTGATGTTTTAGAACCAGAGGGCAAAATAGAGGTTGAAAGAATCCACCGATCACCTCCTGAAAAAGATCCCAAAAAAGAACACTCCTAGGAATTTCATAGACATGTTCTGGAATTCCCAGATCAAGGAGAAAATATTACAAGCAGCCAGGAAGAAACAACTTGAATACTGTGGAAACACA
The DNA here is from genome assembly GCF_028583685.1 of Petaurus breviceps papuanus. NCBI lineage: Eukaryota > Metazoa > Chordata > Mammalia > Diprotodontia > Petauridae > Petaurus > Petaurus breviceps. The sequence goes on from NW_027186304.1 coordinate 15,441,443, forward strand.
ATCAGGATAACACAGGATTTGACAGCTTCTACACTGAGGGATCAAAGGGCTTGGGATATGATATTCCAGGGGTCAAAGAAACTGGGATTAAAACCAAGAATCACTTACCCAGAAAAATTGAGTATCATGTTTCAGGGGAAAATATGGTCATTCAGTGTAATAGAGGACTTTCAAGCATTCTTGATGAAAAAACCAGATCTGAATAGAAAATTTGACATTCAGATACAAGAAGCGAGAGAAGCATGAAAAGGTAAACGGGGAAAAGAAATCATAAGGAACTTATCAAAGTTGAAATATTTAAACCCTACATGGAAAAATGATAATTGCAACTTATTAAACTTTTCTCAGTATGAGAATAGTTGAAAGGAATAGAATACATATATATGTCTATCTAGGAGGGTATATGGGCGTATGACTACATATGAGTAGGTGTATATGTATAGGTACAGGAATACATAGATAGAGGGCACAGGAGCAATTTAATGGAAAGAAATGATACTTAAAAAGTGAATTTAAGAGGTGAGAAAGAATATAATGAGAGTAGATGGAGAGAGACTGAATAGGGTAAATTGTCTCATATTGAAGAGGCAAGGGAAAAGGTTTACCATGAAGGGGAAGAACAGGAAGGCAAAAAGCAATGGGTCAACCTTATTCCCATTGCATTTGGCATAGGGAGGGAATGACATACACACTAAATAGGGTATTTATTTAGGAGAGTAGGGGGAAAGGGAATGAGAGGGGTGATGAGGGAAGGAAGGGCAGGCTGGGGGGGAAAGGAAGTTGGAAGCACCCCCTTTTGAAAAGGACAGTATCAAAGTAGAGAAAAGAACAAGTGGGAGTTTGAATAGGAGGGAGGGGGATATAGTCAGTCTTTTGCAATATATCCACTATGAAAATGTTTTGCATAGCCACACATGTACAGCCTGTACTTAATTGATTATCTTCCCAGTAAGGGTGGTTGACAAGGGAGGAAGGGAATGAATCTGGAATTCAAAGTTTTAAAATCAAATGTTTAAAACATACACACACAGTATTATTAATATTATATTACACATAACTGGGAAAAAAGATGTATAAGCACTGGGACATAGAGATCCACTGTGCCCTACTGGAAAGTCAGAGAGGGTATGGGAGAAGATATGGGAAAGAGCAGATCAGGGGAGGGGATATTTTGGGGTGGTTGGTAGGGGAAAAATGTGAAGAAAATTTGTAATTCAAAATCTTGCAGAAATGAATGATGTTAACTAGAAGTTAATAAAACATTTGACTAAAAAAAGAAAAAGAAAATTAATTAAAAAAAGAAATTATGTGGGTCAGTTAGGTGGCATAGTGAATAGAGCACTAATACTGAAGTCAAGAAGTCCTGAGTTCAAATTCCATCCCAGACACTTGCCACTTAACTAGCTGTGTGACCTTGGGCAAGTGACTTAACCCCAATTGCCTTGCCTTCTTCCCTTCCCAAAAAAAAATTATTAGCAGGTAGATTTCAGAAAAAACCTGGAGTTCATGAACTGATGCTGAGTGAAATGAACAGAAGAAAGAAAACATTGTAGACATTGCAATACTGTGTGATGATAAACTCCGATAGATTTAGCTCTTTTCAGCAAAACAGTGATCTAAGATAATTCCAGAAAGCCTCATGGTGGAAGATGCTATCCACATCCAGAGAAAGAACTATTGAATCTGAATGTCGATCAAAGAATATTATTTTCACTTTTTTGCTCCTTCTCATGATTTTCCCCTTTTGTTGTGATTCTTCTTTTATAATACTTTAATATGATTATAAATGTATAGCCTATATCAGATTGCACACAGTCTCAAGTAGGGGAAAGGGAGGGAGAAAAAATTTTCGACCTCAAAATCTTATAAGAGTAATTGTTGAATGCTATTTTTGCATGTAGTTGGAAAAAGATAAAAGTTATACTAAATATCAACAAAAAATTGATGCAAACTTTCAAATCAATTAATCATTGTATACTTAACACATGACTTTTATGCAAAAGTGGGTTCATTGAAGGAGGGTAGAAAAAGTTGTTTGAAACATAGTTAATGAGTATGAAATAAGAGAAGTCAAAGGTTTATAGATGATACAGAAGTAACCATCACTGTATACACATAACTAGGTATGTGTGTGCATACATATACATAAATAACTTATTTTTAAAAATATTTATTTCTTTGTTCGTTTGTTCTTCATCCTTGAAGAGGACTATGAAATCAGGAGGGCAATGCCATGAAAAGCAAATAAATTGTAATTAAGGGAGTGCAAAGTCAGTTGCCTCACTTTCACTTCCTGAGCCATCTGGGTCCAGTGTTCAGACATAGATCAGGAGAACTGGAGATGGCTTAGGAGGGGAAGAATCTCAATGTTTCTGGCCAAAACAGAATGAATTGCTATTCACATTTATTATGAGCCAATCAGGACTCAAACAATGACCAAATAGGGCTTGACCTGGAGCCTACTATTGATGGGAGCCTTAGTGATTTGGGCTTAAGGATCGTCTTTAAGAGAAAAGGAGAAAAAGAGTTTTACAGTTTAAAAATTTACATTCCCTTTTGGCAGAGCATTTGCAGGTAAGGGTGTTAACACCCTATGTCAAGCCTGTACAACATATAGCCTGCTTGCAGCCTGCCAAAGATTTTGGGTTTGTGAAAAATGTAGGATTGCAGCTACATACTCTCCTGTTTGTCTTGTGAGCCATGATAACCAAGCATTAACAGTCTTGAATCTAGCCTAAACTACCTGACACCTGAAGAAGTTGACAAGTTGTGCAAGTCTGACCTATGTGGACAGAGGGGAAGGGGAAGAGTTTTACAGAAAGACTGATGACAGATGCAAATTAGTCAAGTAATCCTGATTACTTGTTATTTAAAGATGGAACTGGAAAGAGGACAATGATCAGATAGAATGGAATAGATCAATAAAAAAGTTAAGGTAAGGTTCTTGTTTCCCTCTGTGTGGGCTTTTTAATCACCTTCTCTCATATAATAAAGGAGAAGTTAAAATAAAGCTATAGAGAAAATGCAGGGATTAAAACTGTTCATCTAATAATAAAAGAGCAACGAGGCAAAGCCTAAGCCAATGGCACTTTTTTAAAAGGGTATACCTCTAAAGAAGTGGACTACCTTATTCATGTTTTGAGATTCTCCCTTCTTCTAGAACCTTATATTTATAGAGTTTGATACTGTAATTCCAAGCAAAGGCAACTTCCCAAGTTTGGAAATACCAGCATAGCTGCTCTCCATGTTATTCAGTGACAAATTAAGAACAGAGAAAATCAAAATATAGCATAATTCAAAACACAGCATTCACCAAATGTAATTCAATAATTTCTGAGTACTACTCTACCCCTGGACATTACATTCATTTAGTCAATCACAAAGCCCCTCTTCTCAAATGGAGATTAGTTTCCAATCATAAGCAAAGTACATTCATTTGGTCAGTCACAGAGCAAAAAAAAGTTAAAAGTTTCCCGCCCTTGGATCACAACTGAAGAGGCCATCTACCCCAGAGTTACAACAAGTTTAAGCACTTAATTTAGTACCAAAAGAGAGGTCTTTTCTTCATCTTGACATGAAGCAAGTTCTCAGCAATCTTTGTTCCTGGGTAGACAAAGTTTAGCAAGGCCACAAGATGCAATGCCAGTGTCCTCATTAATTAATTCTCTGTCTGCAAAACAGTCCTACGACCTCTGAAAATATTAACAAAACCCTCTTCCTGGATTTCTGTAAATATACACAAGAAAATCCTTCTTCAGGGCTTCTGAACCAACAGCAAGGTTCCAGGACCTCTGCAACAACAGGATTGTCCTTCACCAGTGGATGAATCTGGCAAAACAACATCAAAATGGACAAAGTACCAGCATAACAGCCATGTCTCCTCAGTCCTTGGCAGCTCTGGGTGGCAGCTATCAAAAGTCCTGGGCAGTTAGAACTGGCCCTCAGCAATCCTCTCTGTCTCTCTGCCTCCACAATGCTTCTTCCAAAAAAGTCTTCTGCCTCTCTCTCTGCTTGTGTCTCTCTAAATTCACTTCACCAGTTCCTCCCAGTTCAGCCCTCTCTTCTCATGTCAATAAGTCCATCCCACAAGTGGGATTCACAAGCTCTGGGTTTTAACACAATCAATCAAAAAACCAAGCCAATACAGGGGGATCTTTAAATTCCATTACTACTACAGATAACCAAATATACAAAAGAGGCATGGTGATATACAGAATCTCTCTACCTGATAGACCTTGTTCTTGAGGGCCAAAAATGACATATCAGCAGTGGGGTAAAAGGTTAAGTAAAGCATGGGCCATTTCCTCTGATTAAGTGACCATAAGATAGTCATAAGGAGGTCTTAAGTTCATTTTGGATAAGAAAGAATGAAAAAGGAGTACTAAAATAGATCGCAGTAATTTAGTCACCTCCATCACACTGGACTTGGTTACCATGACAAGGGGAAACAAGGGTTGAGAGCCTCTCATTAACTTCCTTTGATTACACAAGTGATTTTACAATGTGAACCTCAAAGCTCTGGGACCAAACATACATACATACATATGTATGTGTGTGTATGTGTATAAAACCACTACTACTATGCAATCATATGAAATTGATTGATACTGGTTGGAATAGAATATAGGTACAAATGAATTATTTTTTACAAAAAAGGAATAATATATGATCAAAAAAATCTAGAGTGGTTCATACTGGAGGGTTGTGAGGAATCAATTCTCAAATTGTCTAACTATAAAATGTTTTTGCAAAAATTGACCTATAATTACCTTCCACTGAAAATGAAACAAAGGAAATAACAATAATCACCAACTCATATGCTTATAAAACCTTTAAGAATTAACGTACATATAGCACATTTGATTGAATTTTAAGGAGAAAGTGGGCAGGTTTTTGCTAATTATATTCTACATCAGTCTGCATCTTCATAGTTCCACAATTCACTGAAATATGTAGAGCACAAGATATGATTGTTCTTAGTATTTATTCAGTAATAAAAAATCATTTGTTAGAGTTAAATGGTACCTTCAAGGCTGGTGAACTTTCACAGCCCTCCCTCACATAAATCAAAGTCAACTGCAAATCAAGTCATCATTTCCCTGATGTCATGGTCTTCTTTGAAAATGGGCACACATAACTTAAATAGTGAGGTGGAGCCAAGATGGAGAGAAAGCAGGAACTTGCTTAAGTTCATCTCCTAATCACCTCCAAATACCTGTGTGAACAAATTTTGGAGCTGCAGAACCCACAAAGTGACAGAGCAAAATATGTCTCCAGCTGATGAGAGCCTGGCAGGACAAAAGAAGGGTCTGTCATACTGGGCTGGGAGCAGAGCATAGACCCACCTGGGCCCAGCTGGCACAGTCCAGCAGCACAGACCATTGGCTTAGACCAGGCTGGAACAACCCTCAGGGAACTGAATCACTGTTAGCTGTGGCAGTCTCCATACTTCTAAACCCACAAATGCAAAACCCCTGCATCAAAAGCCTCCAAGAAAAATATGAATCAGTTGCAGGCCACAAAGGAGGTCAAAAAGGATTTTGAAAATCAAATAAGAGAAGCAGAGGAATAATAGAGAAAGTAAAGGTCAGTGGGGAAAGCCTGTTGGTCCTGGGTGAGAGAGAAGTTCTGTCTGGTCCTTGACCTGGGATGGCAGAGTTGGCAGCAGCAGCAACTGCTTCCAGAGCTCTAGATCCACAGATGGTGGGGGGAACCAAGCAGCTGATAAGAGGGTAATTTTAGGAATCTCTTTGTTGGCTCTGAGGCAGGATTCTCTTGCTTTGCCCTGCTTGGATCTGGGTCACAGTCTTAGGTGGTGGTCTTAGGATAAGGAGGAACACTAGCATGGCAGAATTAGTGGCAGCTGTGGAGGAGTCCTCCTTACAGTTCTGAGGCAGGTGCTTAGAAAGACCTCTGAAAACAGCTGTGCAAAACACTCGAAATTTGGGATATAGCACTCTCTACTCTGGAAAAAGAGTTCTAAAATGGCAAAGAGCCCACAAGTCAACTAATTGGCTGGGAAAATGAGCAGATGAAAATAAACCAAACCACAAAATCTTTCTTTGATGACAAATAAGATCTAAATATAGAAGCAGAAGACAAAGTCAAAACCCCTGCATCAAAAGCCTCCAAGAAAAATATGAATCAGTTGCAGGCCACAAAGGAGGTCAAAAAGGATTTTGAAAATCAAATAAGAGAAGCAGAGGAATAATTATGAAGAGAAATGAGAGTGTTAGAAGAAAATCATGAAAAACTAGGAAACAGGCTGCTAAAGGAGACCCCAAAAATAATGAAGAGAATAACTCCTTAAAAATAGACAAACTGAAATGGCAAAAGAGGCTCAAAAAGTCAGTGAAGAGAAGAATAGCTTAAAAAGCAGATTTGGCCAGATGGGAAAGGAATTCCAAAAGCTCACTGAAGAAAATAATTCTTTCAAAATCAGAATGGAACAAATGAAAACCTATGAGAAATCAAGATATTACAAAACAGATTCAAAAGAATGAAAAAATAGAAGACAATATAAAAATCTCTCTTTGGAAAAACCACTGACCTGGAATATATATCCAGGAAAGATAATTTTAAAATTGTTGGAATAGAAAGGAAATATCAAGGAAATCTGCCCTGATATTCTAGAACTGGAGGGTAAAATAGAATTTTTTTAAAGCAATTGGGGTTAACTTGCCCAAGGTTACACAGCCAATTTTGTGTGTGTGTGTGTGTGTGTTAAGTATCTGAGACCGATACTAATCCTGGGTCCTCCTGACTCTGGGGCTGGCACTCTTACTCACTGGGCCACCTAGCTGCTCCCAAAAGTGAATTGCATTGTTTTTTTTTTTGTTGTTGTTGTTGTTTTCTTTTTGGAGCTTAAGTGACTTGCCCAAGGTTACAAGGACATTTTATTTGTTAAGTACCTGAGGCTGGAACCAAACCCAGGTCCTCCTGACTCCTGGGCTGGTGCTCTATTCACTGTACCACCTAGCCATCCCTAAAATAGAATTTGAAAGAATCTACACATAGCCTCTTGAAAAAAAGATACCCAAAAGAAAACTCCTAGGAATACTTTAGCCAAATTCTAGAGTTCCCAGGTCAAGGACAAAATATTACAAGCAGTCAGGAAGAAACAGTTTGGCAATTGTGGAAATAGAATCAGGATAACACAAGATATAGCAGATTCTACATTAAGGGATTGATGGGATGGGACTACTATATTCCAGAGATACAAAGATCTAGAATTAAAACCGAGAATCACCTACCCAGCAAAATTAAGTGAATACTTCAGTGGAAAATATGGGCATTCAATGAAATAGAGGACATTCATATATTCTTGATGAAAAGACCAGAGCTGAACAGACAATTTGACTTTCAAATACAAGAAGCAGGAGAAGCATGAAAAGGTGAACAGGAAAGAGATATCACAAGGAATTTATTAAAGTTCAACGGTTTACATTCCTATATGGAAAGATGATATTTGTTACTAATGAGACATTTCTCAGTATTAGGATAGTTGAAAGGAACATATACATATATACATACCTATACACACATACATATATACACACATACATATGTGTGTGCATATGTATGTATATGTATATGTGTCTATATAAATATGAATAGACAGAGGGCACAGGATGAGTTGAATAAGAAGGGATGACATCTGAAAAATAAAATTAAGAGGTGAGCAAGATATATATTGGGAGGAGGAGTAAGGGAGAGAGACAATAGAGAAAGTTATCTCCTGTAAAAGATGTAAGAAAAAGCTGTTACAATGGAGGGGAATAGCAAGGAGGTAAAAGAGAATAAGCCCACCCTTACTCTCATTGGATTTCACTTAAGGAAGGAATAGCATACACACTCAGTTGGGTATCTTACTCTACAGCAAAATGGGGTGGGGGAAGGGGATGAGAGGGGGGTGATAGAAGGGAGGGCAAAATTGGGGGAGGGTGAAGTCAGAAACGAACAGATTTGAAAAGGGATAGGGTAAAAGGAGAAAATTTAATAAATGGGGGATGGACTAGAATGGAGGGGAATATAGTTAGTCTTTCACAATATGACTACTATGGAAATATTTTGCATAATTACACATGTATAACCTATATTGAATTGCTTGTCTTCTCAATGGGAGTGGGTGAGGAGGGGAAAAGGGAGAGAATATGGAATTCAAAATTTTAGAAATTAAGGTTAAAAAAAATTTTACATGCAACTGGGAAATAAGATATACAGGCAATGTGATATAGAAATCCATCTTGCCCTACGAAACAGTAAGGGGTAAGGGGGCAAGAGGGTGGGGATAGGAGGGAGAGAATAAAGGGCAGACTTGGGAAGGGGTAATCAGTATACTTGCCATCTTGGGGAGGGGGTTATAGGAAAGATGGGGAAAAAAAATTTGCAACTCAGAGTCTTATGGAAATGCATGTTCTAAAACTAAAAATAAATAAGTAAATACCAAAAAAAGGCTTACCTCCAATCAAATGTCTATCAAGTATGTCAAAATCCTAAGTTTTACTTTGGAAGGCATAACAGAATTTTTTTGATAACCACCTGATTATTATTAACACAGTTCTTGGCATACATTATCAATTATTTTTGTATAAGTTAGACATTAAAATGGGAGACATATGCTCACCAAAGATGTTTGTTACTGTCATGGAAGGTATTAAATTCAGATGCTAAATGAAAAGGAGATGATTAGATACTGAAGATGATCTTGTATTAATTCCCATCAAGACCAAGAACATTGGGAAGTCTCCCAAAAAGGATTATAATGACTCAAAATGTGTCTCCATTAAGACTAAAGAGATAGATCACTCAATGGGTAATAGACAGCTGTTTTATTAACATAGAAATATAATTGACTTGTAATATATCATTGAAAAGTTCAGTGACAGAAGTGGCATAAATAGGTGTTAGAGAAATATTGTCCAGAAAGGAAGGTGGGATGGGCAATCATAAAGCATGAGATAACAGCTAGGCAGTAACATATGGCCCACTGGTGTTTACATCATGTCAAAAGATTAAAAAAAAAAGTCTCCCAACATTGTATGGACCACCTATACAAAAGATGTGGTAAAAGATGGGTAAGAGAGGCATAAGATGAGAAAGAAAAAAAAAAGATCTATGATCTATACAATTTGAGGGAGTACCTACATTCATGAGATCACATATCTTAGGTCAATGTGAAGCCCAAACATCTGGTATATTTTAGGTTTCTTTGTAATTTTGGATACAGTATTTCATGAAGTGACACATCTTTTACCAGAATAAATTATCTAAACTTTTCAATAAGAGAATATTACAAAAATTATGTGGTATATATGGAATTATATAGCAATTAACACATCCAGGCAGTTAACTGCCTTTTCAAAATCATTTGAGAAAGGAAAAATAGAATGGAAACAAATTCAGCTGACAACTCATACTTGCTTGTCTTTTCCATAAAATACTCATTTGTAGGCTACATCAGTTGTATTTAAGTTGGGGAAAAATAATTTGGAGATGTTACTTAAAATTTCAAAAAAGAAACCTTTCATATGGCAGAAAAATGTAAATACAAAATAGATACATATATATGTATATACATATACATACATACACATATGTAATCTTACATACAATTTCTTTTAGTTAAGTAAGAGGAAAATTCTATGTTCAGGTCTTCATCCTGATTAAAGAGACAAAACTCAGAAAGAGAAAGTGAAAAAGGAGTTTATCAAAACAACAAGGCAGAAAAAGCTTTGATGAATCGGCCACTGGAGGCAGCCCAGGATTCAAACAGGAAACTATTTTTAGTGACCATTTTTAATAACAACAGCAAGACAATCTGATAAGGCACACATTTCCAAAAGGGGTTTGGACTATTGCATCTCTATCCCTCCCCCTTTGTGATATGATATAGAAATGAGATTAGAGGTAAGGGAAATGGGATGAAAGCACATATGGCTATGTGCTATCAGGTAATACAAAGGGTAAAGGATCCAAAGATTGATACTGAAGACTAGCTGACACCTCTCCCAAAAGTTTGCATTACAAGTACCTTGAAGAGAAGTATGGCTGGAAACAATAAGGAGACCACGACTGACACAAATTTCAATAAAACCTAAAGGTCTTTTTTATAGATTAGAATAAAAAATCCCGGGGCGGCCAGGTAGCACAGCGAGTAAGAGCACCAGTCCCAGTGTCAGGATGACCTGGGGATCTAATCTGGGCTCAGACACTTAGCACCCACCCAGAAACACCTGGCCTTGTAACCTTGAGCAAGTTACTTAACCCCAATTGCTTAGGGGTGGCCAGGTGGCTCAGCGAGTAAGAGCACCGGCTCCAGTGTTGGGATAACCTGGGATCGAATCCAGGCTCAGATACTTAGCACCACACCCATAAATAACTGGCCATGTAACCTTGAGCAAGTTACTTAACCCCAATTGCTTTAAAAAAAAAGAATAAAAAATCCAAACAGAAAGGAAGGAACTATGAAATGCATCTTTCTAGGTTAAAGAATGGCTCAACTACAATTAAGGTAAACAGTAACAACGTTCTGAGCACATTCAACTTATTGGTAAGGTTAGCAGTTACCAACAGAAGGGATCTTTCAACTTCACAATAAGCCAAAAGATCCTGAATCAGGACAGAAATCATTTTTATAGGAAAAAAAGAATCATTCAAAAACTAAAAAGCAGCATTATGGGTGGAGAAAAAATATAATTTGCTAACAAACCTGTAACATCATAGATGAGAAGTATCATAGGTAGATTATATATATATATATATATATATATATATTATACACACACACGTATATATATATAGGGAGAAATATAACAGACTGAAAATATGAAATTCAGGGCTAACAAAAATCCCTTTTTCCATCTTGTTGCTATGGAAAGCTTATTGGCGGTATCTACGTGCATGGCTAATTATCATCACATAACAGACCAAACTTTCTTGAAGGATAGCCAGTGTTGGAGAGGTAACAGACCAGATTCCCTTGCATCTACCTGTCTCCTTCAAGGAAAACAGATTTCTCTGACACAAGAATAGAATAATGTTTTGCAGGGAAACTGGCCTTTTAAACTTAATTAACTTAGAGATGAAAACTGAACTTCTAAACTTAATTCAGAAATGTAGACATGTGACTCAGGGGTATACAAAATGTCAGTAGTGATATAGAATAGAATCATTTACAAAACTGGAGACAAAGTCAATTTGATTGTAACAGAAATTATTAGGAAATGGTAGAAAGAATCGATATTTTATATGTAAGAAGAATAAGGTATGGGAAAGAGTAGCATCAAAGGAAGAACAATCTAAGTCAAATCTAAAACAAAAGCCTTGAATCCAAATAGGACTTTTAAGTATACCAAGTACAACAATTGCAATACTGACATAATTACTTGTTTTCTTCTTACGTTGGGTAACTTCACATCTACTTTACCCTATTCAATTTGGTCATGTTGTATCTAAAATTGAAACACAGGTAATTTTCACATCCCAACTGTGAGGCGTGACAAGAAGTCTACCAAATGTCCCTGACTGATGAAAGTGGAGTTTGGAAGATGACAGCTGTTCTTAGCTTGAGTGGCGTAAGTGGAAGTCCAAAGACAGATGAAACAAAGTCTAATTTACCAAGTAGCATGGAAAGAAGCATCATGGAGAATGCTAAGCAGAAAGACGTGAGCCAAGGAAATTCTAGAAGTTAAAAAAAAAAAAAAGAAAAGAAAAAGCTGATCCAGAAGAGCCGAGTCCAAGATGAATATGGAGGCAAGAATGGGCCGTGACCAAAATGCCAGATGAAGGGTTCAAGTTTGAAAACAGAGGAAGCATATAACAATGTGTAATGCCTGTATAACTTTCTTTTTAACTGCAGGCGGTACTTATGGGCCAGCCCTTCTTTCTGTTTCTGAAATGGATCTGCTTGTCAGAAGATGGGAAGAGATGGACACTTTATCCTTTAAATTCCTTTATCTATGAGTGTATACATTATCCTGCACTGTCAAGCAGAGAGCACTAGGAAACATAATATCTAAAATAAATCAATTAAAATAGTGTATATTAAAACTGCCTGAAATAAAGAAACTAGATTGTTTATTGTTGGAGAAAACACAGATTTGTTAAAGCATTAAACTGGCCTGGCTGCTTTTGAGCAAGGACAATCTCATCATGAGTCTTTTTGAGAGCAATAATGATTTATATGAATAGATAACTATACTTTACTTGGGGTCATAGAAAGAGGAATTAAAATGTGAATAACCTGAGACAAACTTTAACTGTATTTAGCTGATTAAAAATATATGTCCCCTGACATACCGAAGAGGAATTATTATTAAATGAGTGAATAACAAGCTCCTTTTTGGAAAGGATTCCCTTCACATCAAATCTTCAACACTTCTGTGATGAAGAAATTGGGCTTGAAAGAGTCATTTGCCTAGGGTCAAACAACAAATGTGTAATTTAGATATTTGTTTTTAAAGGAAGAAAATTTTCTGAAAAGTTTTATTTTTGTGTTAGATCTTATTTAGAATACATATGCTTAAGAAAACATACTATTTCTTTTAAGGGTACTTTTATGTTTTCGATCATTCAGGCCTATAACTATAGAACCATCCTGGATTCTATCTCCCTCTCAAATCCTTACCCCATATCCATCAGCTACCAAGTATTGTTCACTCTATTTCTAACAGCCCCCTTTTCTGTGGCCCTTCCTGCAACAATACGGCCTCTACTGTAGCTCAAGCAATTGAGATGATCTCCTACTTGGGTAACCCCCTTTTAAACTACCATATACATAACTAACAAGTTAATGTCCACAAATCACAGGTCAGAACATGATGCTTTCCTGTGCAAAAACTTTTCATGACTCTAATCAAATGTATGTTCTTTATCCCAGTCTTTCAAGTATTCTACAATCTACTTCCCAAAGACTGGCAAACTTAGCTCATATTACCTCCCTTCCTAGGCTCTATCTTGCAACAATTTGCTCTTACTGCTTCTTCCCCAAACACGACCATGGCCCATGCCTGAAGCAAACTTCTGCCACTTAGAATCCCTAGATTCCTTCAATCTCAACTTAGCTAGCAACTACTAAAAAACCTTTTCTAACCTCCCTCCACACGTTAATATTCTCCATTTCCTCGTTATCTTGTATTTGCTTACCTGTTCCCATGTTGTATCCTCCAAGTAAAATGTTAGCTTCCTGAAGGCAGAGACTTTTAAAACTATATCCTGGCATCCCTGGCAAATAGTAGAAGATCTCACACACAATAGGCACTCAGTAAGGGTATGTCAAATGAAATTTCATATAGAATAGACAAAAGAGATCAAATAACTATGATTTAGGTATGAGCTTCATCATGAGACCTGGCCAGCTTTTCTACTTGTCCACATCCTACATAAGCCCAAAGCTTCTGAGCTCATTTCTTTGACAAGATTTCTACTTAGCTATACCATTCCCAGCTGGCAAGCAGAGATCTCCAGGAATGACACATATAATTTCCCAGTGCTTAGAAATGGAAACTTCACTAACCTCCATCAAAGAGTAAAAGGAAACAGTTGAAGATTAAAATTTGATCTCAAGCCTCACAGTTAGAGACTTAACATGTCTAATTGCTGCTCCATTGACACTGATGCATAATTGCTGTTTCATTGACACAATCATATTAGCAAAATTATCCTTTTTTGATGTTGAATACCACTCCCTTTTTGTTAGAGCAATAGTTGAAACAAACAAATCAAAATTAAAAAAGATAGTCTAAACCATGTTTGTTCTCTAAAGTGTTTTCCCAAATAACTGTCCTATAACATTTCAGGTCACTATTTCCTACATGCCATTTCCTCACATTTTGACTGATTTCATCTCAAAATTCCAAGAAGATCATTAAATTTAGAAATTAAAATCAGTTAATTTTATAGGTAAAAATAATGCTGGTTGCTCTTTGTTTCATACTTCTCCTCAGTTCATAACATTTTCTCAGGATAAACTAGTGAGGTCAGTGGCACAAGTACAAATCTCAGAAAGCTGAACTGCTTTGATTTAGACTGCTGGTTCTGATTCTAAAGCTATCTCCCATGATCACTTGCTTTCCAAATTGATGCTCTCACTTTAGACTCTCTCTCTCTCTCTTTCTGGGTGTGTGTGTGTCTGTCTGTCTGTCTCTCCCTTTCCCACCTTACAGACTAATACTGAAGCAGCAAATCACATAATCTGGACAAATAAAAACATTGTTTGTGGACATTACAACAAACCACAGTGATGCTATAAATGAAGGAGACTGAACACCAGAGTGAGTATAGTCAAAATACAGTGAGTATAATAAAAATATAGTGAGGAAGAGAATTGGATTTGGAGTTGAAAGACCCAGGATATCTCTACTAATTACTAGCTGTGTGACCTTGGCAAGTCATTCCACCTTTCAAAATCCCTGGCTTCTTTGAAGATACAGTTCAAGCCTCACCTTCTCTAGGTGATCTTGTCCTATTGTGCAGATGTATTTTTTTCCTCTTTAAAGTGAACTTCCATCTATTATGCATTTAGTATATATTTACTGGGTTTTTTTGGAGGGCAGTTGGGGTAAAGTGACTTGCCCAAGGTCACATGGCTAGTTAGTGTGTCAAGTGTCTGAGGCCAGATTGGAACTCAGGTCCTCCTGACTCCAGGGTCGGTGCTCCATTCACTGTGCCTCTTAGCCACCCCAATATTTACTGTTTATATGCTTTGTTTAACCAACTACAATATAGGCTTCTTGAGATGAGGGACTATTTTTGTTTTATTCTGCATTTAGCACAGTCCCTATATGTAAAAAAAAATGCTTAATAAATGATTGTTGAATGATTGATGGCCTTGCACATAAAATGAAGGGCTTGAAGGACATGACTTTAAAGGTATTTTTCCCCCAGTTCTAAATGTATGATCCTATGATATCTCTAAGAAAATATTTCAGCATCCACTACTATATCATTCAGAGTCTTGACCTCTCCATGCCAATTTTCTCCTTCTAACTGCCCTTTTCACAATTCAGTCTTCCTACATCAACTGTTCTTATACTGATCAACAATGATTCATCAGCAGCTTTCCCACTTCCTGGCATTCCCTAAATACCCCTGCAGAGCTGCTGGTGCAATCAACCACTTCCGTCTTAGTTGATCCCATAAAAGGGAGAATAGCTGAGGAAATCTTTGCTCCATTTCTACAAGATATGACCCTATTTATTCTCCACCTTCCATTTCTACCGTGTCCTAGTTTCCCTGGCTCTAAACCTATTGCCTTTTCTGGTTTTTGGAGCCTGCCTCATCAGTACAAATTTACTGTCCTTTGTTCACAGTTCGGTATTGATATTCTGTAATTAATTATGGATTATAAATTCACTCTCCAGTCTAATTCTATCCTGATGTCTCAGCTTGTCATAGAGATGATGTTAAGTTTTCAAAAGATATGCTAATGGAGTACAAGGTAAGGGAGGTCCTACTGAAAGACGAAAACTTTAAGTAAGTATTGGCCCAGAAAGGGATGGTATGGCTATTTTCAGAAGACTAGTCTGATTGATTTTAGAAAGGCCTGTCACCAGAAAGGAAGAAACCAGTAAACTTTTTTTAAAACTGCATTCCATTTACTCTATTAACATACAAAAGGGGTTGTGTGTTAAGGCATGAAAAGGATCTGAAACACTCAGAGTAAGTTCCTATACTTTAGAGTATAGGAGTATGAACTCTTAGGGAAAGTAGTATCTATGTTTTAATCAATCTGAAGTACTTAATGTTCTGTGCATATGATGCTTGCAGTGTCCAAACCCCAAGGATTTTGTGTGAATGTAACCTTATATGTGTGTATGATTTCTGTAGGTCTAGTGTCTCCTTCCAACAATGGAGAATGCAACCTGGCTATAATTTAGTTGATAAATATTTGAGCCTCACCTGAGCTTTAGAAGGTTAGAATACTTGCCTATGATCACACAGCTAATATAAGAGGTGGATGGCAACCAAGGTCTTCTTAATTTTAAATTGTGATTATTCTTAAAATTCATCCCCCAAAGGACTCAGTTTAGATTAAATGAAGTTATTCTGAGGGTAATTGTTTTCACCTACATATGTGTAACTACCTGAACAATTTAACACAAGAGTAGTTACTGTTTTTCTGTTCAAGGTAACACTCCAACAGGCACATCTTAAAATTTTCATTCATATACTTCAAGCCAATTGCTGGTCCATTCAAAACCTACTAATAGATGAAAGGAATATTTAGGTCCTGTCTTCAATTCTCACCCTCACAATTAGCTGTCTTAACTTCAAAATTATCTTTGCTTTTTATGTTGTGAGAAGAAGAAAATTGTCAAACTGGAGTCTTATTTCCATTGAACACATATTTTGAGGGTTTAAATTGGAACTAAGGTAAAACTGAACAATCTAAGAGCACTTAACTGCTTCAGAAAATCGGGGACTGATGAGAAAATTATATCATTAAGAATGTTCAGTTATCCCAGCAATATATTTTAAGTGATTTATAATCAACATATTATATGAATTCAATCTTTAAACACAAACACTGACTTATTTGTTGTTTTATTGGTTTTATTTTTTAATTTTTATTTTCAAAGATAGATATATGAAATGGGTGACCTAAATTTCCTTTATCATTTACAATGATGCTAAAAAGCCTATGCTAGTCAATTCTGAAGCATGGGGAGGGAAGACAACAAAATCCCATCTTACAAATAACAGACAGTTGGTACAGTGTCACAAAAAATCTTTCAAAAACTGCCCACTTCCATAATGTCATTTCTAGTCCACTAAAGTGAAAAGAGAAATGTAAATTTCCTTTTTTCTATATTTTTAAAAAAATGTTGCCATTCAGAGTGAAAACAGTATTTACGATAGAGCAATAACATAATAAAAACAGCATAGATATATTCAATGCAAAAAAATTCAATTGAACTATTTATTATTTATTTTATTCTACATGGAAGAAAGCTTATTTTTGCTGCCTCACATGCCTTATAAAGACAGAAATGGAAAGGAGAACAGGATAACAATACAATGACCCTGCCTTCTGAACTTAGCCTTTGTGTTAGATCAGATTTATATTCATGGTAATATCTAGGAAATTGGGAGGTGAGATGGGGAGAGAATGGGGTACTATAGTGTATCATATAATTGCTGCTCCAACATTATTTTTTTTCCACAGAATTTCTTCTCCTAAATAGTCTTGGCAAAAGAACTTACTGATAAAGGAATTAAGTAGTAATTGCAAGGACCTTTTCTTCCTAAGACAGCTAAATACTTAAGATGAAACCCTGCCCCTTGTAAACAGGAAGTCAAGAGTTATGAATAAGTTTAATTATTGCGAGTGCTACTTAGCTAGATAGTTGGTCAGTGTTCTAGATGAGTTTGAACCCTTGATATTGGAAATTTCCTTTAGGAGGAGAGGAAATGCTTACCACAGCCAAGGCTCTAAATACTACCTGTACAACTTGGCAGGACATAAAGGGGCAACATTTAAATAAACTAACCTTCTTTGGCTACAGATAGGTTAGACTAGAGAGAGACTGACAATAGTTGGTTACCCTGGGTTATGTGAGAAACAGGAGAGTGTACACGCTGAAAACCCTACATTTTTCCAAGGGTTACTAAAATCATTTCTGGTCCTCAAGTGGCCTTATGGGCTATATGACGTGCAGTCCTGCTCTAAGTTTAGAGAGACACTATCTTTTGGGGAGAAAGAACTTTAGGGTTTTCCCTAGTCTGATACTGAGTGAGTAAAGAATTTGTCTCACTAAAAGGTTTATAGCTTAAGCCTCTGAAGCATAGTTTCCCAAGGGGGGTGATATTGTCCCCAAAGGGACATTAGAGTGATAGGGGTGGGGAAGGAAGGTAGTAGACTTGGGTAATGCGATTTTCCAAAAAAAATTGTGTATATATATACATAAAGTAATTATATATATATAAAATAATTATATGTATAAAATAATATATATATATATAATTGCTAAAAGGGCTAAAGAAAATAGATTGGAGTGGGGGAAGTGCTGAGTAATTTTTTTGTCATTGTTAAGACGGGGTAGCAGGCCAAATAAGTTTGGGAATCTCTGCTGGAGTCTCACCTAAAAGAGAGATAGTAGGCACCAGTTTTCTTTTTTTTTTTTTTTTTTTAAAGCAATCGGGGTTAAGTAACTTGCTCAAGGTTACACAGCCAGGTGTTTCTGGGTGGGTGCTAAGTGTCTGAGCCTGGGATTCGATCTCCAGGTCTTCTCAACACTGGAGCCGGTGCTCTTACTCGCTGTGCTACCTGGCCGCCCCCAGTTTTCTTTTTTCAAAAAGCAGCAGCTAGATGGTACAGTGGGTAAAATATTGGGTCTAGAATCAGAAAGGCCTGGGTTCAAATTTGACCTCATATAATTGTCTAGGGAAATCATTTAACCTGTTTGTGGCTCAGTTTCCTTTTCACTCTATTTGATAATGATAGCACCTGCATCCCAGGGTGTTTGCTAGGATAAAATGAGATATTTGTAAAGGTTATACAAAGGGTAACTATTACTGAAATTGTTTTTAAAATTATCAAGCATTGATTTTTTTTCTACCACTATTCTCCACTGACTGAAAGGATCTGAGGTCTTAAATCTTTCAGATTTGTTTGCCTTTTTCAATATTAGTGTTAAAGTATAAATAGTTCTCCTGGATATAACAACTTCACTTTGCCAAATGAACTTTCTTTTCATATCTCCTTGAAATATTTCCCTCCTCATTTTTTATGATATAATAATATTCTATTATATTCATTACCATAATTTCTTCATCAATTCACCAATTGATGGACACCTCTTTAGGCTCCAATGTCCTTGCTTTTTATTGTGAAAGGAGTTATTATAAGGAAGATTATGTTGAAGTTTGTGAGTTGAAGATTATGGCTAAAGTAAGAAGTTGGAAGCAAGAACCTCCATTATCAAATGCCTAATGAAGTCACATTCAGCCCTGATCACAGTACTGTCACTGCTCAATATTCAACTGTCACTATGTTACCTCAAGAGGGTATAACACTGAACAGAAATTATGTGCCAGACAAACACATGATAAAGTTTATTCATCATGCCAGACTTCTGGGACAACTGCACAATCATTAGAAAATATTGTAATCCTATAGCATTAGAATGAGGACTTCCCTTCTATTCTTGTGACTTGGCCACATATTTTCCCTACACATTTGCCACTCTATATTTAACACCCAGTCATGTCTTGCTATTTGTGTATTTCAGTTCATATTTTCTCTAAGTGTGAGCCCTTCTACATATGCAATTCAATCATTCATATTTCCTGACAATATTTACTATTGCCAAAGATAATCATGTATTTGTATGGAAGAATGTAGCGGCAAACACCCCAGCATCCCCAGAGTGGCTGCCAACACAGGTTCTTAGATCTGCTTTTCTAAAGGAAAGCAACTCAAAATAGGTTAACAATCTTGCTTTAATCAATCAAACATATAGTCACAGCTAGTTCAAGGGAAAAAGTCAGCACCCTGAACTTCAGAGTATACAGACAGGTTACAAGCAGAAGTTACAAGACAGAGAAATAAACAGATCAAGCAGACAGGCCTCCAACTGTCCAACTATTACCTCCAAACCTAGTTACTTACCAGAGAGGGTACCATCAAAATTGGGGAGGGGAGCTCTCAATGGCTTCCCAGAGTCTCATCTGGTCAAATCACACAACACTTCTCAAAGTGAGCCCCCCAAACAAAGTCTCACATCAGGGATTATATAGCCTTCTCCTGGGTCAAAGAATGTAACAATCCTCTTGACCCACTGCCCAATCACAAAGAACCAAGGTGTAGATGTTCCTTAAATACAAGCCTCCCACCACAGGCTCCACGTGCACTTAACCTAGGGGCAGGGAAGATCTTAAAAATTTACATTCCTATAACAAAGAACTATGCCACAGATTTAAGGGGGAAGTTGTCTGAGCATGATATTTTAATAATTCTTTGGGTTTTAACTAATCATTTCTTTTAGGTACTAGGAAAAATCATGCATTATGAATTTTAGGGGATACAGATGCACAAAGTACCTTGAATTGGGGCCTCTCTAGTAGCATTTAAATATGAAAGGGTACATGAATACATGTGCTACATATTATGATAGAGTAAAACTGATACTACATGTTGCTGAAAATAGAATAATAATAACACAGGACATGTAAATTACATGGTATGGTTTAAAAAGTGTTATTCCCCCCCTTATCAATTACAACCTTGGGATGTGGTTAGTAAAAGTATCACAAGATACATTTGAAAATGGAAAAAAATCCATTAACTTCCTCACTGTCACACAGTTCATAAGCAGCAAAGGCAGAGTGTATACCCATACATTCTTATTTCATGTATTCTGCTCTTTCCAATATAATATCCTAGTCCTGAGGAAAGGGGTATGATTCTTTCACCCTGTTAAACCACCATTTTGTGGCATGATTTGTTACCTTTTTTAATGTTAAATTATCTTAAGGATATTCTTTAATGCTAAATATATATGTATATGTATATTGCTTAGTGTGATAGATTCAGGTCAAAATGTTATTTTGCAATGATTTCATATGTATAATTATCTTAGAATAATTTGTCATATTTGATATTATTAACAATCTTCATTTGTATTTTGTTAATGATTTTTTTCCCCAAATTTACTCAAATAAGCAGAAATCTAAGAGTATTATTTAAAATCATACTGATAGCAAGCTAGTTTTTTTTTCCAAATTTTAAACTAAATATTTCTTTTAAGGAGCATATATTTTCATATTCATTGTCTTTATTTGTGTGAGCTTCAAAACAGTATATTTTAAAGTCATGTTACCAAGAGAAAACTATACACAGTAACAACATTGTGCAATGATCAGCTTTGATAGACTTAGCTCTTCTCAGTAATACAACTAAGACAATTCGAAGACTCAGGATTGAAAATGCTATCCACATCAAGAAAAAGAACTATGGAGTCTGCAGATTTAAGCATACTATTTTTTTCTCTATTTTTTCTTTCCTGTGTTTTTTTTCCCTTTCTATTCTGATTATTCTTTCATGAGACTAATGTGGAAATATGTTTAATATGATTGTACATGTATAGCCTATATCAGACTGCTTACTGTCTTGGAGAAGGGAGGAGGGAAGGAGAAAAAAAAATGTAACCTAAAATCTTATAAAAGAGAATGTTGAAAACTTTCTTTACATGAAATTAGAAAAAATAAAATACTATTAAGTGAAAAAAATAATGTTAATGTAAAATGAACATGTTTATATAAATACATTTACATATGCAAAGAGTAAAAAAAAGGAAACTGAATTACTAATGTGTAGCTTAAATATAATAAGTTCAGTATGTTATTAAAAATAAAATCATATTAAATTTAGTGTTAAAAGAAGTGATCTAAAACTATTCTCCCTCTCTCTCTCTCTCTCTCTCTCTCTCTCTCTCTCTCTCTCACACACACACACACACACACACACACACACAATTTCCCTTTAGTGAATTATTAGTATACTGCATTCTACTTATATAAAGATGCCCTCTATGCCTTTGGTTTTTATATAAACACCTGGAAAAAAGTTTTCAAATGAGAATGTGCTGAACTTTCCCACATATTATATTTCTGTTTCTTCCTGGTAGCATGAAATGAACAATGAATTGATAAATAGAAAAGCTGGTTTCCAGCACTTTTCTGCCATTAACTGACTTGCCATGTGACCATGGGTAGGTCAGTTAACCTCTCTGAGGATTAGATTCCTCATGAGTAAAATGCAGACCATAATAACTCTCCTATCTAGCTCAAAGGCTTGTGAGAAAAGTGCTGCGTAAACTGTAAAGTGCTACGTAGTCATGAACCATTATAATGCTACTCAGTGGGAAAAGAGAATATTACAGTAATGGTTACTTTACCATGCTCAGCTAGAGGAAGGTTTCTGAGTTTTGATTTTCAACGTTGTTTCCTAGGCTGTTATTAGGAGAGGAAAAACCATTCCAGTTTGCCCCTGCTTTGTGTCTGTCTTTCTCTGTGTGAGTGTCTTACAAACACACACACACACACACACACACACACACACACACTTCATCCTATGAATTTCTAGGTCCACTAGCACACGGCATTAGATCTATATAGAGATACCCTCTATGCCTTTGATTTTTATATTAGCCCCTTTAGTGGGGCTGAGACTGACCTGGTATCTTTCCGCCCACAGGGTATCAGAGAGATGCCTTATATCATGTGCCAATCCTCTGGCTGGGCCTCTCCCTGCTAGCAGAGAACAGTGTTTTTTTGCCTATTTATGGTCCTTTCTAAATAAAAGGGACAGAGAGATGGCAGCTCCTCCACCTTATCTCCTGGCCTGATTTGCCTGCAGGGATAGGAGAGAAATGCTATTCCATGGGCTCCCCACAATGGCTCCCTTGTCTGAATAGTCTTATACCCTAAGAGGACTCCACCCTGGGGCCAAATATCTAGTATTGTAAATAAATCACTTCAACTCATTTACCAATGATTAGCAACTCCCACTCAGTTATACCATCCCTTTCCCAGCAACTTGGAACCCCTGTTAAGTATAAAGAACATGTTTTCTATCCTCTACTACCTGGATTCTCAGTCCCTTCACACTGCACATCCCATCCCAAACATCACACTCTAAAGCTACCCAACTATTATGCTATGCTTTCTTTAATATATGCTCCCTAGGAAATACACTTACCTTCATCTTAAATCTATATATTTTTTGCTACTCTTCTCATCTTGCTCTAACTGATACCTGGTTCCCTTTTAAAAACAGCCTCTCTGACCTCCCTTTCAGGGCTAACTGCACTTTCACTCATTTCTCATAACTCATTGGTTATGGTGGAGACATTGGAATAACATTGTTCCCTATTGTCACTTTCAGGATATCCCTCTACCACCATCATTCAGTAAGAGGGCACCACAATCCTCTAAGTCTGACATTAGTGTCATCACTAACTCCTTTAATGGCAAGCACGCTATCACATCTAGGGTGGCCTGCTAGAGCAGGTTCTTTTGATCTGGTTTATAAAGGAAAGACATCTTTAAAGGGGTTAATAATCCTATTTTAATTATGGAGAAAGAAGTGAGTATAGAAAATACAAGCAGAAAAATTAGTACAAAGACCGACAGACCTCCAGCTGTCTGAACATAGCAATATTGCTTTATACTCACATCACTGGATTGAGGGAGAACAAACATGTAAGCAGCTGGGGGGGGGGGGGGGAAGGGAGAATCTTAACAAATGACCACTGAGAGTCTCCACCAGGAAATCAAAAGATCCTTCTCATGACAAAACCCCCAAAGCAAAACACCAACCTCCCAGAATACATAACAAAGACTTGGTCCCTGATTGGTTCAGAGACAGAAGGCATGAAAGCTACTTGACTCAGCACAGCTGTGATTTATCAGGGTTCAGAGACGATTAACCCTTCAGATGTTTACAATTTAGCCTTAGCCTGGGAAACTGAACTCTGAAAAGAAAAAAAAAACAAAATTCCCACTTTGCTCGTGCTTACAACTCCTCACTCTCCCACCCCTCTTATCCAATGATTTGCAAACTCTTGTGGATTCTTTCTTCATAACATCTCTTATATACACCCCTTCCTCTCCTCTGATATTGCCATTTCCCTGGTGTAGGTCCTCATTACCTGATGCTTATATTATTGTAGGAGCCTGCTAGTTGATTTACCTGCCTCAAGTCTCTTCCAACTCTATGTCATCTCCCACTAGGCTGACAAAGTGATTTTCCAAAGGAACAGATATGACCAGTAATTTCCTAAAACCTCTAGGATCAAATCTAAAATCCTGTTTGGTGTTCTAAGTCCTTCACATTCTCTCTCTCTCTCTCTCTCTCTCTCTCTCTCTCTCTCTCTCTCTCT
>NW_027186304.1:15465337-15516123 GCF_028583685.1 Petaurus breviceps papuanus
TCTCTCTCTCTCTCTCTCTCTCTCTCTCTCTCTCTCTCTCTCTCTCTTTCCCTCTGTCACACACACACACACACACACACACACACACACACACCAATTTCCAGTCTTCTTATAGATTATGCTTCACCCCACTGTGATCTAGTGATAGGGTCTTCCTTGATGTTCCCTTCAGGAGATACTCCATGTGCCTGGTTCTGGGCCTTTCCATTGGCTGTGCCCCATCTCTGGAATGATCTCTCCTTATCTGTGCCTTTGGACTTCCTTATAGTGCCAGCTAAAATCCCTCTCCCATTCCCATTTGATTCTAGTGCCTTCCCTCTCTTGATTATCCTGTGTGTCTCTTGTTTGTTGATGGTTATTTCCCGTGTCTCCCCATTGGACTGTGAGCGCCTTGAGAGTAGAGACCGCCTTTTGGTTTTTGTATCCTCATTGCATAGCGCCCTGCCTGGCACTTATTAGGCAGTTAAAGTTCATTGACTGGCTTGGAAGTCATGGTCTTAGAACCTAGAAGCTATAGTGGCAAGAATTCTAGATTGGGAGACAGAAGACTTGAGTTTGAATCTTGACTGATGATTTTTACTTGTATGACCATGATTAACTTATTTGCCTTTCTAGATTTGAGTTTCTTAGGCTAGAAAGGCAATGGGTTGGATTTATTGATTCCACGGTTCCCTTGAATCTCTAACTCTTAGGTTTTAGGAATAGGGAGAAGAGTTACAACCCTTGTTCATTTTTCCTTTTCCACTCAATAGCTAGAGATAAATAAGTGAGGGTCTGGAACAGTATAAATTTGTGTTTGTAGTAGAAATTATTAAGTCTTCTTTTCCATCCCTAGAAAGTGTTCCCTGAAAGGGAGAAATACGAAATAAGAAGCAAGAAAAACATCAGGCTTATTCATTCAATCTCTGGTAGTTGACTGCATTTGCTCACCCAGGACTGAAGCTGAGCACCAAAGGAAAAAAGCCTTTTTTTTTTTTTTTGAGAAAACACAATAAACACACTTGTGGGTGAGTGGGTATATTCATATTCAGGAGTAATTGAGCTATAAACATAGGACTATACCTCAACAGGAAAGAATCCCTCAACTCTCATTTTATTGCTATAGAACTGTGAGCTCTACTGGGAGAGTTGTATTCATCAAGCACATCAGGAGGGAAATATCAAGCCAAGTTTCTGCTAATATCTAGGATGTTTAAGGAGAAGACAGCAGCTTAGAGAATACACCAGCAAAGGATATCAGAGCTACCTCTATGACAAGAGAGCAACAATGAACAAAATCAACTATAGGAAAAGATAGAGATTTGTGGTGACTCTAAAACTGAAGCAGACACAGGGATCCTAGGAGACCCCAGAAGGAAAAGACTTGTCATCTAGGGACTCTAAGTAACAACCCAGAATATTCTTTTTGAGAGACTATGGGAATAGATACATGTATGTGAGGGTCTGAAGAGTGGGGGTGGGGGACTATAACTATTGCAGTTTGTTTCAGAGTAGATCACATTTATTGGCTCTTCTTTACTTTTAACAAAATTTCCTCCTGGTATATTATGGTGAATGTACTCTGAAAGAGTTAGGCTCAACTACTGGGATTTCCAATGGAGAGATTTTCCCAGGTTTCCAAACAGTTTGGATGAAGAAATGTGACTCCCATACACCTTTGGGCCATACCCGTTTGGGCCATAAGCCTTCTGACACAGAGGTTTTACAGTCCAAGAGAGTAATGTAAATATAAATTTCACAAAATTAGGGATGTTTTGTATTGAATTGTTGGGAAATATGTCTCTACCTATATTTATGCCTTATCTGTGTATATATGTTACTCTGAATAAACTTAAATTTGAAATATTTAGTTCTCCAGTTTTGAAATGTTTTCAGGCATAAGTCAAACTAACTGTGATGCCTACAATGTGGTATGAGTTCAAGAAAAGATAATTGAAACAAATTGGTGAGATCTAACCATCAAAATAAATTCAGCTTTTTGGAAGTTATCAATAATGTCATATTTTATGGCTATTAGAATTCAGTTCTGGCAGGTATAGATCAGAATACTACAAATGGAAACATATTAAACAGATGTATTGTCTTTCAGGTGTAAGGTTTATAGAAGAAAATATTCTTTCCAATCTCATTTCACTTGTAATTGAACAATTCCCCATGAAAGATAAATTTTCACCAAATTGCATCGTGACATTTTCATGGCTTCAGTTTGCTTTAATACTGTCTCAAGTAAGTGCCTGGAATATTCTGTTTTATTCATCTCTAGAAAGCTGAGATTTTATGTCAAATTCCAAAAGGTTAAAAATATCAAGAATAAAATTAACCTCAAATTAAGCAAAACCTTGTGGTAAAATGCTTGTTCTGAACAGTAAAGAGAATGCCATTTAATTCCCCAACCCCATAAACCAGATGCTTGTCTACTGATCTATACAATACTTTTGTTCTCCCATTATGAGGGAATTTTGCATAACTAGTACTCACTACTGCCTATCTGCTAGAGACTCAATTTTCCATATACCACAGTAATAAAAATCCCACATAATATTTTCTCTTGTGCCATCTTGAAGCAAAATTCAAATTTATAAGTTAACTTTTGTCCTGAGTAGAGTGACCACAGTAGTGAAGAAACTCATAACTATGTATTATGAAAAAAAAAATTGGAACAAGTAGGTATGATTACATTGGAGAAAATGAAGACTTATGAGATAGGCTGATAGCTGCCTCAAGGTATTTGAAATGCTCTCCATGTGGAACAGTGGTTAGACTTGTGTTCTTTGGCTCCCGAGTACCAAACTAAAACTGGTGGTTAAAAGTTACAGAGACATAGGTTCTAGTTACATATTATGAAGAACATTTTTATATTTAGAGCTATCTGGAGATAGAATGGTAAGTCTCAAAAAATAAAGAATATCCTATCACTGAGATATTCAAATGGAGGCTAGATGATCCCTTGTCAAAAGTGTTATGGTTCAAAAATGGTGGGAAAAAAATAATGCCATGATGCAATGGGTTATATAACTGTAAAAATAAAAATGCAACATCTCAGTTTCTTTTAAGAAATGAAAAGTTCTATTTACATTTATTCTAAAACTTTCATCAACATAATTAGGACTAGTCAAGTTTAGGAAGGTAGGAATGGTAGACACAACATGTTCAAAGATATGTAAATATAAATTAATTTTTTGGAAATAGTAAGAACTAACAACTGGAAGTATCAGAGAAGGCCACCCATATTTAGTAGCATCTGAACTGAAGTAAAACTAAAAGGAAGATCAGTATTCTTAGAGACAGAGATGAGAAGGGAGCACATGCTTGGCTTGGGGAACAGCCTTTGCAAATGTAGGAGGCAGGAGATAGAATGTCTAGTTTGCAGAATTTATGCATTTTATTCTATATCTCTATATCTATATATGCATATCACAAAACATTTAACACCCCCCTTTTTTTCTTAGTAGTTTCTTTTCATTAATTAGGTCTCCAAATTGATTAAAATTAATCATTTCTGTTTTAATCACCAAAAAAAAAAATTCAATGAATTCTTTTCACAATAATATTTGTTTATTTAATAGAACATATGACATTTTCATCTAAATTCACTGCCAACATAATTATATTCAAGTCTTAGAAATAAGACCGATGTTACTTTGGTAGCAATCTATTTGGTTCTACTAATTCTGTTTTAGGTATTTTTGTTTTTTTTTAAAGAAGTAGTCTAAAATCTCTAACTGAATACTAGACCTCAATTCCTTATTGAAGGTCCATATGTATAGGTATATGCAGTATGTGTATGTGTGTGTGTGTGTGTGTGTGTATACACACACACACACACACAAACACCTATATATATGGTTGTTGTTGTTCAGTTGTTTCAGTCATATTTGACTCTGTGACCCCACTAGGTGTTTTTCTTGTTAAGTATTTTGGAGTGCTTTGCCTTGTCCTTCACCAGGTATTTTTACAAATGAGGAAACTGTGGCAAACAGGGTTAAGTGATTTCCCCAAGATTACACAGTTAGTAAATGTTTGAGGCCATATTTGAACACAGGTTTTTCAGACTCCAGGTAACTGTCTATTTACTATTCCACCTAGCTGCAAACACACATATGTTTATATACACACACATAGACGTACATGTGTGTGGACATATGCACATGCATATATACCACACCTTGTCTGCCTGTGTTGATGTTACTTTGTTAGACCTGTCTGCTGATAGAGGAATCTGCTGCTGTTACAGAAGCCCTGGGACCTTACTGCTGGTTAAAAACCCCTGAAAGAGGACTTTCTTGTTGTCTGTTTACAGAAGTCCTAGAAGAGGGTTTACAGATGTTTTCAGAGGTCCTGGGACTTTAGTGATGATTTGTCTGGATTTCTCAGACCCTGTTTCTGAGTCTGTATTGATTTCACAGGCAGAAAGTGAATTGATGATGATGCCAGCAATGTATTTGAATGTTCTTGTGGCTCTGTTAAGATTTGTCTTCCCAGAAACGGAAACTGCAAAGGGCTTGAAGTGAACTGGTCACCATGAGGTTCAGGATGGGATGGGAGCTGGAATAGGAACCGGAACAGGAGATGAGAGCTGCCTATTTGTGAATCCAAGTGATGTTTGGGTGAATTCAGGTAAGAGCTGGAAGAATGGAAGAGGAACCATGGAGTTTGGGAGTCAGCCTGGAGCCAAGATGTGACCTAGCAGTGGGAGAAATTTGTACTTTCTACTTTGTACTCCTTAAGGATGATTGGAAGCTAGTCTCTAATCAAGATGAAAGAAGATTTTGTTACTGACAAGATTATGACTAGACCTAGGGTGGGAAATGTTTGTATCCTTACAGATGATTGTTCTTGATGGATGATTGAGTTAAGGACTTACTGAATCACATCTTTTGTTTAAGAATATGTTGAAGATGGGGCTGATTTTGAGAAGTGTTCTGTGATTTGATCAGATGAGACTCTGGGAAGCCATTGTTGAGAGCCCCCTGGCTTTGAAAAACCCAGATGTTGATTTGGTATGGATGTAATGGTTCGACAATTTGGAAACCTGTGTACTTGATCTGCTTCTCTGTCTTGATAATTCTTTCTATATACTCTGAAGTCCAGGGTGCTGACCTTTTTCCGCTGAACTAGGTAAACGATATATATTTGACTGATTAAAATAAGCTTGTTAACCAATTTTGAGTTGCTTTCCTTTATCAAAGAAGATCTAAGAACCTGTGTTGGCAGCCACCCTGGGGACACTGGGGTGCTTGCTGCTACAAAATGGTGACAAGAATGAGATCTGCAGAGTAAAAGGAAAGTATGGGGGCTGGAATAATTGTTTGTTTCCCAGTTGTGGTAGCTGTGACTCTGTGGAGCCATGGACCAGGAGAAAAGAATGGCCTGCATGTGGACTTCGCTGACCTGAGAGCAGGAATGGTGAGCTGCCTGCATCGGGACCTGGGCAGAAGGCAGGAGAGGCCTCTGCCTTCTAGAGGAGAAGGAATGCAGAAGTTTGGAATTCAGCCACAGGAAAAGATAAGAACTGAGCAGCAAAGCAGGGGCACTGAATGTGTTTCCTTGCTGCATCCCACAGTTTGGGACCCAGGGGGAGGATGGACTCGTGACTATGGTGGGTGGGATGAAGGGCCATGGACCCCCAAGGACCCCACCCTATTGGTTTTGTTGCCCAGCTGTCCCTCAAAACTTGGGACCAGGGGCTGGAGTTGTGTGAGGGGTAGGACACTCCCCTCCTCCCAAGAGAACTTTATTTGGACTATTGTTTTGAATTGAGGTGATAATGCAATGTACTTTGTGTTTGTTTAAAGCCCTGTGGCCACTTTGGTTACTTCAGTTATGTATCTTGCAAATGTGACCTATGATTGTTAATACTAATTCAAAAGTAAATTGTCTGTGCTATGGGCATGAAAGATCTTGGTGCCTAATGTAATGGGAATGTAAATTTGGAAGATCTTCCCTGCCCCTAGGCTAAAGTGCACTTGGAGCCTGGGGTGGGAGGCTTGTTTTTCAGTAGATACTTTTTGATTTGCCAGTGGGTCCAGAAGGTTGTTACATTCTCTCAGCCAGGAGAAGGCTATATAAGCCCTGATGTGAGGCTTTGTTTTGGGGCTCACTTTGAGAAGTGTTCTGTGATTTGATAAGATGAGACTCTGGGAAGCCGTTGTTGAGAGCCCCCTGGCTTTGAAAAACACAGATGTTAATTGGTATGGATGTAATGGTTGGACAGTTTGGAAACCTGTCTACTTGATCTGTTTCCCTGTCTTTATAATTCTGTCTGTATACTCCGAAGTTCGGGGTGCTGACCTTTTTCCCCTGAACTAGGTAAACGATACATATTTGACTGATTAAAGTAAGCTTGTTAACCAAAAAACAAAAAAGGAATATGTTTAAGAATATTTTGTTTAAGAATATTGTGAATGCTATATTTTGGTTTCTGTGAATATTTTGCTTTACATTATTTCTAAATAGAGAGTTTGCTATTCTATGTTATCAGAACCTTGGAGCTATTCAAAGTGGCAGTCCTCTGGAGAGCTGCTCGTGCTTGACTTTACAACTTCTCAGATGATCTTCACCAAATTCTTCCCCACCAGGGCTTCTAATTCTAAAATCTATGATATTAATTCTATGAAAGTGAGAACTTTGGACTGTGGCAAAGATGATTTGGGTAGTTATTCCTGGCGTTTCTTAAATCTGATGGTAGTAAACAATCTAACAGTAAATCAGTCACTTTGCCTATTTTATTGATCACCTATTATATGCCAGGCACGATCTAAGAACTGGGGATAAACAAAAAGACTAAAGACACTCCCTACATTCAAAGAGCTCACAATCTATAACATAGAAAAAAGAAGCTAGAAGGATTGGGGGTAGGGAAAAGTGGTATCTGGTTTCAGGGGAATGATTAAAAATTTTTAAAATGTAGCCAGTTGAGAAATGGATGAGTGTATTGAGCATAGGAGGAGTTCTTCATTGTTCCCCTTTCATCCTCTCCAATCAGAGGGAGAGAGGAGCCCCTGTACTGAGTAAAGGAGTACTGAGAAAGAGTGACTTTCAAGGTTGATATGATTATTCAGGATGATGAGAATCCAATGACCAGGAAGACAGATGGGGTGAGAAAATGTCAATCAATAAAAAATGGTCAGTTAAATAATATGTAATGTCTGCCTCTAAAGTATTGATCATTCTACTAATACTTGTGGGGATTGCAAAGGAAGTTCAGGGTACTTAGCTAATTTTAAGAAATAGTGTTGTATTTGGGGAGGCAAGAAGATATGAATACAAATCCTACCTCCGTTACTTAACTTATGTGAGTTTGAACAAGCTATGATCTCTTTCTGCATCAACTTCCTCATCTGTAAAACAGAAATAATAATAATACCTGTCTCCCTGAGTTGTTGTGAGGATCAAACAGAATAACATATGCAAAGCTCTTGGCAAATAAAAAAATGCTATGCGAAAGCTAGTTTTGATGATGATGACGATGATTACCTAAGAAAGAACTCCTTTTTTCAAAGATTTTATAGTCTTTCAGGAGACAAGTGGTCTCTTCTTATCCAATCTCTTCCCTCTCTACATGTGTAGGTCAAAGTAGTCTCTAATGGCCCACTATTGCATATAAGAAAAAAATCTAAACTTATCAATGAAGGTACAAGGTACTCCATAGTCCCGCCTAACTCTCGAATGTGATTTTTCCTTATTCCCTTATAGGAACCCTCTATTCCAATAAAATTTGTCCATAAATCTTAGTATTGGAAGACAACTTGGTTATTATCTAATTCAACTCTTCCCTGCCTTTGTCCGTGCTTTTTACCCTTCCTGGAATATCGTCCTTCCTACTTCCCATTTATATGCATCAAAAAATCACTTATTATGGGCCTGTCCATTATGGACCAGGAAAAATGCTACATGATGAGGAAATAAAAAGAAACAAAAGACCTAACCTTAAAGAGCTTACAACCTAATGGGGGAGGCAGCATGAAAACAAATATGATATGTACAAAGCAAGTTTTATAACAGGAAAAATGTGAAATATTTAATACAGCAAAGGCATGGAATTAATAGGGGTTGGGGAAGGCTTTCTGTAGAAGGTGGGATTTTAATTGATCATCAAAGAGAATAAGGAAGATAAATAGTTGGAGTAGAGGAGGGAGAGCTTTCCAGGCCCAAGAAAATGCCTGGAACCAAGAGTTGGTGTGTCTTATTTTTGGAACAGCCAGGAATCCAATATCACTGGATTGAAGAGTACTCGTCCTGAAATAAGGTGTAAACAGCCTGGAAGGTAGGAGGGTTCTGAGTTATAAAATGCTTTAAATACTAAATAAATCATTTTGTATTTGCTCCAGGAGGCAAAAGGAAACTACTGTAGTTTATTGAGTAGAGGGATGACATAATTATACCAGCATTTTAGGGAAATTGCTTTAATGCTAAATGGAGTATAGATTGGAAAAGGGAAATATTCAAGGCAACCAGAAATTTAGACTATTGAAAATATTCAGGCATGAAATGGTGAGCACCTGTACTTGAGTGGTGCCAGTGTCAGAGGAGAAAAGGGAGTGCATTGGAGAGATGTAGCAAAGGTGAAATCAGCAAGCTTTGGCATTAACTTGGATATAGGGTGGAGTGAGAGATAGTGATGAATACAGGATGACTGCTAGGCTGTGAGTGTGAGGGATTTGGAGGATTAATCTACAGCAATAAGGACAATCCCAACAACAATAACAAGGATGGTAGAAATAAAGGAGGGTTTAAGGGGAGAAGACCACAAGTTACATTTTGAACATATTGAGTTTAACAGATCTACTGAAACTCCATTTTGAAATATCTGAAAAGTGTTTGGAGATGTGAGATTGGACATCAGCAGAGATGGGGCAGAATAAAAAGATTTGAGAATCGTCACCATTATAGAAATGGTAATTATAGCCATGAAAGCTGATGAGATCACCAAGTAGCATAGAGAGAGAAGAAAAGAGTGCCGTGACAGAACTCTTATGTCAGTTCTACATCTCCAAAAATCGATCAAATGTATGATCCAAAATCATTTATCAAATACTTCATGAAGACTCCATGCTAGGCACTGGGGAAAATATATATTTTTTTTAAATGATCAAACCCTACTTTCAAAAAAGCTTACATTGAAATAGGAATTTTGAATATGACAGTGACAATGATAAAAAATAACAGCTACCATTAATATAGAGCTTGAAGGCTTTACAAAGATTATCTTATTTGTTCCTCACAACAACCTTGGGAGATAGATAATATCGCCATTTTTCCAGATAACGATGCTAAGACACAAAGACATAGGGGTGGCTAGGTCGCACAGTGAGTAGAGTGTCAGCCCTGGAGTCAGGAAGACCCGAGTTCAGTTCCGGCCTCAGACACTTCACACCCATTCAAAAATACTAGCGTATAAACTTGGACAAGTTACTTAACCCCAATTGCCCTCCAAAAAGAAAAGAAAGAAAAGAAGACACAAAGACATTAAATAGTTTTCCTAGTACATGACCCAGCTAGTCTGAGATCCTATTGGAACTCAACTCTGGTCTTCCTGCTATCAGATACAGTTTTCTACCCATTGTGCCTTCCCACCTGCTACAGCAAGTATACAAATAAATGCATCTATAATAAATATAAAGAGATTAATTCAAAAGGATTCCATTATAGGTAGTCTGGGAAGGTGGCTTTTAGGAGGATAAAAAAAGTTCATGTAGATTAGTGGATCGTAACTTATTTTCTGTCATTGAAAGTTTTGGCCATTTGGTAAAGGTGAACAATGTTGTGGTTTGCTTCTTACATTCATAATTAAGGGAGATGCTAAATCTCAGTTAGAGGTTAGTGGAAAATGAATATGTAATTGTTCCCCATTCAAGTTCACAGATACACATGCAGATAGTGGTGCTTTTGCAATATCTTGCAGGGAAGAAAGGGGATCCTGTGAGACAAAGGAGAGAAGGAATACATTTTAGGCATGAGGGATGGCCAGTGCAATGGCATGAAGAAGGGAGATAAAGCGGCAAGTGTGAGAGATGCTGAGCAGTTGAGGAATTTTGCCTGGGTTATGCAACTTGGATATAGGAAAGATTGTGTTTTTGATGGAAAGAGGAAAGTTTGGAAGAGGGGAAGGTTTTTTTTTGGGGGGGGTGGAATAAAGATGACTTAAGTTGTGGATACTTTAAATTTTAGGAGGTTAGAGGACATCATGTTAGCAATATTCAATAGGCAACTTATAATGTAGGTCTAAACACAGGAGAGGTAATGGGGAGAATTATACATGATAGAGGGAGAGAGAGACAGATGGACAGAGACAGAGGGAGAAAGAGAAAGAGAGACATAGAGACAGACAGAGACAGAAACAGAGAGAGACAGAGAGAGAGAGAGGCAGAGACAGAGAGAGAGAGGGAGAGGGAGAAAGAGAGAGAGAGAGAATACTTATTAGGAACTTAATTTTAAATTCAATTACTAATTTGCCAGGCAGTGTGCTAAGCAGCACAGATACAAATTTAAGAAAATAAGATGGTTTCTATCCTGGAGTTACATTCTGATAGGAATATATAAAGGAGAGCTGGAAAGGTGCAGCAAAAGAGGAGTGAAGTGATGATTAAGTTTCTCAGGGCACTGTCATGACAAGGTGGGCAAGGCTGTTGAGTCAGTGCCTCAGTCTGGAGAATGAGGTGACCTGGAAGTTAATTGCAAAAAGATTATTAAAATATTGTGAGTTGATGAGTTTACTGAGACAGTGTAGAGAGGAAAAGAGGGCCTAGAACACAAACCTACAAAAGACATGGAAGGATGTTTAGGTAGGCAGGAGAAATAGGTAACAACAATATTATGAAAACTCATGAAGGAGGAAAGTGTGTTCAGCATTAGTAAGTATATTAGCTAAGTTGAGAGGGAGGAAGACTGAGGCAATTAAGAAATTGCTCAAGTCTTTGCTGAAGTTTCATGTCCTCCATAAAATCTATACAGAGAACATTGATAGCTCCCTCTTATAATTTCCTGTAACATTTATCACTAATTCTGGCCCTTTGCCTCTAGGTTCTCCCCATTCCATCTCATCCTCCCCACTGCTGCCAAAATTGACTTTACTTAAGTATAGATCCTGAAGATGGAGATGGGCATCTACACAAGGGAGAGACCTTAGTGTATGACAGCTTCCCAATTGCTAAAGGATCTAGTGAGGGTCAGTGGAACAGAGGATTTGGCTAGTATGCTAACAAATATGAAAACAAGTATTTGATTATTTAAAAGAATTGTCCCTAAATAGGTTGCTGATGAGAAGCTCCTGACTACCTTGATCCCTAAGTTCAGAGAACTAAACAGCCAGAGGAAGTTATGGCAGTACCTGTACCCCCATAAACTTTGGGGGTAATTTACCTCTTTCTTGTGGGTTTGGGGGAAGATCAGGAGACATAAAGAACCTGATATATTAACCCATTTCCATGACCAGACAGACCAGTTTTCCTATCCTCTTCCCTTACCATTCTGGTTACAAAAGAGGTTGCTTAGAGATTTTCTTAACTCAGTGGAGTGGAAGAGAAGACACTTCCAGTGTTTCCAGATATTGCTAGACACTTGTAGCCAGGTCATAGTTGCTCCAGGAGGCCCTAAGCATTACCTGAGGTTTAGAAATATTATCATCTATAGGTTTTGGGGAGATGCCAATCCCCACCTCCCAATCTGTTTGGGCTAGATTCTAAGTGGGAGGGTCTCCATACGTTTGGGCAGAGGTTATAGTTGTAAAACTCAAGCATAACATAGGGTTAGCTATTCTAGAATGACAGGGGTCAGTGTTACTTCGATTTGCAGCATATTTTTCTCTCCTGTTGTTGTGGGGCACGTCAAATTGTAATATCTTCAGCTGCCCAGACTGTCTCATGAAGTCAGTCCCAAGCAGTATTTTATCCTATCAGAAGTCCAATATATCTCAGCCTTCACCAAGCACATGTATTATTTTGGGATTATCAGGTGTGCCAGCTCACTATACAATAAGCCTCTCTGACCAGTCATGAAGGCCGATGGTACTTGGCACCACCCAGTGAACTCAAGGGAGGGCAGCAAGTTTGTGTTCCAATAGTAGCAGCTACATCTGTCCTAGTTCAACCCCCAGTACAAGTGACTTGCCAGATATATATCCTCAATTCCAGTGGATCAGGACATCCAGCACCAACTTGCTTCTGCTTGAGAGAATATCCAACATATCTTCATTTACCTTCCACAGAGGTACTTGAATTTGTCTTCCTGCTGTTGCAGGAAGTTTCTGATAGTTCCTGAGGCACAGATTGACATCCTGGGACATCATTGTAGCAGAAAACATCAGATGCCTGGTAATATTCCTTAGGGGGAAGGAATGGGAGATCATTCCTGAGAAAATACAAGGCTTGCTGCAGTTAGTCAAATGCTTAGGCATTCAGTGAAGGAGACAGGTCAGTTCTGAGTCCATTAGAAATAAACTCCTTTCTCTGAATCTTCCTATCATCTAGAAAGAGACCCAGAAATAGGTAGTAGTTTGTTGTCCAGTCATTTCCATTCATTCCTATTCTTCATGACCCCATTTGAAGTTTTCTTGGCAAAGATACTAGAGTGCTTTGTCATTCCCTTCTCCACCTCATTTTACAAATAAGGAAACGTAAGTAAAACAAGGTTAAGTCGTTTGCCCAGGATCACACAGCTAATTAGTCTATGAGGTCAGATTTGAACTCAGGAAGATGAGTCTTCCTGACTCCATGGCTGGCACTCTATCCAATATGTCACTGTAGCAATAAGCACCCTAACATACCCAGGATGGCTGCTAGCACAGGTTCCTAAATCTGCTTTTCTAAAGGAAAGCAACTCAAAATGGATTAACAATCTTGCTTTAATCAAACATATGTCATTTACCTATTTTAAGGTAATAAGGTAAGCACCCCGAAGTTCAGAGAATAAAAACAGGTTACAAGAAGACAACAAATACAGACAGAGAAACATCAGCAGACAGGCTTCCAGCTGTCTGACCATTACATCCATACCTAGTCAGTTACCAGAGAGGGAAGCACCAACATCTGGGTTTTTAAAGCTGGGGGGGGTGGGGTAGGGGCGCTCAATGACTGCCCAGAGTCTCATCTGGTCAAATCACACAACTCTTCTCAAAGTGAGTCCCAAAGCAAAACCTCATACCAGGGTATATATAGCCTTCTCCTGGGTCAGAGAACGTCACAACCCCCTTGACCCACTGCCCAATCACAAAGGAACAAGGTGCGGGCATTCCTGAAAAACAACCCTACAGCCACAGGCTCCATGTGACCACATTCAGCCTATTAGAGGGCAGAGTATATTTTCAAATCAGGGAAGGTTCTTAGAGTTACTTAAGTCCATCAAAGGGCCAAGGGACGGGGAAGATCTTCAGATTCCCATTCCCATAACATCCACCTTGCTATCTCAGAAATAGGGTAGGCTTTAGGTTTTGGGGTCCCCTGTCCCATTCCTGGTGACTCTCTTAAGTCACATATGAGTTTGAATGGGGAGCTAGAACCTCTAGCCTTGCAGTATTTTAAATAGACTGTCTTGCCTTCTATCCCTCCTCCAGACCCTATGAAGCTCGTGGCCCAGTGACCTTGAAGGAATCTGTGGCAAGCTACCATGGAGTTTAGGGAGAGATAACTCCTAGAAGGTACCACGCAACACTCCTCTTTTTAAAGTCAGTTGTTGACCTATTGTTGGGCACTAATAAGAAATAAACTACTCAAATGAAGATGCTAGATTTGGCGCTGTAATGGGAATGCAAATTTGGAAGATCTTCCCTGCCCCTAGGCTAAAGTGCACCTGAAACATGGGGGTGGGAGGCTGGCGCCAACCTCCAAACCCCCCAATGAGCTTAATGCTGCAGGACATGGGACCTTTATTACCTTGGCTTGGAATGGAAACTCATTTCATAGCATGAGAGACATAACAGTGCACTTGCAGGTTGGCTCCACCTTCATGAAACATTCATTTGCTTTCCCTTCCCCAGGGGGTAAATATTGCAAGATAATGGAGTGGTCTTCTGCTCCTGAGGTCTGAACCAGTAAGATCATCCTGCAACTGTTGTGAGATCTAGCAAAACTGGTCAAAACCCCAACAAACCATATGCTAGATATGAGATATATAATATGATTACTCAGAACCAATTCTCCAACCTCATTAGATAGTTCTTTTTGTTTGATACCTTTATGTACATACCAAAACTTGGCCCTGATGCATCGACCTGCTCTGTTATTCCCTGACAGAGGCCATCAATCCTTTGGTAATTCAATGTTCATCTCACTTGGATATTTTTTCCATGTAACAATGGAACATTCTTGACGGCTTAGGTCCAAAGAGAGAGAAAAATAATGAAGAGAGTATTGTGAGAGTTAAGGGATGGGTACCCCTTGCTTAGACAAATAGAAACAGTACAAATAAGGATGTTAATTGACAGGTACGTAATCTGTTAGCCTCCTCACTATTTCTCCAGGCTTCTCAAACACAGAGGGTAGTAGGTAGACTATTGATCAGCAAGACTCTACAGGTAACATGATCCAGTAGAGCTTTATTGGGAAGGAACCTGGTAACATGGAATGAACATTGGTATGGGGGAGACTGGATGTGCTCTTTGTGGAAAAACAAAAACAAACAAGCAAACAACAACAAAAACCTCCCTTTACGGAGATTATATAACTCATTAGGTTTGTCTCTAGCCGCTGAACCAGCGTTTGCTATGGGAGAATTGGCCAGGCCTTTATCATCTGTCTGTTTAGCTTACTATTCCTGCTTGTCATTCTAGTCACAGTGAGTGCTGATGTCTACACTGCATATAACCTGAAGAAATCCATTTCTGGACACATCATAACTGTTCCAGTGTGAACTCTTCATGCCATTTAAGTACCTGCCACTAATTGCTTGTGGGGCTAGCATAACTACTCAGAATCATTTATTACATTTCCCCTGTTTACATAGTATCCTGAAGTGCTACCTGGTCTTTGGGGAGGAATTCCCCTTAGACCAGAAATTTTGCAATAAAAACCTCCCATATCTCTAATCCATTTGACTGTGGGATTTCTACTCATGACTTTCTGGGACATCAATCACTTATTTTTCCCCTACACATACACACATTTCCTGTCACTCACTATGGGAAAGCATCACAGCCTTAGATAACCAGCCCTAAACACTGGAATATCTATTTTTAAGACATATTTGAAGGTTGCTTGAAAGACCACAAAAATCTAGAGGTAGAACATACTTGTATTAAATATACAGTCACTCAAATTAGATGAAGTTTATAGGCCAAATAAGTCAATTCAGGTAGCTAACCATTTCTTCCCTTCCCTAACCCAGCGTGATGTCTCTTTTAGACATTTAAGAAGACAATGAGACATAACTTGGGAATGTGATGGCTGCCAAAAAAAAGAGGGCACTGATGATTTGGCATATGATATACCCCCAAAAGATACCTAAGACCCCTGAATATAAGAACACATTGCTTCTCATATTTTACAAAGTCTTCCTTTCTGTTTAGACCTGATGAACTTCTTTTCCTATATATAACTCCCAGAGGTCATGAGAAGTGAGGAATACTACATCTAGCTTGAATTTTAAACTTGAGACATATCTAATTAAAATCCTATGTCTGTCTTGAAACTAGCACCTCGAAATATGTAACACTGAATTATTTTTGTACCCATTATGTACTTAAGTAAAATATTTATTGTCTTTGAATTGACCTATGTTTTGCTGATTTCATTCCCCATGTATTTCAAACCTGGAATATTAGCTCATTTGTAGTTGATTTAATATAGCATAAACGAGCAGACTATAAATTATACCTGTAATGGGAATGTAAATTTGGAAGATCTTCCCTGCCCCTAGGCTAAAGTGCACCTGAAGCCTGGGGTGGGAGGCTTGTTTTTCAGTAGATACTTTTTGATTAGCCAGTGGGTCAATAAGGTTATTACATTCTCTGAGCCAGGAGAAGGCTAATTTGTAGCTTTCTTTTGGGGCTCACTTTGAGAAGTGTTCTGTGATTTGATATGGATTGTGGGAAGCCGTTGTCCAGAGCCCCCCGGCTTTGAAAAACCCAGATGTTGATTTGGTATGGATGTAATGGTTGGACAGTTTGGAAAGCTGTCTACTTGATCTGTTTCTGTCTTAATAATTCTGTGTGTATACTCTGAAGTTCGGGGTGCTGACCTTTTTCCCCTGAACTAGGAAAGCGATACATATTTGACTGATTAAAGTAAGCTTGTTAACCCATTTTGAGTTGCTTTCCTTTATCAAAGCAGATCCAAGAACCTGTGTTGGCAGCAAACCCTGAGGACGCTTGGGGTGCTTGCTGCTACAATACCCTATATGGAATTTTGAAGAAACACAAAAGTAAACAATACCACCAGGTAAAGCATGCTAGGAAGAGAATATGGGCTGGTCACATGATGAAGACAAGGTGTATTGGGTATACAGCCAGAGAGGTCCAATGGTATCCTTGTAATGTCAGAAGAAAGTGAAAAAGATATTGAATACCTTTAATGTACCAGTTTTGAGAGGAAACTGACAAGACTAGCATAGCATGGGCAGGCATGGATGAGTTGTAATCTAAATGGAATATTGAAATTGATGAGATCAAAGATCCAGTTGAGTATTGAGTGGTCATCAGTGCAGCTTTACATCTCTTCCTCGGTTGCCCTTCGTTAGAGAAAAATAGTGTACATAACCAAGTTAAAGAATGCCACATTTGGCTTTCCCACCTGATTAAAAGAACTTTAAACAAAAATTTCAGTGGAAGGGAGAACATGTTTTTTAAAATAAGGAATTATGATGATATTAAATGAAAAGGAATTATTTTTATTTTTATTATTATTAGAAAATTTCCCAAAGGTACTGAAAAATGAGAAATACTTAGGGTCACATATTATATAATATGAAAAACAGTGAAAATTTTAAAGCACTAAGTAAACACCAGTAATTTTATCATTATTATGGTTATTGTTATTAATGCTCTTGTTTGGTGTTTCTTGTGGCCTCAGCACTTAGCAAATTTCCTAGCATTTAGTAGGCACTTAATAAGTGATGGCTGATTTTATATACCAAGGCCCAAAATATTAATAATAAAAAATATAAACTTGGTTTTTAGCATTGTAAATTATTAATTCTATATCAAAAGTATCAGTGAGCATTATCAGGTTGAGAATCAGTATATGCAAGCAACTTAAAGGTGCAAAATAATTTAAAAGTTTTTTTTTTTGCTTTTTGGAGGGCATTTGGGGTTGTGACTTGCCTAAAGTCACATGGCTAGTAAGTGTGTCAAGTGTCTGAAGCCTGATTTGAACTCAGGTCCTCCTGACTCCATGGCTGGTGCTCTATTCACTGAGCCACCTAGCTGCCCCAAGGATATTTTATCAAGGAAGTGTAAACAAAGTAGCAGTATATATCAAGGCTGCTATAGACAAGTGCTTGAGAGAGGGAGTCCTAGTTAACCCAGGAACATATCCCTTTGTCTCAATATAAGCAGACCCCAGGAGTAGGGCCAGATAGCTCTCTGAATAAGTAGGTAGAGTGTCTGTTTCTCACATAATTCCCTTTCTTCCTACTGTAGTGCTTTGTACATAGTAGGATCTTAAGAAATGTTTAAATTGAATGGCTAACAGTCACACAATTTCTGCCAGAGATAACATATGGTGAATAGGACATTGGACTTGAAATCAGGAAAGCCTGAATTTTAATCCTATGTCAGATATTTACTTGCTATGTGATCTGTCAGTGCAGGTTGGGGAAGTTTGGAACGCAAAAGTCATGAACAGGGAAAGGTGGTAATCACCCTTAACTGCCACTTATGTTGCCAAGAGGAAACACCAGGGCTTGATGTTTGGTGTAGAGGTCCGGGACCCAGCCCTGGTGTTGGAAGAGGTAGGTGGACTCTGCCTTCCATGAAGGATATGGCTCCTGACTCGGTCCCCGCTATTTAGCAAGTGAAAACCTTGGAAATTAGGTGAGGCCATGAAAATCCTGTGCACAGTGTTGGGCTATAAGGACTGCCATGGCTAAAAGTACAGCTCTGGAATACAAACCTGGACCTGTAGGAAGAGAAAGGAGTGGGCAGAGAAAGCTTGCCATTGCCTACTGTTATATCCCCACTTCTATGAATAAATCCCAGTGTACCCTTTCTAGTTATAGAAACATAGTGCACACTAGATAATGAAATAATGGCCATTCAGAAAATCAAAATCATGGTTTTGTTATTTTATTCCTCCCCTTGTGATGATAGGTGTATGTGTATGTATACACACATACATATGTGTGTGTGTGTGTGTGTGTGTGTATGAATGAGAGTGAAAGCGAGAGAGAGGTGGGGGAGGAAGAGAGAGAGAGAGATAATGGAGATTATAAATTGAAGAAAGAAATTTGCTTCTTCCTATATTCATGCCCTGGTCCCAGAAAAGTAGATTTGGGTTTGATGGGTAAAGATTATTGAACAACTTTATTCTTCTGCTT
Source organism: Petaurus breviceps papuanus (assembly GCF_028583685.1). NCBI lineage: Eukaryota > Metazoa > Chordata > Mammalia > Diprotodontia > Petauridae > Petaurus > Petaurus breviceps. The sequence continues at coordinate 15,483,803 of NW_027186304.1, forward strand.
AGTATGGTCTGCTTTTTAAATTATGGGGAAAACATGTCAAGCTCAAAACTCCTTTGTTGGTGCTTCTGGATTTTCATACATTCTTAGACAATATGCACAAACATGTGTAAGCTGCTTTTTAATTCCTCCATCTACTTTCTTTATATTTTTTTTTCTTCCTTGTGTTTGCATCATTTTTAATATAGACTACCACCTTTAAGGATATTAAGACTGGTTCCTCCCCTGACTGATCTTTCATTCCTACCTCATCCTCTATGTACTAGTGCAGAGCTAGGGAACCTGCAGCTTCGAGGCCACATGTGGCCCTCTAGGTCCTCAGGGGCAGCCTTTTGACTGAATCCAAACTTCACAGAACAAATGTCAAGGCTGCATGTTCCCCACTCTTGTCTAGTCCTTAGGCAAAGTTTCCTGGTAAATAATTTCTAGTCAATCTGTGACTACCGCTTAGTTCTTTGATATACTTCAAGGTCTCTATAGGTGCCCTTAAGATGAAACTTTCCTGCAAACACGCAGTTCTTAGCTAATTAGTATGCATTGTCAAGCTATTGCCTTTGATATACTTCCTATTGAAAATCCCCTGTGAACTTAGTGGATTTTGTAGTTCTCCTAAACCAACTGAGGAATATATGGGCAGAAAGCAGGTAGAAAATATATGAAGAAATACGACTTAAATAGTTAACTTGTCTTAACTTCAAAAATTCCTTTCAGAAGACAAACATTTTGGTTTATGGATATAAGTATAAAATACTAATCGTAAAAGGTGAAATGATCACTTTTTAACCTTTTTGACATACTACCAAAAAAATAGCCTTGAACTGTGCCTTGTATATAGACAGTAACACAATTTTAGAGATGAGTCCCTAATAGTAAAATCTTTCTTCCCTAATTACCTAATCTGTTACATTTACATACTTAGCTTCCAGCTCTGGACAGGTTTCTGCTATATGCTCTCTACCTACCTATCTTGTTTTTTGTAGTCTCTAGAGAAGTCAGGAACTTATACAGTCCAAGTGGAGCAAAGCAGAGAGAGAAAGAGAGCATTGAGAGAACAATGTTCTAAATAGAACATGAAAGTCATTAACTCTATAGAGTTAGTGATCCAAAAGTCCAAATGACATTGAAGATCAAAAATCCCTCACTTTTTAAGGAACCATAATCCAAATAGGGCCAATCTATGCACGAAGAAACCAAGAAATTCAGAAAACCATGGAGTTCTTTTGGGGTCCTTAGCGTCCTGCTGTGCCAACTTCTAAGGGAGCAAAACAGTTTAAAATGGGTAATCTCTTCAGTAAGTCTCAGCTCTGGAACAATGGGAAGAACTCCGATATCTTTGAAAGCCATAGAAATCACTACCACCATGACCATTTAAGTGAATTGTTGTTGTACCAATGTGATATTCACAGCACCGACAGCGACTATGAATATGCCAGCATAGTTCTGAATCACATAATATAACAGACTCTCCATAAAGATGACAGAAGCAAAGCATTTATTCAGACTTCAGAAAGCCAAATCCCCAAGCCAGAAAACTGAATCCATTATAGCAACAAAGAAGTTAAAGCATCATCACAAAGCCTTCCCACAAACAAACACTCATAATCCAACCCTAGTTGTCTGCTTGCTTGTATCCTCTCTCTCTCACCCTACTAGCTGCTTTGATTCCCAAAGGAAACTCTCAACTCTGTTCTACCTATCAGCACACTCCTCCCACCACAGGAGCCGTGTGATTACATTCAGCCTATTAAGGGGCAGGGAAGATCTTCAAATTCCCTTTACCAGGTAATGACAACTTTATAACTGAAAGTTTACCTGTGAGGGGACATGATGACAGTGTTACTGTATCTAGAGTGGGAATTTTTCAACAAAGGTGGAAAAAATGCTTCTCGTGAGGTGTACATGAGAATTTCCTTTTCTCTTTGCAAGAAAAACTCTAATTGTATTTATGTTGGAAGGTTTATGGAGACCTAACCTAATATGACATGAAGAAAGAATGTACCCTTGAACAGGTTAAAGAATTAATTTATCTGAATCATAAATGAGCTAAATTATTCAAGAATTCCCAGAGCCATAATCCCTATTGATCTGGGATTCCTGGAAATGTTCTCCTATAGGAGGTAAGGAGAAATGATGGAGAAATTCAAGACTGTCCAGAATTTCTTTCTCAAATGACTCTCTGCTTAGATTGTCCAGTCATTTCCTTTTCACAATGTCTAGTACCTTAATGAAGACACCTTGTTTACAGCAACTCTACCTGATCTCTTTAAATTGTTCTATTTAATTGAGTTTAACTAACTCTACCCTAATATCTAATGAACCTATTTTTCTTTTCCTCTAAACATTCCACCACAGTGCCCTGTCTGAGTTTATCCCTCATTCCAGAAGACCCAAGACTATCAATGGGTCACTTTCTTGGTTCTGTTCTTCTGGCCTTTTAGAGTCCCTCTTTCCCTTACAGAGTACATCTATAATAAATGCAATAGGACAAGGAGTAGATGACTCAGTGCCCTTAGCTTTCACAGATTATATTGATGCTAGTGATCATTTTCTGTGTGGAAAAGGAAAGACTAATGAATGACAAACCTTCCTTTCCTCAAACAAAGAAACCAGTAAATAAGGAGAGTTCAGAGATTTGTAATTGTCTCCCATATGGTTGCTGGTCTTTGCAGCTGCTTTGGAGGTATCCCTGCCTAAAGGTTTTCTGCAAAAACCTGAATTGCCTTCCTTATTGTTTCACTTCAGGTCCGGTAGAATATTAATCTTTCTGGTGCTGCTTTTCATAGGCAGCTAAAGCTCTGGAATACCATTAACAGTGGCATTGTAGACCTTGACACATTTTTTTTACTCCCCTTGGTTTAGTAGAAAATGCTTTGGGTCAGTTTGTGGCAGCTGTTTGGATATGTTATTGTCATTCATTCTTCTCCTTCCTACCTCCTGCCCAGAAAGGCACTACTGCAATATGCATTGTGACAATGTTAGTAGACTGGCTGTGCTCCAAGAAGAGACTGCTTGTCATCCGGTGTTAAGTATGATTCTGGGATGCTACTGACAAACATTGAACAGACATTTTAGTAAGGCCATATTTCAAGGCCATACCAATATTGTAATATTCCCCTTGTTTTTATACCTTCAATACAGCTTGGCACTTAGATCCATCTTGGTCCTGCAGTCTGTCAGCTTCCCAAAGGATATCATGGCCTGCTTGATTGGATTTGCTCCTTTGTCAATAGTGCTGACAGAGACAGGACTTTTATGAATATAAGAATTAGTGTTGTCTGCAAACTGAATCTTCCATATGGTCATACTTAGTCCCAAGTACCAAAATTTGAAATAGTTTCATAGAAACACAAAAATATGAGCCACATGTGTGCTGAATCCACTAGCTCAGATTTAAATCATAAAAGATCTCATAGAACATCATTGAGAATAAGGAAAAAGGACTGAGAAATGTATCCCTGACTATATAGGTGGACAAAGTTTGCTGTTACTTTTTCATTGTTACCTATTTAAGCATTGCCCATGGCTGATTATTTGGGGATTTCTTATGTAGCTCAAGAATCTGTAAACGTGAATTGAATGGGCATTTTTTCAACCAAAGCAGACCACAAACTGTTTACAACTCAATGTCTGATATCAAGTGTTATTGTGATTCCAAACACTCCTCACCTTACAGCCAGCCAGTTTTGAGCCTTTCTACACTTCAGCGGTTCTTCACAAAAGCATCTGTACATTTCATCTTGCTGCATTTGTTCGCTTCTGTTGTGCCCTTGGTTACCTCCATATCTTAACACGACCACAAATCTTGACCATCCAATATTCACATGGTGTCTCAGAGTTGGGAGAGATATCAGAAGCAAACTAGTCTAGGCATACTAGAAAAAGAATGACCCCTCTGCACCATTTCTAAGAAGTTATCTTCAATTCATTTAACCAGTCAACAAACATTTGTCAAGTGCTTATTATGTGCTAGGCATTATGCTAAGTGCTAATGATTATAGAAAAATGACAAAAGAAAACCTTTCTTCAGGAGCTCAAAGCCTAAGAGCGGATACCACATGCAGACAGCCATGTTCAACCAGAATATATACAAGGTATACTGGAGATAATCTCAGAATTGGTCATCTAGTATTTATTAATCACCTACTATGTGCCTGGCACTGTACTTAATCACCAGGGATTCAAAAAAAGGCAAAACAGGGGGTCCTTACTCTAAGGGGGATTATACATAATTGTATTTTATCTTGGAGGTGATATGGAAGCCCTGCCTGATATAATCAAACATTTACTTTGAATACATCATTTTGGCAGCTAGGGTATAGAATGAAATGGAGAAGGCAGACTTTAGGGAGGACAATTAGTACATGATTGAAGTACTACTACTACACAGGAAAGAGGAAATGATGGCCAGAACTAGAGTATTGGTTGAAGGAATATAGAGAAGGTGACAGATGTAAGAGTTGGGGTGGAGTAAGAATTGAGAAATCATCCAGAGAAGGGCAATCGAGATGAAAAAATATCTTAAATCCATTCCTTAGGAGCATCAGCTGAAATAACTGGGAATAATTAGTTTGGGGAAGAGAAAATTTAAGCAGAATGTGAGAGCACTATTCAAATTTTTTTAAGAGCTACCATATGGAAGAGGGTTTAGACTTATTCTGTTTAGTCCCAGAGAGCAACACCAGAAGCAATGAATGGGTGGAAGTTGTAAAAGGGCAGATTACATTTGATGTGGCAGATTAGAACTTTCTAAAAGTGAAATGGGCTATGTTGGGAACTAACATGTTGTCTTCATTTTCTCCAACATTTTTTTTTTTTACTCCTCAGTCACCTTCCTTTGCTTCCATCTGAAACAGAGGTTTGTTTTTTTTTTTTAATCTAAATTGTTTAAACTTTCCTTTTAAATTCAACCTGGCCTATTTGGATGGTTCTTCTTTTTTTTCTTAATTTGCATCATTTGAGTGAATTTCATCTTTCAGAACTTCCCATCTGCTTTGGGCTAACGTCACCTGTAGAATTATATACTACAGGTTTCCACTTCTTCTTTGAAAGAGTATTTTGATTTTTTTTTTCACAATCTGGAGTACCTAGTTTCCTTCTTCCGCACAACAAATTGTAAAATGAAATGCTCAACCTGTCCCAAGCATACTATCATTTGTACTTTTGCAACCAATTTCCTTTCGTTTGTCAGACCAGGTCAAGAATAACATTTCCCTTGGTGCCTTATGATTTTTGCAAAATGAAATTATCATTAAGGTTATTCAAGGAATTATTGCCAAGAATGCAGGTTAAGGCATTCTATTTTCACTTTCTTTATCTTTTTTCAACTTATCCTCTTTTGGTGCATTTCTTTTTTCACAACATGACTAATACGAAAAAAATTTTTTACCGAAATGCATATATATATATATATGTATATATATATACATATATATATATATATAAACTATTTGAAATTTTTAGTATTTTAGGGAGGGGGAAGGAAAGGAGGAGGGAGAAAATTTAGAACTCAAAAAATTTTTTAAATGAATGTCCAAATTGTCTTTACATGTAATTGGAAAAAAAATACAATATTAGTGACAAAAAGTATTTATCATCTATTATGCTTTTAGCATAGAAGGCTAAAGCAGATAGGGATAGAACTGCTATCATCCCATCACTGCCAAAGCATGCTCCTTTTATAAAATTGTGATATTTTCTCAAACCCATCATCCTTTTTTCCTGCTACAGTGCATCCCACCAGCATAATATCTGTTTGAATGGATAATAACAGCAGGTAGTCAGAAATATTATTAAATAGAAAGAAACTGAGTTTTGTGCTTCTGCTATGGGTGTTTCTCTGAAATCCAGGGAATCAAAGTACAACCTCTGAGAAAAAAATAATATGGTGGACAGGTAAGCAATGGAACATTATTATTTGGCAAAAGATTGACAGTAGCATATAATGGCGATTCCAAGAAGGATGAAAGAAAGAGGATGGGAAAACATCTTTTTTTAAATTTTTAGCAAATGAAACTCTATTTTTTTATATTTCATTTTATAATGTTCTCACATCTTAGCCCTAGGTACTGGTACTGGTCTCTGTCAGGTTTTAGCAAATTGTGCCTCCCTTTCTCTGAGAAATATCTTTTCCTTTTACTCTGTTAAGGTTGTTCGACTAGTGTTTTTGTGCTATCTACTGAACTGAGTTAAAGCCTTTAGTCTAACAACCTACATACCTGATTTAATAAATGCTAAATGGTTACTGGTTAGGGAAAGATAAATCAATAAATTGAGCGAAGGTCTCTAGTGATAAAGCAGAATCGTGAAGTATCATAGTTTTACAGTAATGGGAGATACCTCAGAAGGCCATCTAGCCCAACCTATAGTTTATTAGGAATAGCCTTTACCACATTTTAGATGGCTGGTTTTCTGGTCTCTGCTATCTCTGCTTGAAAAAAATCTGTGTGTGTGTGTGTGTGTGTGTGTGTGTGTGTGTGTGTGTGTGTGTCTGGCGGAGTACAGAACCTTCCATTTCCCCAAGCAGTCCATTTTCCTTTTGAATATGTCTAATTGACAGGAAAGTTTTTTCTTACATCAAGTACAGGATTCCACAACCTGCAGCACGCCAAAGGATTTCAGGTAGCCCACAAAAATATAGAGCAAAAAAAAAGTCTTCAACATGTTTTCCAGGCTCCCTGAAATCTTTTGATGTGCCCAATCCTGATTAAGTAAATGTTTGTATCTTTAAAAAAATACTCATTGCTACTAATTTTGCCTTATATATCAAAGATCTATATTAGTTGGATGTCAGACCCATAAGGCATTCAAGAAATGGGCAGAGAATCTATCCCTAAGCATACAGAAAGGCCTGAAGGCTGATTCAGAAGAGGTGACTATAAGAGAGTTTAAAGGAGTGAGTAATATGATCCCATTATAGATTTACAGATTATATACATAGTGAAGCAGTCTAACACCCTACTGTATTATAGTCATAATGAGGGAGAAAAAAATGTATCCCAAAATGAGAAATCTCAGGACCAAAAAGAAAACAATAATCTAAATAAAAGGTACTAGATATAGCCTTTAGTAATATTTTCAGACTCTCTTTCATGCTACCTGAATTACTGCTATTTTCTTTGGGATGACTGTATCTACTCACTTTCATCTCTTCTTCATAGTTATCTAAGCAAGATAAGTCAAATAACTATAGAGAATGACTCAAAATAGTTGGAAAACTGAGGAAACTGGTATCATGCATGAATGAAAATTTTTAGTAAAAAACACTAATAACCATATTTAGAAAAATCGTTCCAAGTTATAGCAGCTAATTCACAAACCTATTCTTAAACCCCATAGTTCAGCTGAGCTCAAGTGTCATGTAGAAAACAATTTTCTTTATGATTCCACTCAGGTGTTAATATCTTCTTTGACACATAATTACCCTGTATTTTTTTTACATTTTTTCTATTTACTTTCAGTAGATAACTCACGTTGTTTCCACCCATAGGACTAAATGACAGAAAAATCCACTTTTGAAAAAAATTGCATCCAGAATACTTGGCATGGTGCCTGAAATATAGGAGGAACTTAATTCTTCTTGAATATTAACCTAATGTACAATTTTCAAATGTTTTCCATTATTAATGAATGAACATGTACTTAATGCTTCATATTTTGACATTTTATGTTTTACAGAGCATTTTACCTAAGTTGTCTCATTTGAACTTCACAAAATCCCCATGAGATATGTAGTATCATGCCCATTTTAGAGATGGGAAAATTCAAGTAAAACAGATGGAGAAATGAGAAGAAGTCACAACTTTTATGAATAAAGTGATTACTGATGGCCTGGAGAGAGTAGTACCTTGTCAATTTCACTAGCCTAGTTTATGACAAAGATAAGTGCTAGGTAACTCAGGTGAAGCTTAAGGGGAGACAATGGTGAGTTTGAAAGTGACTAGGAAGACAACAATAATCAAATGATTCAAGGCAGTCAACTCTTGCCCTCCAGATTCTTATCTAAACTAAGTCTTTTGTAATCAGCCCAATATCCCTTTGGTGAAAAAGCCTAGTTCTGATGTGGGCAGTGAATGTATAAGATGGAATAATTAGTGGAGTGGTAGCTGGAGGGAGCAGATCAGCACTTAAGGAAGTTCTTGAGCCAAGGCAAAGTGATTCCCAGACGGTTATGATGCTGCAATTCTGGGTTCAGTATGTTTCCTATGTATGACTGTACTTAATTCTACCTCACAAGGTTTGTGTGATGATATTTTGTAAAGCACTTAGCATAGTGCCTGGGACATGGGGGGGAGAGGCATTTAATAAATGATTATTCCCTTTTTTCCTCCTATGTATACTTCAAGGGGTTAGGCAGAATGAGGCAGCTTGGGTTAAAGTTCATGGTGATATGAAAAGGTGAATGAGAGTTGATGCAGATTGTCACTAATACTTCTGCTTTATTATGATTTTATTATGTTGATTGAATGCTTGTTCTAACCCTATAAGGTGTCTTGTATAATAAAGCAGCACAATGGAAATCAAGCTGGGGAAGTGTAATGGGAATGTAAATTTAAAGATCTTCCCTGCCCCTAGGCTAAAGTGCACCTGGAGCCTGGGGAGCGAGGCTTGTTTTTCAGTAGATACTTCTTGATTGGCCAGTGGGTCAATAAGGTTGTTACATTCTCTGAGCCAGGAGAAGGCTACATAAGCCCTGATGTGTAGCTTTGTTTTGGGACTCACTTTGAGAAGTGTTCTGTGATTTGATATGGATTCTGGGAAGCCTTTGTTCAGAGCCACCCTGGCTTTGAAAAACCCAGATGTTGATTGGGTATGGATGTAATGGCTAGACAGTTTGGAAATCTGTCTACTTGATCTGTTTCTGTCTTGATAATTCGGCCTGTGTACTTTAAAGTTCGGGGTGCTGACCTTTTTCCCCTGAACTAGGTAAATGATACATATTTGACTGATTAAAGTAAGCTTGTTAACCCATTTTGAGTTGCTTTCCTTTATCAAAGCAGATCCAAGAACCTGTGCTGGCAGCCACCCTGGGGACGCTGGGGTGCTTGCTGATACAGGAAGTTAAGGAATTTTCCTAGAGTAGGATAGGGCATAATGAGCTATTATGTGAGATAAGATTTGCTAATCTGTATACTAGACAAAGGAGAGAAATATTAGTATGACTTGCAAAGGGACAAACTAAAGGAACAAAGGTAGCTAGCTATGCAGAAGAGAGTTTATTGGCTAATTTCAGATTAATTTCTGCTGTTGGGTAATACACATGTCAAGTGGGGATGGATGAGAGCTTGGTTGGCAACACATAGTGCTTACAAAAACTAGAGTCAGGTGCTCAGTGTTTCCTGGCTGTTACACAATTTATTATGAAACATTTGTCAAAGAGGTTGATTCCAGAAAAAAAAAAAACAGAACAAAATATCACATTTTTTGACAAGTGAAGGATATTTCTTTTACAAAGCTTTAGATTGCCCTGTATGTAAACAAGGAAGTGATCTTCTAATCTGTTTAGGAAGGGTAGTAAAGGGGATAGTAATTCATGGTCTAATTCAAGATTCTTAACTTGAACCCTTAAAGACAACCTTGTTTGACCTGGAAATCTCATTAAAAAAAAAAAATCTGCTATGGCTTCTCCTTGTCAAAAATGATAAAAGGTTTTAGACTTTCTCTGGAGCTAATATCACCTATTGGCAAGAAAAAGGAATTATGAAACACATTTAGTGGGATAGAATGTTACCATCATTGAAAGGATTAAGCCTAATTATGAATTCAATTTATAAAGTCTTGTGTCACTAGGAGGTATTTCAGCAATAGGTTTTGAAGGTAGTAGTATGCTTTCATCCCCATTTAAAGTGACCTGATCATTAACTGCCTTAGGAAGAATACTTTATTGTAAATTAAATAAAACGTGGATGCCGTATCTCCTTTTCTTTCTTACTTTGCAAAAAAAACAAGGATGCTTATTGTTGTGCAGTGTTCTAAATTTGACCCTCTTGCTCTCCTTAGAGCAGAAGAATACCTGCAATTTCCCTGCAACTAGAAAATAAATAACTAGTGAGAGAGTCCCAAACTCCCCATCTATACAGCTCCCTCCTTCCCATCTGGTCTCAGATTGCAGACCTACATTTTCTCAGCCCCACTCCCCCTGAAGGCATATAAAATACCAAAGCAAACCTACAGGGAATGATAATAAAAAATGTTCAAAGGATTAGACTTTTCAAGCAGCTAACCCAATAAGCCCTGAAGGTTTCCTTTTCCTCTAACCTTACTGATGAACTGGGACTTAATGCTTCTGGAATTTTCTAGAATCTATCTCCTTGGAAGGGAGTAGGGAAACTTAGGAAAAAGCCCATCCTTCCTCGCCCTGTTTTACTCTGACTCATTTTCTATTCTTAAATGCAATGCAACTGAAATATCCTTACTTGGACGGTGACTGAAACGCTGGCTGCTGCATCCCGAATAAAGAGAACATCTGTTCCAAGAGCAATTCAGACAAGACTGGAATTGAAGTGCAAAGCAGGATCTTGTTTTTTTTTTTTTAATAATTGCTCAGACTTTTTCAGCTTCTGGAACAAGGTCCGGAAACAAAATGGGCAGAGTTGAAATCTCCTTTCATCCTAGAACTTACTCTCTGCTGGAAAGAAAAAAAAATGAGACTAGAAATAAAATAGTGCAGTGAGTTGCTTAGCTCTATTATTAAATGTCAACCAGTGGGGATTCATTGGAAATACTGCATTTTTGCACGTCAGGATTTTCTAATTCTTTCTCTTTATGGAGTCCTTCCTTTCCATTTGAGAGCAGAATTTGAATTTATATAAGAGTAAGAATCACATAGGCTTTTCATTTCTTCTAGTTCTAAAGCCTGAGCATGATCTTATGGTCTATTTCTGTGTCTTCCCTACCTTGGGAATGAGCAAGATAAACCAAAGTGCTTCGAGGACACAAACCTTATAAAAGAGAAGGGAGAGACCTAAGTCCAACATCAAAGAACTACCTGAGGCAGTCAGGCACTTTAAAATGCCTCAAACACCTACTGAATTTCTTCTCTGTGAAGAGCACTCAGTATCTGACCGACATGCATAGGTTCCCTGCCATGAAGTAGCTTTCAAATTAATGGATGAAAATATGATTTGTATACAAATAGGAGATTAGACCTGCATCAGGAAGCCTAGGACCAGAAATTCTTTCAAATAAAGATTAATACGCAGTAAAAAGATAAGTTGAAAATGTTTCATTTCTTTGGATCTGTGGGCTACTTATTCAAGGGAGATTATCAGAGAAAGAAATCTGGCCTGAGAGTTCCTTTGGCTTCTTCCTTTGATTTTTATATTTATAACTTGACAGAATAGTTTCTACGGAAAAAATTAGACAAGTAACTCAGTAGTAAACAGGCATTGCAATTTGGCAGCTGGGGTGTGGCACAGTGGATAGTGCATTGGCTGAGGAGTTAGGAGGTCCTGAGTTCAAATTCGACTTCAGCCACTTACGTGCTGTGTGATCCTGTGCAAGTCACCTAATCCTGTTTGCCTTAATTCCTCATCTGTAAAATGAGCTGGGGAAGGAAATCACAAACCATTCTAGTATCTTTACCAAGAAAACCCCAAGTTGGGTAACAGAGAGTCAGATACTTCTGAAACAACTCAACAACAAGCTGGGCTATGGAACTTTGAATGGCTTTAGGATAATGAATATGTAAATCTCATTCAGAATATATATAAATATATGTTTTTTTTTTTCCCCACAGTGTGATCCTAGGCAAATCACTTAACTTTTCTGAAATATGCCACCTACTATACTATGCTGTTGTTGGGCAGCTAAGTGACATAGTAGAAAGAGGGCTGGGTCTTCAATCAGGAAGACGTGACTTAAAATATAGCCTCAAACACTTACTAGCTGCATGACTGTGGGCAAGTCACCTCACCTCTGTTTGCGTCAGTATCTCCAGCTGTAAAATGGGGATACTAACAGCACCTGCTTCTCTGGCTTGTTATGAAAATCAGACGAGATAATAATTTTAAAGCACTTAGCACAATGGTTGGCACATAGTATGTATGATAGAAAGGTTTACATCCTTTTCTACCCCTCTTATTGGGAGGATCAAATGAAAATGTTTTGTCTACCTTAAAGTAGCAAGGATTACTGTTGCTATCATGGCCTAGTGAAAAAAAAATGTTGGATTATATATTGAGACTTTTGTTAAAATCCTGCCCCAGATCCTGTATAACCGTGTAATTTAACTTTTCAAGGTCTCAATTTCCTCTACTGTAGAATGGGAGTATTAGTACTTGTACTATTAGTAAAGTAGATAAATTGAAAACTTGTGAGGAAACGGCTTTCCAAATCTTAAACTGTTATTATATTATTATGATTGTCTAACACAAAAAGAAAATTACACCTAGACCATCCATCCATAGCACAATATTTTGTAAGTGATGATCCATATCCATCCATAACTTATATTTTTAGACCTCTCTCTGCAGTGCTTTAGTTAGAAATAAGGTTTATTATCATCAAAGTGACATTATGATCTCAAAACTGTAGAGATGGAAAGGAACATCCAGTCTAACTTCCTTATTTTGCAGATGAGAAAACTGAGTCCCAGAGAGGAGAAATGACTTCTCCAAAGCCAAATACTTAATGCAGACAGATCTCAAGGCCGCATCATAGGTTTTACCTGCCCAATCTAACTCCTTGCCAAGAAAACCCCAGGGACAGCTATGTTCCATGGGGTCATAAAGATTCTGCTATGACTGAACAACAATAATACAATGTATTAGGAATTGTATGAAGTTCTAGGCATACAAAGAAAGTCAAAAACTGGTCTCAAGGAGATCACAATGTAATTAGGGAGACAACAGGAAAATAACTATGTACAAATAAGCTATATACAGGATAAATAAAAAATAATCAACAAAAGGAAGGCAACAAAAGGAATTACAAGGACTGCAGAAAGGTTTCCTGTAGAAGGTAAACTCATAGCTGGTCTTGGAGGAATCCCGAAATATGCAGAGATGACATGATTGACCCAAGGTCATTGGGTTAAGCAGTGGTAGAGCCTGAAGAAGAACTCAAGTGGGCTAACTTTCAGTCTTTATTCATTCTTTCAGAAAATATTGTGTATACCATGCCCATTTATCTGTACTTCAGACTGTATTGTATTTGGATGGCTGTATTACCCCAGGGTATATCTTTCCTGTCTGTGATTGCTCATTTGCTTACCTCCATGTACTATTTCTACAGTGGCCCTTGTTCAGCCTAACTCCCTCATCCTAACAATGGTTAGCATGGATTTCAAATGTGTGTGTGTGTGTGTGTGTGTGTGTGTGTGTGTGTGTGTAGGTATGGGTTATCTGTCCAAAATATCCTTATGTAATGAGAAATATAGATTATTTACATTTATTTCTTGCCACAAAACAATAACAACAATCAAAGGTAGATGTGAAATTTCCATCAATCCACAAAAGCTAGAACTCAGTCAAATTCAAATGGGACCTTCAGAATAAAACCATCAAATCATAGAATCACAAAGCTTGAAAAGAACTTATAAAATATCTAGGTCCAGGTTTCTCAACTGTTCATCATCATCATCATCTTCTTCTTCTTCTTCCTCTTCTGCTTCTTCTTCATTGTGGATCCCTTTGGTAGTCTAGCAAAGTCTATGGACTGCTTTCCAGAATAATATATTTAAATGCATATTTTATCTCATTTTAAACATTTTAGATATATTTTATATAAAATAAGATACATGAAGTAAACGAAGAAACAACTTACTTTGAAAAAGAGTTAAGAAATTATTTTCTGAATCAAGTTCATGGATCCCAGGTTATACAGCTAATCTAGGCCTATCTTCTCACCTTGATTCTATGTATTTAGGTTAAGACAACTTTCAAATACTACATGCCTAGTCAATGCCAGCTGAATTTGAACTCAAGTTATCCTGACTCCCAACTGGTTCCCTCTGCTATAGTCAAAACTGTCTTTCTTAGCCTGAAGTATGATAATGACATTGTAGAGGAGAAAGACTTTTCCTAAATCGTAAAGAGAGACAAAGAGTGATTTGCTAAGATCACAGTGGATAAGCGGCAGGCATGAAGTGAAACAGAGATTTCCTCCTTTGTTGCTGAATGATAATTTCACTATAGCATAGAACCCCATAAATTCTTCAAAAGACACTTGATTACAAGATAGTAAAGGATCAAAAAGTTTCAACTCCAAATGGCAACAGGGGTATTGCTCTCATTGCTTTATTACACCTGGATGCCCACAGATACCTAAGAATCTCAACGTACTTACTTTTCTTTAGACTTACCTAATGTCGATTCTATTCTTTCCCTTTCCCCAGTTTGCCTTGTGATTTTGCTTATTATTCTCATACTGAAGTCTCTTCATCTGTGAATATAAAAAATATTCTTTTTTTGAAGAGTGGAATTTGAAGATAATGGGATCATGTTTCATTTTCCTTTTGTCAAATATACTATACTGAAGAATGGTTCTACATGTGACCACAGACTCCTCTTCAATCCAAGTAAAATACTGGTTTTTAAGAAGTTGCCTCACTCAGTATTTCAGTATGATTGTTTTATGCCCTCAGCTGTTGTTTCTATGGTCTGTACTGCAGTATCTGTCCCCAATCTGATTGCTGTCCCTAAACATTAGGGCAGGTAGGTAGTGTGCCAGCAAGGGCTTTGGCCCTGAGGTCAGTAAAATCTGAATTCAAATCTGGCTGGATTCAAATCCTACCTTTCCTGTGTGAGCTGGGGTGAATCTAGGTCAAAGATATAAACCTTCTAAAGAAAATGATGTAGGAAGCTATGATACTCTGCATTGTGAAGAACTAGATATTAACTCACATGTGAAAGAGATAATCAAAAATCCTATCCAAAATGTAATGTGCTTTAGTGATATTTTATTTCACTAACCTTGACAAGAAATAACAAATCGCACACATGCGTGTGCGCGCACACACACACACACACACACACACACAATGCTTTTTACAAATCAATAAAGATATTTTATAGGTGGCCATTTATATGAGTTGTAAAAAGTCCAACATTAAGAAAGCTGTTCTGAAGATATACTCTAATCTTGCAAAAAAAAAATTCCATTTCAATTGCTTTATAAATTGGCAAACAATTTAATAAAGAGATCAACTAGAAGCCTTTGGTTTATTAGATGTTAGGATACAAATTTACTCACATTCTAATAAATAAGAAATATATTATACTTAGCTGTATTAAACAATCTATGAGGTAGAATGGTCCATTAGAAATCACTAGACTAGGAGTCTAGAGACCTGTATTTCAGTTTGGAATCTATCATAAACAAATCCTTTGACTTTGAGTCAGTGATTTCTATTTTAGGAGGCTCTTAGTTTCTTCAACTGTCAAATTGTGATAATGATACCTAAAGGACTCCCCTAAAAAAATTGTCATGAGAATTAAATGAAATTCTGTATGTGAGGTATAAGAATCTGTACAAATGTTAATCATTTTTATCAGAACTATCACAGAATTCCTCAGAAACTGCATGCCTGTACATTTCTCTATTTGTGTTATATATATATATGTATATATATTTAAATACACAGAATATATATTAATATATGCATGTATGTACACACATACATTTTTTTTTTCTTTTTTATGGGGAACTGCTTGGCAAGTTCTCACATATATTGTTGTTGACAGATTAAGAAACAAGACCTGAGAAATTTTGTTGGTCACAAGATCAATATAGGCAAACAATATGATACCATTGGTAAAATGAACTAATGGAAATTTTGCCTTTAGTATGTAAATGTTAAAAGGCGATTTAGTACTATTTACCTCTGCATTGATCAGTTCACATATGAAGGATTGTATTTCATTCCAGACATTATATTTTGGGGGAGGGTTATTGTTAAATGGAGCATGCCTAAAGGAGAAGGGAAAAGTCTAGCTGAAAGTAATGTTAGTGACTGCTCCACAGGGCAATGGAAGGAAGAGGCAACCTTCTATTCCTCAAGACCTCAGAAACCATGCCAAAGTCCTGGCTGCCCCATGATCACTTTGGCTCTTTTGTTACTTATTTTCATGAGGGCACAAAATTATAAATATAAAATTAATTTTCAAATATATATGTGCACATATGTATACATACATATATCTGTGTGTGGATTCTATTCTCCTAAGAATTTTGCTCTGGTATCTATTCCTTTCCAACAGAGTTCTTAAAAAGAAAAGGATTTGCTGTCAGCATAGCTAAAAGTGGATGGAAATGACACCAAGAAAAAACACATTTAATGTACTTCTAATAAAAGGCATGTTTGAAACTGTTACAGTTCTGGACACAAGCAGTACAAGAATCAAGGGATTATAATTTCTTCTTCTAAGAGTACTGCCTCATATTCAATCAAATGGATTACTCCTTTAGATTCATATTTGCTTAGTAAGTAACCGCTGCTTTGCAAAAATTAAAACACACCCGCACACACAAACACAAATCTAGTGATATCCGACTGAGCTCAGCACAAGCATTTCCATTTTCAAAACGAAATATAAGTCACTGTTTTTGCCATGCTCACTATTTAACTGCTCCTTTGTTGATTAGTTTATGAAGTGTTTGCCAGTGAAGTTAAGTAATGAATTTATTCTGCCTCCCTCATTTACATGAGGAAACTGAGGCTCAGCAAAGATAAATACCTTGTCCAAGGCTACATGGTTAGTAAATGTCAGAGCTAGAACTCCAATCATAATAATTTTATTATAAGACCAATAAGTTCTATTTCTCTCATACTAAGCTGACTTTAGAAGTGCTGGTTGTAGTTACCTGTACTTCCCTAAAATGTGTAATCGATAAATGTATTTTTAAAATTGTTCAGCAATTTACAGTTGTGATCATGACATTAAAAATAAATATTGTAATACATTGTTTACTCTCACCAACATTTCTAACTATATAGATGGTACTTATGTAGAAATTTCAGCAGAGGTCACTTTTTTAGATTTTTCTAATTAGGAAATCCATATTCTATTTAAACTTGAAGTCCTAGTCCCTTCCTACATACCATATTAACTTCTCCTACCTCATCTTCCCCTAATCTAATCCATTGTTGCCAGCATGATTTTCCTAAAGCAAATATCTGACCAGATAACTTCTGCTTTGAGACAAATTCCAGTAGGATCAAATATCCCTTTATTAGGTTTGCTATTTTGGAATATTATATGTATTGTATTTGATATCAGTAGGATAACAGGTAAATTCCTCCATTTAGTATTTGAAACTCTTTCCAACCTGGCCCCAACCGACATTACTAATCATTACTCCCCTTCCTACTTTGTGTAATTCAGTCAGATCATTCATACTATTCCTCAGACCCACATTTTGCCCTGCGTATACCCAATGCTCAGAATATACAGCAGCCTCACCTCTACCTCTTAGAATCTCCATTCTACTTCAATTTGCCTCAGCTGCTCATGTCTCCCCCCAATCATGTTGAATCAACTTTGTAAAATACATACATATATGCACAGTGTCCCCCTCAATAGAGGGTGAGCTTCTTGAGAGCAGGTCCTATTCTCTTTTTACCTTTATTTTCTTAGCACTGTTCATAGTACCTGGCACATATTACTGAATAAATGTGTATTAACTGACTCTGGAACAAATTTATATCAACCACTTTGAAAGGTGACATGATAGAGTGGAAGGTGTCCTTGAACTGAGAGAGGAAAGATGGATTCAAATACTACTTGTTATAATTATTTGCTATGTAACCATGAGAATAACAAATTTCCTGAGCCTCCTGTTCCTCAAATATAAAATATTAATATTAACAACAGTAATAAATATTTCATAGAATTGTACTGGAAATTGTTACACTCGATTTTTTATTTTAAAATCTTAAAACACTAAATAGATGTCAGCTATTATTACTTGATTTTCTCAGGCGCTTTGGATATGTGTGTATGAGTGTATGCATATGTATTTATGTATATGTGTATATGTGGCTATAAGGATAATGAAATAACCAGGGACTGTATTTTCCTGATTTTCAAAGTACTGAAAACAGCAATGAAAGTTGAAGGCAGCTGGCAGTTTGAAAGCTGTGTGTGTACATATGTATGAATATATTTACACGGCGTACACACATGTGCATATATACATATGTTCACATGTGTATATGTGTAAGTACATACACACATGGTATATATAATCTACTCTTTCTAGGGATTACCCCTTTCTATCACACAGCACCAAAGGATTCTAAACTCCAAGACAGTCCTCTAGAATTGTCCCAAATCACTGATCTTCAAAGACAGTTTAAACTCTGGTTTTCGTTCCTCCTTACTTTTCATTCCTTTCAGTCATTTTGTGTAAAATACCACCAATGCTACAAAGAGAAAACTTTGATAAATATACAAAAACAGTCTCAGTCAATAGTCCTCTGTCAGAAGACTACCTTGAAAATGGAATATAGAGAATCAATTGTCTTTTAATGTTGTTAGTTTTGTTCTTCATCCTTCAAAATGTGACAATAAGTAGCAGCAGCTGCCTTTGCCACCTTAGCTATGGGGTGACAAAGAATCAGCCATAGTGTTTTGCTGCTAATTTATGTTTGTACGTGCGCGTTGTATACACATGTGTGTGGACTGTTCAATGCCTTATGAGAAGGGGAAAAAATAGCAGTTGTTTTCCATCACAAAGACCCCACAACAAGAAAAGAATAGATAGAACTATTCTGTATGCTGCTCTGCTTCTGGGCTAATGAGAAGCCAGAGAAGGATAATGAAATAACTAGGGACCTTTATTATCCTGATTTTCAAAGTACCGAAAACAGCAATGAGAGTTCAAGGCAGCTGACAGTCTGAAAGCTATTCCCACACTCATTCCAAGTCTCTTCCTCCTTAATAGGGACAATGTCGAATTTGCAGGCTGCAATATGCCTTTCCTTTGTGTTCCCTTATAATTTGTTTCTTAGCCTTCTCTTCCTGTATGTAATATTCCCTACTGAAGTCCATGTGGTTTCTTTCTTAAAGGCAAGATTAAATATGCCAATATCTAACCCACAATTAGTTGTTGGGTGAAGGATTTGATTTCTTGGGATGCTATTTCAAATGACTGTTATGTATTAGGGCTTAAAGTAAATACTCAAAACTTGCAACTCTTCCTGCTAGAACAACAAAAAAAAAAGAATATCATTTAATCACACCTCCTTCAAAATCTGGGCCTTCTTAACTTGGAGGTCTGGAAGAAGACTTAATTTAATTACTCCAAGCAGCATCTTGAAGAAAGAAATTCAGTAGAAGAAACCTCTCCAAAAAAAACTTAAACTACATGTAACGACAGCATTGTCTTGTCAATTTGCCAGAGTTAATGAGTCAGTCTCTTGAAAGAAATACAAATTCAAGTCTGTTATCAACCCTCAAAGATTAGTACAGCATACAATAAGTAGAGCTCTTCCCCCTACCCATAGCCTAAACTGAATTTTTCCATCTATAGCCACTAGATATACACAAAGAATGTTGAAATGCCCTTGTAAGGTTTACCTCATTCATTTCTATTCAAGAAGCATCTATCATGAACATTCTATGTGCCAGGAATGGCACTACTCTACTGCAGGTATTGAAGATACAAAAATGAAAATGATGACCTCAAGAAACTTACATTCTGCCATGGGCAAATGTCCCAAATATAAATAAGTTAAATAGAGGTAAAATAAGTGGTCAGTTTGAATGTTGGAGAACTATAACAACAGGTGAAATCTGAAAACGACTCTTGTCAAGTAAAATGAGTTGGGCTTGTGAGAGGATTAGGATGCTCAGAGGCTAAGGGGAGGAAGGCATCCATTCCAGTTAGACAGGCGATCTATGGAAAGGCACCAAGGTGGATGACAGAATGCCATACCTGAGTAACACTGAGTAAGTCAGTTTATCAGGAATGTATTATGTATTTATTTTATTTTTTTGTTTTGTATTATGCTATAGGGCAGTTATATTTGCATTCCAGTTGTTTATAGTGTAAGGAAGAACCAGAATTAAACTTCTTTAGGAGAAAACCTAAAGAAATCAATACAACAGCACTGTGATCCACTGTTCCCCACAAATGTCTATACTGCAAAGCTGTAGCGGAGGTAGGCCCAAGAATGTATCCCAGAGATTCAAAATCGAGAAAGTATCATCAGCAAGGTCCAGTAGGAACAGGGTAGGTGTAGGGACAAAGCTTTCTTCCTCCTTCCCAAGCTTCTCTCTTACTTGATCCAGTCCCTGTTGGAAATATTGACTGAAGACATTGTTTCTAAATGTCAATAAAATATAGAGGATTCAGAAAACACTGACTAATCTTCCAGCACCCATTTCCCTTTGTCCACATACTGATAACATAGTTATAACATAACTCACTTGTCTCAGATTCAAAATTATTCATTAAGACACTACTATATCAGAAACATTACTTTTACTGCTAAGTGATTTTGGTCATTCAATTAGAGAACATTATAGAGACCTGTGACAAATAGGTATAGGAGAGGCCACTGAGTGTCTTTCCTTTCTAAGCTCTGTCACTTCATAGTGTACTATTTTATAAAAATTACTTCTTATGTGACATATTCGTAAATAGAAATTAATGGGATCAAAATATATTTTATGGTGGCAAGATTTATGTTACTAGGACCAGGATCAGACTTATTGTGTAATTCTTTACAAAAGATAATGGGACACTAATTTTCTGTCTCATTTATCATTTAAGATTCATACTACAGACTTTACTAATGCTGAAAAAGCACAATTTGTTTGAGAAATAATTTCTACATCTTTCATTAAGTTTATGTCTACATTACCCATTCTGTGATGAAAGGGAAATGTATATATTCTGATGCTTACTGTCCAAAGTCCATTCAGTTCATCTTTATAACCTCACCATAGTATAAGAGTAACCTTGGATTCTCAAAGGCTATACCAGAGAAACATTGGGTCTGGAAAGCAGATCTACAGTCAGAGTGACATGACTGAAGTTTTGACCCAGGAAGGAGAATTTCAGGGGATGCTGACAGCACTTAAATTGCCTCAACAGGTAGAAACAACTGAGTTTGGCACCTAGTTAGCAAGAATAATTTCTTAAAATGGGAAACACTGCCAGAGGGCATAGTTGTTTGTTTTTTTTCTTTCCACTTGCAATAATGCTACAGTTAATCTTTTTGCTAACCTTGACCTATTCCTTTTCCTGATGATGCCTCCCTTCTCATGCTGTAATTTTCTCTTTTATTTGCTTTACCCAATTTGTTTGTAAAAATTGATCAAGAGGCTGGATTTGGAGTCCCTGTTCTAGACCTGTTTTGCTTTATCCTGAGCATCAGGATTTCTATTTGCGGCTCTGCTGACAGGCTCTGTGAAGATGAGAAAGCTTCATATATGTCTCAGTGACAGAGTGTGTACATGTTATCTGAGAGGCAGCTTAGTTAAGTCTCTATCAGAATCTTGTCTATTGTGTGACCATTTAGGAGAGGGAGGTGCTTTAGTCATGCATGCAATCTATCTTATCAGATATGGAAATGTTTCAGATTTTTAATGAAGCAAAAATTTATGCACATTGGTAAAATTATGGATGTTTTGAAATACTAAATTATGGATAAAGAGTTGTTAACAGATCCATGATAATTTCTTAGTCATTGTGTGTCAGGCACTGTTCTAAAAAAAAGTCTGCCTTCAAGAAACATACTTTTTAATGGAACAAAAGACATGTAAATAAATAGGTGCATATTTTGGGATTTTAGGATTTAGAGATAAGAAGTATCTTAGAAATTACTTCAGGGGTGAGGAGCATGTGGTCTCTAGACCAAAGTTCCCCACCCCTGCTAGCCTTTCATTTTGTATGTAAGGAAACAGCTCTAGAGGTAGTCCTGTCCTAGATTTTAGACATATTAATTTGCTAAAAATGCCCTGGAATCTAGGTTTTCTGACTCTTAATACTAGTACTTTTTTCTAGTCAGTTAGTCAGTCAACAAGCATTTATTAAGCACTTACTATTTTAAATTCTGGGAATATAAATGAAAGCAGAAAGATAGTCCCTGCCTCCTAGGAGTTTATATTCTAATGGAGGAAGACAATACATAAAAGAAAACTGAAAGAGGTAAGAAGGGTAGGGGACAAGTTTAGTCTGTAAAAGAATGATATTTGTATGACCTGGGAATGTTTATATGGAGACTCTGAGAGGGGACATTCAAGTAGAGGGGGAATGGCAAGGGCTTCCAACTATGAATTCTAGGTCTAGAGTGAACTTCTACAATGAACAGGTTTCTGGGAACATGATAAAAAAAAGTCCAGAGCCCTGTGAAGAGAGGAATGGAGGCAGAGAAGAATTCTAAGCTAAAAACATGATTGACACTTTGATTTGTCTTCCACCTGAAAACTTCCAGTGATGAGGAACTCACTACCTCCAAAAGAAACACATTCTGCTTTTGGACAATACTAATTGTTGGCAAGATTTTCCCTATCTCTAACCTAAATCTGCCTCTGCTACTTCCCACTTGGCTTTCCATTTTGCCTACCATGATCATGCAAAATAAGTATATTTTCACTTCCAAATGACAGATCTTTAAATTCTTGAAGAAAGCTATCATGCCTCATCTAAGTCTTTCCCTGCTTGCGAGCTATACATATGTGTGTGTTGGAATTTATGTATGCATATGTGTATGCCTCTATGTGTGTGTATCTTGGTTTTAGGCTTCCCACCATCTTAGGTTGCCCTCCTTGAGACATAATCCAACTTGTCAATGTTTTTGTTTTTGTTTTGTTTTCTCAAATATGACACCCTGAACTGAACAAAATACCCTGGATGTAGATCTGCTCCCTGACATCTGTTCATGCATACTGATTTTCACTAGTTATTTTAGTGACTGTGTCATACTGTTAATTCACACTGATCTTTCCAGACAATTTGAACTGTTCATTCTATTTTATATCCTTCAAAATTTTGAACAATATACTAAACACCTTACAGCTATCATTTCATCCACATGAGAACTCTAGGAGGAAGGTCATAATATTATCCCTATTTATAGACAAGGAAACTTAGGCAAGTAAAGATTAAGTGACTTGTTCATGGTCATACCGTTAATAAGTATCTGAAGCTGAATCTGAAACTGGTTGTTCCTGACTCCAGGCCCAGAGATCTATTCACAGTGGACTGCTTCTCTGCTAGCGCTTTAGATATGATCTAAGCAGTTCTGACGCTGTGCTCCTACAAAGGGGAGGGTAGTGAAAACTACAAATATTAGCCACCACCCCCAAAATACTTCTCTAACATAGCCTCCCTTTCTTTTCAATCCCCAGCTTCTGGAAGATTTAATTGGTATAATTGCAAACCATTCTCCTCGCACCCTATTCTGAAATTGCTCTTTGAGCCTATCTGACAGGCAGGGGATAAAGATCAGACCACTCCATTCAATCCTTGGTGTAAACAAATGGGGAATATTTTCCCTGGTTCTTTCCTGGTTCCTTGACTTCTGGAACAAGGGGATAAGGAACTATATAGTCTGGAAAAGCAGGAAATCAGAATTGAAATCCTAATCAATAAATAACTCTAAATTTTAAAAAAAAACCTTATTTTAATAGATTTTTAAGGGTCTTCACCTATTCCAACCCTGTGAGGAAAATAGAGAATTATCCCATTCTACTGATGTGGAACCAAGGTCCAGAGGTTAAATGTTTTTCCTGGTGTCATAAAACTAGTAAGTTATAGGAGCCCAGATTCCAACCTTACTTTCCTGAAGTCATGCCCAATGTTCCTCACATTATCTCACAGTTCCTTGTATAAAGCATCAAGTTGAAACAGTGGTTAAAGTACTAGTCTCAGGGTCAGGAAGATCTAAGTTCAAATCCTTCCTCAGACACTTACTAGCTATGTGACCTTGAACATGTCACTTAACTTGTGTGCCTCAGGTTCTTCATTTTTCAAATGGAGGTAATAATAGCACCTCTCTTTCAGGGCTTCTGTGAGAAGCAAATGAGAAAATAATTGTAAAGTGTTTCATACAATGCCTGGCACACAGTAAGCACTTTATAAATGTTAGCTATTATTGCACTTTCATCTATAATATATCCATTTTTCAAACTGCTTTCATCTTTCAGACACTCTCTTAAGTTACTGATGCCAAGAGACCAAGTCTTGCCCAATGGAGAACTTTCTATTTTGTTGATTATTTTAAAATGTATTTGTCATTTTTAACATACTGGCTTAAAAGTTACCTTGGTAATGCATCTTTTTGTCATTCATCTGTTTTCTTCTTATATGAACAGGGTTGGGAGCTAGTCTTGTGATTTCTTTGGTGTATGGAATTCCTAGAAAGGAAATTCTCTCTTTACCAGCACAGGATTGTAACTTCTGTGTAACTAATCATTTTAGGGAGTTGTCTGTAACACTGTGAGAATCAGTAATTTACCCAGGGTCACAAAGCCAGCATGTGTCAGGGTTAGGGCTTGAACCCAGGTAGTCTTGGCTCAAAGGCCATTGTGTCATACTATTTTTCATAAACAGAACATATCAAAAGACTGAATTTGTGCTATTTTTGTGTGCCCATTCTTTCTTTCCTGAAATCTTGAACAATGAACAGGAATAATCTGTACTTTTAGAAAATTGTTTTTGTATCTCACACTCCCGAAAAGTTCCAATTCATTATATCATTTAGTTGATAGCCAATAGGAAATACCAACCACAAATACACACATAAATGAAATGTTTCTGCATGTATATTAAAAAAATACTTAAAGTGGGGCATTTAGATTGCAGATTTTCCATAAACCTTTCTTTTTCCTTTCACCTATCCAAACTCTTTACATTTTTCTGCTCATTTGCATCCTGGCTAGAGGTCAGACTAGGGAAAATGAACTTATATGTAATACAAATCTATTTATGCCATTTATCGCTATCAATTCTTTCAAAAGGCATGTTGGGTAGGAGTTTAAAGCTAGAAGCTGACCTTACTTTTAAATGTAATCTTCTTTGTTTATGGTGGTCACATTACTACTCTGTAAGCAAGGTGAATTAAGAGTCTCTCCTACTGATATCAGGTATGCTTGAATTAAAATGACTGGTTTCAAAATAAAGAAGTGTCATGAAATACTGGCTAATATATCTATATCTGTATATCTATATAGAGCTCTCTCTACATATATATATACATATATATATATAAAATTATAGTCAGATTTGAATGCTTGTTAGTTGTTAAGAACCTATTGTTTGTTTCTGTGATCAGCCAAACAATTAATAGAGAGACAAAAGAAACGATACAATGCTTCTCTTAGAGGGCATGAAAATAAAGCATGGAGGAACAGAAGTCCATATGAAAACACACATTCTGACAACATACAAACTCACAATTAATTGAGGCTGCAAAAAGTTAATGGGTTATTCAAGGTAAGGCATGATATAAGAAAACAAGATTTTTTTTTAGAAAACACCTTTATTATACTATATCCTTATTATAAAGAACATTGGATTTGGAATCTGAGTACCACTTAGTTTTAAATCCAAGGTGTCTCTTATTCATTATGAGACCTTTGGCAAGTTACTGAGACTCCCACATGCCTTAGCTTCCCCATATATAAAATGAAAGGATTGAATCCTTTATAGAATCTTACATCATTTGAATCTTGTGCTCTAGATCAGAGTTTTTCTAATGTGTTTAAAATCTAATTTATATAAATAGCTATTTTTAAATTTAGTGTTATAAATCATTGTGCCTATATTTGATCTGAAAATTTTTCTCTCCTTTTTAAAAGTACAATTCAAATATCCTAAGAAAATTTTGAGGGCTATCCCTCTTTACATCAAACCAAGGGTGATCAATTTGCCATTCATGAAATGTTAAGGTGAGGGGAGAATAATCTTGCAAAGGAGTCAATCTTGAAAAGGTGAAACACTCGAATCATCCCTTCATCATGGCTCATTATGAAGTTTCATTTGAAGAAGTAGACATGTTCACATAGAAAAGCAGAAGCTGAGCCAATGTGGATTGTGAGTTCCTGCTGAACTTTGGATGACCTTCTGTTCATAGATTGTGCCTACTTATTAAGCAAGCAGAAGAAGCAATTCAGCTCTTAAAAGTTCATGGTCAATTTCCTCAGTTTGGGAATGATGATAACTCCGTCGGTAGAGATGAGTTGTGGCCATTGCCATTGCCACAGCTGGTGATGTGTTACTCTAGCATCCTCTAGGTATACCAAAGCCCCATGATTTTAGTGCAATCTGTGAAAAGTAGCCTTGGATACAGGTCCCTTTGGTCTTGTATCTCCTGAATCAAAGCTCCCAGTGGTGCCATTCAACATCATTTCTCTTTTTTTTCTCTTCAGTTCCACATTCCCAACTGCTGAAATTTAAAAGCACTAGATGGGACACAAATTCCATTCCTACTGATCTCTATTTCTTAAGTACATTTTATTGCAATAGGAATGAAAATTGTTAGATAATTTAAACACTGGCTTGTGGGATGTTCCAGCTTTCTATTTTTAGCTCTACTTTCATAAACACTTTAGCCAACATGTTCTTATACTGTTGCTAAGAAAAATTGAGACAAACTAAAGCCTCTTAAAGAATCACTACCGTTAAAAATGATTTAGTAATGATAAAAAAGAATGGGCGCACAAAAAGGTTATAGCACTAATTCAGTCTTTTGATATGTTCTGTTTATGAAAAATATTATGACACAATGGCCTGTGAGCCAAGACTACCTGGGATCAAGCCCTGCCTCTGACACATAGAATGAAGAAAATTTTCCCCATATTCTTTCAGTAGCACAGGTAATGAACTGGATCACTAAAGTAGAGAAGCAAGGGACAATCTTTGCATGATATGGTACAAAGTGGCACTGGGATAATCCCTCCTTCCTCATCTTCATCCCCCTGGTCCTCTTCATCTCCTAGCTTCCTTTGCTACCTTCAATGCCCAGCTAAAATACTATCTTCATCAAGAACCATTTAGGTTTAATTACTGTTAATTTCCTCTGTTGGTTATCTCCAATTTTTACTGTATATATTTGGTTTGTTCATAATTATTTGCATGTGGTCTCACCATTAGACTGTGAGCTCCTTGAGAACAGGAATTATATTTCTCCCTCTTTATTTGTATCCCTGGTACTTCACACAGTGCTTAGCAGATGGTTGTAATACCAAGAAAAGGAAACTTCCCAAGGTTCAAAATACCAGCATAGCTGCTCTCCATGCTATTCAGTGACAAATTAAGAATAGAGAAAATAAAAATATAGCATAATTAAAAATACAGCATTCACCAAGTGTAATTCAATAATTTCCAAGTACTACTTCACCCCTGGACATTACATTCATTTAGTCACAAAGCCCCTCTTCTCAAATGGAAATTAGTTTCAAATCATAAGCAAAGTACAATTAATTGATCAGTCACAGAGTACAAAAAAGTCAAAAGTTTCCCACCCTTGGATCACTACTGAATAGGACATCTACCCCAGAGTTACAACAAGCTTAAGCACAGCATTTCATATGCAAAGAGAGGTATTTTCTTCATCCTGACCATAGACAAGTTCTCAGCAATCTTTGTTCCTGGGGAGACAAAGCTTACCAAGGCCACAAGATACATTGCCAGTGTCCTCATTAATTCATTCTCTGTCTGCAGAACAGTCCCAGGACCCCTGAAAACATAAGCAAAACCCTCTTCCAGGATTTCTGTAAACATACAACAAGAAAATCCTTCTTCAGGGCTTCTGAACCAACAGCAAGGTTCCGGAACCTCTGCAACAACAGCACTGTCCTTCACCAGTGGACAAATCTGGCAAAACAACATCACAACAGACAGAAAAAGTACCAGAATAATAGCCATGTCTCCTCAGTCCTTGGCAGCTCAGGGTGGCATATCTCAAAAGCCCTGGGCAGCTCAAACTGGCCCTCAGCAATCCTCTCCATCTCTCTGCCTCCATGATGCTGCTTCCAAAAAATTCTTCTGCCTCTCTCTCTGCTTGTGCTTCTCTAAATTCACATCACCAGCTACCCCCAGTTCAGCCCTCTCTTTTCATGTCAACAAGTCCATCCCACAAGTGGGATTCACAAGCTCTGAGTTTTAACACAATCAATCCAAAAAACAAGCCAATATAGGGGGATTTTTAAATCCCAATACTATTACAATAGTAAGTGATTAGCAAATGGTTTCTGACTGACTGATTTATTGTGGGTGAGGTGGGTCATTTTTCCATTAAAGCATTTACTTTTATTAAACATTCATTTGTTCATTCATTAATTATAGGTACCAAATTTAGAAAGTAAAAACTGAAGTTAATGCCCAAAGGAGGGTGAACAATAAGGTGAGAAGACTCAAGCCTCTGCTATATCAGGGCAGCTAGGTGGTGCAGTGAGTAAAGTGCCAGCCCTGAAATCAGGAAGACCAGAGTTTGGTTCTGGCCTCAGACACTTAACAACCACACACACACACACACACACACACACACACACACACACACACAAAGTAGCCGTGTAACCTTGGGCAAATTATTTAACCCCAATTGCCCTTCAAAAGGAAAGAAAACAAACAAACAGAAAAAAAAGACTGTGCTATATTATGAGCTCAAAGAAAGATTTTTAGTGTGAAGAAGAAAAGATATAAGCAAGCCATGACAGGCATGTTCAGGTATTAGAAGGACAATCACATGGAAGACTAATTTTATTTATTTTAATTAACCACAGAAGACTGATGTAAGAACATTTTTTCAAAACTTGCAAAGATATTGATTTACTCTTTATGGAAAGAAAATCTTTAGAACTGTTAAAGTTATTTTAAAGTGTAATCCTATTCCTCAAGAGTACATAAAAAAGTGTCTTCTTCACAAGAGCACTTAAATCAAAGACTGGATGTCCACTTATAAGAAATGCTGTAGAGACGTCTTCCCCAGGGCTCCTTATTCTTTGTGTCATCCTTCTGAGATTGTCTACAATACATCTTGAACATCTTGTTTGTACATAGTTGGTTGTATGCTGTCTTCTCCATTAGACTGTGAGTTCCTTATGAGCAACACAATATTACCCTAGTAACACAATATTACCCTACACACTCTGAGATAAATTTCCACTCTGAAATATTGTAATTCTGTGCCTAATTAACCAGAATACAGTATCATTCTACTAGGTACTGGGGGAGAACCAAAAATAAATTGTACAAAATGCTTTTCTATAAGGAGTTTACAATAAAATCCAAATAAGTATTTTTTTCACTCTGTTTAAAGAATAGTGATTATATTTAGCTGGATGATGAGTTAAGTTGTCCGAATTCCATATTCACATGCATATTCAGAAACTAGCATAGTTCTTTTTCAAATACTTAGTAGGTATCTAGTATATGTTGAATAAAGGAATATTCTTATTAATTCATTCATATTGAATCTTATCATAAAAGCACTAATGGGTCTCAAAACTTTCCAGTAAATTGATCAAGTTTTAGAAGGAAAAAAAATTACATTCCTCATTACTTTTCCTCCTGATCTCTCTCACATTCTTGCCTGGATGTGGCCCCAAACTGTGGAGGGCAATGATGCACAGAAAAAAAAAAATTCTTGATATTCTAAATGTAACAGCTGTCTATATGGATCAGAAGAGTCTCCAATAATGGATCCCAATATTAACAGGCTTTATATTTACATTTCAATGCATATTCATGATTTAATATAGCACTTGTCATTAACCAGCAAAAATGTTTTATGTCATAGCTATTGTTTACCAGTTGAAAGTTAATTTTTATATCATAATTAGGAGACAGATAAGTGGCTTAGTGCTGGGCCTGCAAGAAGACCTGAGTTGAAATTTAGCCTCAGATTCTCACTCAACAGCTGTGTGAACCTGGGCAAGTCATTCAACTTGTGTTTGCCTTAATCCATTGCAGAGGTAAACATCATACCACTCCAGCATCTGTAAGAGGAAAACCCCATGGACAGTACTGGCATACTATGGTTCATGTGTTCACTTAAAATTGGACACAACTGAATTTCTGATCAACAAAAAATCACATGTTAACTGGCTGTGTGTGTGTATTATCACTTGGTTATGTAAACATAATTAATGAATTTCCATCTCAGAAAGAAAGATTGTAAATTCTACTGTAATTTTCATTTGGGAAAAGTATTTCTCTCTAATCTTATCAAGAAATAACATAATATAGCAGTTGTTCACTAAGTAAGAAGGAAGGTGTGGACAGAGGTCACTTTTTAAGGTACAGAAATAGAGTTCTACAGGAAATGGGGCAAATAGGTTGTTGAAACTGTCTCTCTGATAGAAAGGACCTAAAATCTTGAGTAGATACTTGACACAAATCTCCGAGAATCAAAAGATACCAGGAAAAATCACTTCCTTATTGAGAAATCTTGTTGTTGTTGCATTGGGAAACAAAGCCAAAAGCAAAATGTAATGGCATGTTCTTGTTCTTTCTGTCTGGTTCTTTCCTTCATGGGAATTTAATCGTGTGTACAAAATCTGCCACCCATGTTATGCAGCTTTCGCACTAGGAGTTCCCTTTAAACTTTTTATTGGACTCCCAAGATGTTGACCAACAATTACATGCTGACAATTTGGGAAGACAACTGATTAGGATTACATTTGAATTAGTCACAAAAGATAATACCCATTCCTTTTGGAGATTTCAAGCCAGTGAGAAAGAGGAGAGAATAGACTGCTATAGGTACTTTCCCTTTCTCAGCTAAGAGTACAACATGTCCTTCCTCCTTAATTTATCATTTAGGCATCAAAGCATATCCCATAAAGCTAAAAACAAAATATTTTAAAATGTATACAGCGGCAAATTGGAAGCAAAGTTCTAACTGGGGATCTATATTACTGATAAAGTGTTCATTCATCATTATGATTTTCCTTTTTCCCCTACTTAGCTATTGGGACCTGATACTGTAAAGTGACACTGAGAAGCACAGTGCTGAAGGGGGTTTATTCTAATCCAAAGGTAGGTTGTTACTGAAAGGGGGGAAAGAGGAACCCTCTGGGAATGAGAGAGAAGGACAGGATCAGGACAGACTAAAATGTGATTGGATGAATCATTAATACTTACTTCTACCCCTTGTTTTGCAGTTATCAATACTCTTTCCTTCAAGTTCTAATCTCTGAAGTATTGTGAATAAAGGTTTTTTTTTTTGCCTTTGTTGCTTTCACATTTAGGTCTCTCCTCCTCTCCTCCTTTTTTCTGCCCCCATCCACATCCCGATGACCCTCGACTACCATAGTTTGTCCTTATGGAAACCTGCCTGTTTCAGCCTTCTCTGTCAGTATATAATGCTTTGGAATTTCACTTCCATCTTTCCCCCATCAAACTTCCTTGTCTTCTGATCCTTTCCCTAGTCCGTTTGATAAATGACTATATGGTAGAATGATAAATGATATCATATCAATACCCTCTGAGGGAGAAAAAGTTTCATTTCAATGCTTTACTCTAAAGGAATGACTCCTGTTATGGATTTCACAAATTTTGGCAAATAGTGAAGTGATGCTCATGTCACACAGCAGAGGTTATCATATATTCTACCTCTGCATAAGGTCAATTCTGATCCCCTTTTAGAAGTAGAAAATGTGAAAACCTGTGGTCCAATGAGTGGAAAACCTTGGAACTCATTTTTCTTCATCCAAATGTACAGCTAAAACAAAGGCAGCTGGATATAGAAAAAGGAGCACTTCGAAGTTAGTGAGAAAGGAATGAATGTTTTCTGACTTTTCACAAGAATGCTAGACTTGGAACTAGAGGATAATTATTCAGATCTTAGCTATATCAATGAGCAGCTGTACAAAAAATCCTTGGATCTTCTGAGCCTTAGTTTCCTCAAGCATCAAATGGAAATAACGTTTATTCTATGACCCTCCATTTTAGAGATGATGTCTGAGGTTCAGAGAAGCTGAAATTAATCAAGATATTGCATGGCAAAGTGCTCTGGAACTAAAGGCAAAAGGCTCACATGTATAGGATTATATTTAAATGAATTGTATCTAGACCCTTTAGGTATGTTTTTTATTCCCCAATACACATGGTGCTCTCTGGAATCCCCCTTCCAGTCATCTATCTGGATAGCTTTGAATCTCTCAAGTCACTGCCTGCTCTTGCCTTCAGAAAAGGAACAGCACCTTCCAGACCAGACTTCAGAAACCATGACACACCCTTTCTCCTCAAACCCTCCCACTCTACCCTATTAATCCTCTCTATTTTGGAATACTACCCTGGGGAGGATCTCTTTTAATTGACAAAGAAAAAGAAGGGAGGAAAGGAGGGATGGAGGAAGGAAGGAAGGAAGGAAGGAAGGAAGGAAGGAAGGAAGGAAGGAAGGAAGGAAGGAAGGAAGGAAGAAAGGAAGG